>NC_090445.1:1425645001-1425947693 GCF_031143425.1 Pleurodeles waltl
AAACTTCACATACACAAAAGTACATTCTTTCTCCAAAAAGAACATTAATCGCCAGTTGTTTTTCTTTTTTACATTATATGCACTTTGATCTGGTTAGCACACATTCTTTACAGCACACATCCACTCTGGGACTTGTAGTTTTATTTTTATGACATGATACAACCTGGAAACCAGCCCTGAAATAGTTTTCTTAATATTGTCCAGCTCCCTAGTTCGATACATGATTCGGTCATTTAATTTATGTTTCAACTTTGCATTCTGGGACTTGTAGTTTTATTTTCATAATGTGATACAAGCTGCAAATACAAAACAGAAACCTGAGTAGATGATCTACAAAGATTTGAGTTTGTATAACTTGAGCTTTGGGTCTGTGTATTTATAAACCTAACCTTGAGGAGAGCTTATAGTCTGTACAATGGTCAATTTTTTTATAACTAATATTTCAGTTCAAGACTGACTGAGGATCATTAATATCATGTGATGTGGCTCTCCTCAAGTGTGTGAAAAATCATGGGCATTTTGTTCGACTCCCCAGACTGCAGTAAATGGACGGTGATCCAGTAAGCATGCATTCTTGGAGTACAATTATTTATACATTGCTCCGCAGGCAATGTCGCCTGTACCAACTGCCAAGTAAATATGTTTTGCACCTGGGAGTAGTTTGTGTTTTACGGACCTTGTTTAAAAAAATATTCCAGTAGGCCTACTAGCCCTTTAGTTGTACGCAGGGCCACTGGAATTATGTGGCAGAAAGGATCAAAATATGCAGCAAGGTTGACCGATTATTGAGGAGAAAAAGGCAAGTTATGCATTTACAAAGCCTATAGCGCCAACTCAAGAAAATGCAGAACTATTGCATGGCAAATGCTTGTTTTTCTCTGTGAGGGCCCTGCAGATGCACACTTATACAAGGCTACTTACTTTCACACCACTCACCTGTGCTGCATTTTCTTTTTTAATAAATCATTATCCACTATTATTTCAAACATAGACTTCAGGTGGGAGTTGCCAGACTGTAATGATGTAGAGAGATTGAGGATCTGTAAATGATGTAGACAGAATTAATGGAAACTTAATATATTTTGACTGGGATATGTAGTAAAAAGATTACATGAAAAAATTGTAATTATATATAAAATATTTATTTAGTATCTACAGGCTAAGTATGTAAGATATATCTAGAACAGATTTTGTCTCCATCATGACAATCCATTTTGGATAATTGAAAGATTATTTATACTCATTTAGAGTTATTGAAAAATCAACACTCCAAGATGGCGCCCACCCTTTTGAGTAGTTTGTTTGTAGTTTTAGTCCATTTTCTATGTTGATGTACTTTGGTATTTATGTAAATTGAATTGTGACTCCCCCATCGGAGATCAAGGCTACGGCTGAAGCGCGTTGGGAGGAACTAACTTCTACCATCTTTAATATATTTTTCAACTTTCCGAAGGTGTCTTGACGTTTCTTTGTAATTGGACAAGGAAATCTTGGATATACATTTATGGGATTCCCGATCTCATGGTCAAACCGCCACGTTTGAGACTTTTTATTTTGGGATATGTAATTGGCAACTATATATATATATATACACACACACACCACTTTTTTTAATACATATGTGTGGTTTCCCTGTGGGCAGATTGCTGCCCCCAGGAAAACCACACATTTGTAAATATATATTGATAAAGATCTCTTTCTCTTTCTCTCTCTTTCTCTCTCTGTCTCACTATATATATATATATATATATATATATATATATATATATATATATATAGTGAAAGAGAGAGAGAGAGTTAGTCTCTGTCACTTTTTTTTTCCAATACTTGTGTTTCTCTGGCGGCCGATCGGGACCCCACATGAAACTAAACGTATTAAAAAAAATGATGCCCCCATAGGTGTCGGCCCAAGGGCCGACCCGCCATTTTTTTATTGTTGTTTTTTTTATTATTATTTTTTGTTAAAAAATATTTTTTTATCCCCTGAGGGTAGCGCAATGGGCCTTACCAGGGAAACCCCTTCTTTTAAAAAAAATTATGCCCTGGGGGGGCAGCTCACTTACACGAGGGCCATCCCCCCACCCCCCGCAATCCCTGGTGCCTAGTGTTGTTTCCTGGCCATGGATCATGGCTGGGCTGCGATCCACGGGCAGGAAACGGTGCCAGGGAGGCACTGATGGAAAGTTGAGACTCTCCCCTTCCCATCGATGCCTCCCTGGCATCTGGGGAGGCCATTTTGACCTTTTTTCACCCACCAGAGTGGGGAGAGGATGCTCACCTGCTCCTCGATCCTACGGTCACAGATGCACGTTAGGGGGATTAGGGGGAAATGCGGAAGCTATTCTGCGTCTCCCGAGGGTATTTAAAAAAAAAAAACTCATCTGCTGCAAAGCACCGGAGGATTTTTTTTAAACCCTCCCTGGTGTTTTTAAAGCCCTCCCTAGTGTGGGCCAGTGGACGTGGCCCACACCAGGGAGGGTGTGCATGTGTCGGCCATTGGCTGACACACGCACCCAAGGGGTTAACGTATGCCACAAATAAGACCCTATACATTTTGCTGATTTTACGTGTCTTTAAGGACAATTGCAAAATAACTTCTTATGGTAAAAATAACCATCTTATTTTACGGAAGCCCCTTGAAATTTCTGCAAAGTGGGAATAGTCGGTAATGCTGTGTGCTGCACTTCATTTGCAAGGCTGCTCAACAGCAAACTAGTACAGGGTCCAAAATACAAGGTTACATGGTCCTACCCTCACCAGAGACCAGTGTCCTCTCTGGTCTTTGCCTCTGCTTCTTCCTTTGCCCCCTTTCCCTCTATGATTCCCTACTGTGCTGGTCCTCCCGTAACACATCTGTCCCAGCCAAAGACAGACATAAAGAGGGAACTGCTATCGGGTAGTAATGTGAATCATCCAGGATATGAGTCAAAATTGCCAATGAACGGTCTAACAAATAAATTAAGGTGCTGTTTGCATGAATCCCAAAAAGTGACCCAGCCAGCCAGAAAATTAGATTGCATTGTCAACACTATACAGCTATACATTTTTAGATGAAATTCATGTACTTGTGACTACTGTTATTTTTTTACATTTATGTGGGTGCTGACACTTTTTCATTAATTTTCGTCAGCCTTCACTCTGATACTGATCATTGCTCCGCTTACACTTTGGTTGAAACACTAGCTGCTTGCAAGTGAATGTTGATGGTCTATGGAAAACTTTGTTTGAAGAGACCTTTGTTTAAGTGAAGAATAATTTTTAAGTGCAGGATTAAGCATTTTGTCTCTTTAATGGAGGTGGCACACTTCTGGTACACAGTATAATTTGGAACATAGACTTAGCTCTAGGACTAGAGCTAGGGAGGTCAAGAAATTCTTCATACACCTTTTGACTTGAAGCTAAGATGGTGATGGGTTCTCATATTATTGTGGTTGGTTGGTTCTCATATTGTGGTTGGTTGGGTGGTTATATGAAACAATGTCATATTTTGCCTAATTTTTGGAGACTACCTTGCAAATCCCCTGACATCTCTCATTTTGGCCTCTATGACTGACCTGGGGTTTTCTCATCTGATTAGTGGGTCAATTCCTTTTACAGGACATACTGCATCTCATTCCGTTACACTCATGGGGATCTAGGCTAGTGTTTGGCCAAAACATAGTTTGCCACTAATATGTTCCATACTTTGAGGGAATTTTCCCCTAGGGAAATGGTAAATATCATAAATCAACTTTCAAGACTTGCTGCTGGCTTCCACAGATAAACCCTGCTCCTAAGTGCACTGCCCCATGACAGAGAATGCTTCCACCCAGATCTTCTGGATTTAGATCCCCCGCTGTCACTTAGTATTCAAAATGCCTCAAGGCTATGAATCAACTTGAAGAGGAGAACACAGCCTTGCACAAAGTCCCCCCAACTGTTTTCACAACACACACAGGGAACCAAAGATGAATTTGCGTGCTGTACCCAGCAAAACATGCACAGACGCTCTACACATCATGGGTCACTTGCCTTATGGATGCATGCCATTCCCTCTTAACCCACCCATATGGGAGGATAAGACCCCCACCCAGGTCAGGGAGACTGGATTAACTGTTTAAACAAGTGAGGCTAGTAGCCACTATATTTAAATTCCTGCTTAACTTTAAAGCCATACTTTGGTGTCAGCCCGTGTTACAGTGAGTGTGACAGATTGTCTAGTAGTAAAAGTAAAAAAAAAAAACTACTACAGCTTACTGGGGAAAACAGAACAGGGCTGAAAAGTGTGCTCTCAGGAGCCATGCAGAAGACTTTATGACTCAACACAGAGATTACTCCTGTCTGTCATACCCAGCCTTACAATCCTCCACCCCCCCGGCCTCAGGAGAGGTGTACATGCTTTTTTCCTCATGCACATCAGCAGCTTCTTTCATGATTAAGTCTGCTCACACGTCTTTGTGTTTGACCCCTGTGGTAAGGTTCCCATTCCAGTGTCTCCCTTTACTCCCAGGAGACCCTTCATAGTATTGTATACACTACAAGGTAGTGATATGCCGACTCTCCTCATGAGCCACAACACCAGTTTCTATGTTTCTGCTTTGCTTTCGACTCAGCAAGGGGGGAAGTTTTCATCTCTACAGTTTTCAGCATTATAAATGAAGAGCACTCAATATGCACTTTACAACCTGCCAAGTCTATTGCCGCGATCGTCCAGTGTAGCTGGCCTGTCTTTCTGGCCCCCACCTTTAGACCATAACCTCAGCAGTGGGAACTCCCGAAGATTGCGTCTGGCACAGTGCTTTAAATGAGAAAAAAAGTGCCGGTACTCACCAAATTAGGCTGCTGGTGTGGAGGCGGGGCCAGTGGGCGGGGCTAGGAACGAACATTTAATGAGATCTAGATGAATTGAAAATGTTTAAATTCTGAAAATATGACTTTGTGAATATATCATTTTACTTTTGAGACATTGGCATAATGTTTTTCCTCTCTGATATCCTTCATCTTTTAGATTATCTCTACCTTAGTGGCAGTCGTTTAACTCTCACATTATCTTTATCTTTGTGACAGTCTTGCTTCACCTTCTCGTCACCCTGCCCTCTCAGACGCATAAACATGTACACGTTCACTCTCTCTTCTGACCCGTAAACACTTCATTTTCTTTTGCTGTTTTCAATATTTCATCTTCTTCATAGCTCCTTCACACACTTACCTGCAAAATCATAATTAAAACTGGCACATATGGAACAATTGCTCTGTAGAATCCACTGAGAGGCCAAGGATTGGATGTGCATGTTGTCTGAATATCTTTGTGACCCACAGGAAGGCACAATGAGAATCTCACTCTTCCTATATCAAGTTGAAAAGCTCCTGATCTCATCACACTGGAAAGATGCGCGCCATTCACTTATTTCACTGTTCTGTCTATTAACTTCTAACCCTTTTATAAGTCTTTTTGTTCTCTTCCCTATGTCCCTTATTTTACCCCTCTTCCCTTTAAACCCATTTCTCACCTACAATTTGACCTAAGGCTGGTCCTCCTATGGAGTGGTAGCCACCTCCAGTGGATATGAATATAAGGCCCCACCATTGCCTCCATGTTAAGCCCCTCGAAGCCCTGGATATACCAGATCTGGAGGCCTTGTGTACACTGGAAGATTCAAGGCTGTATAAAATAGGGTTGCCACCTGGTTGGTTTTTCACTGGGATGGCTTCTCTGACAATAGCAGTAACCCAATTAACTATCTAAATTTTAAGCACTTATGTAATCTGCATGGTACACGTTTCCTTGCTGCACCCACAGGAACCCTCTGCTCTACTTTATGATGATACAAAACTTTTATAGATAAAACTCCATCCCTCTCTCTAGCATGCTCATTAATCACCAGCGTTATTGCGACATTTTTATTGTCCCCTGAAGATTTCTGAAGGCAAGGACTTCCCCTGGCAGGTGCTTATAACGCCATAATACATTTAAAAACAAGGATCACACCGCCCTAAAGCCTCCTAAAGCTGGCTGCTGGGGATTACAGGGGAGAAAGATGACCCTCTTTTAACCCCGTCGCGGGGCTTCTCTGTATATGCATGATCCTCTTCCTTTGATGGTGGCATGTGTGCTCACAGCTGCAGTGACCAAGAAGGAAGGGAACAGTCATTGGAAACCGCTTCCTTTGAAGGGATTCTCCTCCTACCACACTGCAGCATGTAGGATGACGTCATTAACTACTTTGAATGTAGTGGCTCCTCACGAGAAAATGGCCGCCATGAAAGCCTATGTTATAGTGGACACGCTGCGCATGCTGACATGGCCATTTCACCCAAAACCTAACATGCCCTAGTGAGTACCGGTACTCTCCTCAGTCCTGGAGAAGTTCTGGTACTCACTGTGAAAAAAAATCATAAGTGCCGATACTCAGTACCTGTGAGTACCGGCCCGTTTAAAGCACTGATCCAGCATGATGGCTGCCTGGCAATAACAACCCCCTTCCCTTTTAACACTTTCCAGAAATAAACAGTTTGTCCCTCAAGAGATGTGGGTTACAGAGAAGTGACACATTGAATTTTTCCCAGAATGCACAACCAATGCTATCAATTGCTTTTTTTCCACATTTATATTTTTTTTAATACGGTTTTACAGAAGACTTTGACATATTGCCAAAATATCTTGTTAAAGTTATACCTGCTGTTCATTTACCATTTGTAGTCGACTATTTCAATCACTGATATTCTATGTGATCTTACAGTACCCCTCTCCTACAGTTCTTCTTGTATTAAAATTGGCCTATTATGTACTACGTTACGAAAGTCTACGTTGTTTTTAACACCATGATTGTCACTCCTTTATAAGGCACCCCAAATTCTTTCCATTAGTCTCAACCTCCAAATTGAAGTCTCTCAGAACCACTATAACCTGTGGGAGATCTAAGAGCAAAGTACCCGGAGTTTGTAGCAAGCTTCATTAAAAACCCAGTGGGCCCTATACCCAGCAGTATAACCCAAATGTCAGACCAGTTTGTGTTTTCTATGACCAACAAAGTGGCAATAGTTACTCAAAGGTTTGTTTCCTGCATGCATATTATCTCCATAAGATTGATTAACAAAAGTTGAACAATATTCCTTTTAATCTGTTACCTAAGTGGTTCATATTCCACGCTATACCCATAAGTAATCTTGCCATTTTAGGTAATAGTTTATAGCCATTCCATAATGTTATATATATGTCTGCCCTTTGAACTCTTATCATTACCACAGTGCCAGAACACCTTTTGGAGGGCCACAGAGAAAGCAGAGGTTACTGGGCCCAACTGTGGGGTTTAGGTCTTTTACTCTTGCTTTCATAAGGTCTGACCTACTATGGATTCTGAGCAACTTGAACAAGTACTGATAGCATCCTCTGCTACCAAAAACTGATAGCGCGTCAGAACCTTGATAAGTAAACTTACAAGGAGACACGCCTAGGCCGATTAACCTTTTCACCACGTTCGGAGACTTCCCAGTACGAGGTATCTTTCTGGCATCTCAATATCAATATCTCAATAACCCAATCAACCTCTTAGTATCTAATCAACAAGATAATCAATAACATTTAATAGGAATCAATACTGAAATCACCATGACCTTTCTGCCATGAATAACCACACAAAATCTAGTTAAGTGTTAGGATATTTATTCCCTATTGATTACAATCTAATAGTCATCTCCGTTAATCTCATTAGCATTCAATCTCATTAGTAACTCTTCAGACACATAATTTGAACACAGTTAATCAACGCATAGAGAATATTCATTAAGCATTAATACATCATTAATGAGAAGCAGCTTAGCAAAGTCTCAGAGTGCAAGATTCAACAAAGCAAGAACTCAATCATTTGTCTATTTGCGTCAGATTTTAGTGAACACCTTAACTAACCTCGAATTAGCATCAGCATGTTGGGCCTCATGCAAAACAATTTAGCAAACACAAATTTGGAAAAAAAATAACTATGGCCTCTGCTCTTTGCAGTTGGTACCTAGAAAGAAAGGAAAACAGACAATTACAATTTTCATCAGATAGTTACCCCACCAACGAATCAGCAAACAGCGTCAGTCTTCGTCCTCAGGACATCTGTCGATTCACCATCAACAAGGATAGGACAGGGCAAAGTCTTAGTATGGCATAGCTAAAGAATAAGGCTCTTCCCTCATATGCGGGCGAAGCAAGCATCAGTAAGGACTTATATAGAGGATGGGTTAAAGTATCAGGAAGAATAAACAGCAAAGGCTCAAAGGAGCAATGGCAAAGTATGGCTTAAGGCAGAATGTCAGAATAATGGCAAAAGTGTCCCAATAATGGCTGATTTCTCCTCGGGTCATGCGGTTATATCAAAACTGTCAAACTAGCCCTTAATTACCCATTGGATAATATTTGGTGCATCATTATCTCTGTCCAATAATTCTCCACACACCTCATTAGAATTTTCCACATGCCTCATGCCGTTGATTGGCCCATGTTATTGACGTCTTCATCGGTTGGAATGTCAGGTAAGAAAAGTTTTACTTTACGCTCCAGTCAGTAGTCCCACTGTTTTCTCCTAGTCCAGACAGATGTGTACCTGTTATGAATTACACTGCTGCATTCAGCAAGAATGCCTCCTTGAGCAAGTCGGGTCCCACGAGAAAGAATTTACTACTGCCACACACACATCTCTAGCTTCTGGAAAAGTACAGTTTTGTGTCCTTCACGAAGACAGCACATTGCAGGTTAGGAAAAACACAGTTTAATATGAGACCAGGCAGCTAGGCCCAGACCCTCGCTAACTAAGGCCTAGTAATTTAGTTAACAAAACCCAAATATATGACTCTAATTATAGTAGGCTCATACAAATTCAAAACATTAGTACATAATTAGTTCATCATTAATAAGTTTCATTAGTCTTCGCATACATCGGTGGCCATTCCCCGTGGGAAGATTTCAAACGTGTACATCATTTTTCTATGTTCACACATTTTCTTTGCAGCTTCATTACACAATATATTGCAAGCTTTTCATGTTAATATTAATTTTAAAAGACACACTCCAACAGTACCCCTTTGTTACTTGGCTCTCACTGATAGTGTGGTCCATGCAGTTTAAGGCATCCCCGGTGGGGAGGTAGATACAGGGAGTGAACACAGGCTCACAGCTCAAAATACAGGCAGCAGCTGCAATAAATTATTATCCAGCCAAATATTCACTTTCATGGGAAAATAAGTATTTTATTTTAACCACTATCAACACAAAGGGAAGTACAACATTCACAAACAACTACCTCAGTCCCCTTGAGGTTAGGGCTCTAGTGTTTCTTATGCAGTTCCCCATGTCCCACTCCCTCCTCACTCTAACAAAAGTGGTTATTCCCCATTCACAATAGACAACAGCCAGGATAAGCCCCACTAGCAGTCTGACTCGCGAGAATTCTACTCTGACTCTATCTCAAATTCAAGTGTTCCAGTGCCTAAAGACTATGTAGCAGCAAATCCCCCCAGGCTGAGGCTGACTGACCCAAAATCAGTCTTACCTGCACCTTCAGGATTGGAGTGACTGGAGTTCCTGAGTGCACCCCTTCAGTGGGTGCTGGAGTGGCTTGTTCAGGTGACTTCAATGTACGCGGGCCAAATGGTCTGCACTTGTTCGCCCTCGAGTTCCTCATATCCTGTAGTGCAGCTGCAGAAACCAAAGCATTTTTGTGGGTCCTCCATGCTGAGTAAGTTATTTTGTCCTTCCCACGGCATGGTTGGGGAGAGTGGGGAGGGGGTGACTGTGGGATTTAGTGGAAAGCTTCTGACATTTATCCTCTGTAACAGTGCAGGTCCTCAGGGATCCTCACAGTGGTCTTTCTCCTCCTTTGATGATCCTGACTAGGTTATACTTCTTGCTTGGTCCCAGTGAAACCCTCTGGCATACAGGGTCACTGTCTCTCCACTGTACACGTGCTCCAACTCAATCAGCATAGCAGATTTATTCACAGCAGCCCCTCCAGACATACAGAGTCACTGACTCACCTCCGCACTCTGGCTGTTGACCACTCAGCACAGCAGTCTGTCCACGGTGGCCCCTCCTCGCATACGGTGTTGCTAGTCCCTCACTGCACATAGGCAATGACCCGTTCAGCACACTGATGATCACAGCTCAATTCAAGGTGCCTCTCCTGGCATACGGTATGGCCAGTCCCTCACTGCACATGAACAATGGCCCAGTCAGCACAGCTAGGATCACAGCTCACTTCACGGGACCCCTTCTCTGGCATACAAGGGTTGCCAACTTTTTCCTGCTAATGGGCAACAACCCAGTTGGTGCTTCAGCATTCTCATCACACCTCTCCCTCCAACGCTCACCTCTCCCTCACAGGGCACATTGATCTTGGCAAGCAGGCAGGCACTGGTGCTCCAGGCTCCAGGGCAGGTGGTCTTGAATTCCTTAGGTGATGTCCCATTATCAAGCTGGGAGACTACCAGGTCTTGGCCCCAGACGTGGTCACAGGCAGAAGTCTTGCAGAGTTTTCCTCCTCACTCAGCCTGACTAGCTGCTTCACAGTTAACAATTTTTGGCTGTCAATCTCCGTGGCCAATGCAAGACACTAACTGTGACACAAAGTCTGAGTCTTGGAGGTTTATTTTGGTGGTCTGCTTCCTTTTGAAGTGCCCACTCCTCTTCCCTCTCTTCCTCCAGAGAGCAGTCTTTCACAGAAGGAGGGACTTCAGAGTTGATGACCCCTCAACACAGACCATGTGAGTGACTACATTTCCCACCTGAGTGTCAGCCACAGTGATATGTGGATGAAAAGGTTAGCCCAGGGCCTCAGCCCTACTCTTTATGATTTTCTAATCCGCCCCATCTCCTTCCTGAGATATGTCCAGGCTCCTTCCTTGTACATTCTCTCTGAATCAGAAAACACCCTTTGAAGTGTACTGGAAAGCCTAGCTCACCCTTCTTCCTGTGTTTCACATCCAACATACAGGAATGAGGCAATACACAAACCTGTCTTGAGGGATACCTCTACCTACTCATTTGTCACCATGGAGCCCTGGGCTCCTAACATTGAACCCAGAGGCAGAAGTATACTATCTCAATCACTGTCACACAACCACCCAGCACGTGTATACAGCATACACACACTATACTACCTTATTCATGTATTGTACCTCTCACAGGCTCACATATACCCAGAACATGCATGTAACACTGCACAGTACTACACTATCCCTTTACGGTACCATTCACAGGCAAACATAGATCCAGCACATGTACACCACACACGCACTGCGCAGCACTACACACCAAACTGATATAGGCCATGGAAAGTTAAACATACAGCAGCAGAACTTTAAGTAAGTGATCCTGTAGGCCTCACTCCAGTGCACAAGCAAAAAGGATCTGTTCACTCCTACTTATCACCACACGGTATGTTGCCACCACCTCATTTGTGCTCCTTAACTCCTGGTAAAGGCAGTAGCCTTTCACCACTATGAAGTTAGCTCCCCTCCCGGTCCAACAAGACCGCAACCCAAAAGACAGGCCTATGTCATGGCACAAACACATGATCCGCGTTTTCCTTTGGCAACAAAAATCAGCATAAGTGATCCAGACATCAGTGTAGTTTGGGCACTCAAGGCATGGGTGCATGTCCATTACCAGGTGGAGGACTATTCCATCCCAACACACAGTATTCCCACAGAATAATCATGTACCTCCAAAATTAAATCTGAATAAACTAACTACCCCTCACAAATACACAGTCGTACTGTGAGCTCAGAACCCCAGTGCACTGTGTGACTTTTGCCCCAGCATTATAAACTTAACTGATTTAATGTGATAATGCAGGTTGTATCTGACACATAGTCAGGGGTTCTTAGTCCAGCGGTTATAAGAGCTATGACATTTTTTCCTAACTTCCACCTTCTGATCTCTGACCCACATTTTGTTACATGATGTTAACTGGTCCAACAAGGATATGAACAAAAATCATTTGACTATATAGTTCAAGTCTCTCGGAACAGTACCATATTGGTGTATGTAACTTTCCCAATGCAATGTAAACAGCATCTCGAGGTTAAGGGCATGCCATTACTTTAGACAGGGAAGTCTTCCACACATACGCACCCGTTAGGTTTAAAATGAATCTGATGAGTTTGTCTTTCAATTGAATCTTCATCGAATGTTGTAGGCAGGGGCTTAGCTTGGTCAGTAAGACTGGGGTGGTGTGAGCTTCGGATTTTTCAGGCTGTTGTATAATGTTTAAATACAATATATGATAAGCAGGGTGCAAGGCAGGGGCCTACGTGGCACTGAAAAGAGAGGTCTGCAGATTGACAGGGGTACTAAGTGAGGGAAAACACAATATTTTGTAAAATTATGAATATTTTTGATGACTTTAAAAACTGAGAGGCAGAGAGTGTGTGTGTTTTTATTGTCTGAAAGTATGGAAAAAATCCTGGTGAAATCTAGCAGACATCTTACCATACCTGACTGGAAGCATTTGTACCCAACTATTTATCAGAAAATTCATTTATTACGGGGGCATAGCACCCCACTCACTCCCCCGCTCTGAAGCTATGCTCCTGGTTGTAGGAGTTTGTATTCTTCTTATCTGTGCACATCATTCATATCAGTCATGGCCGATGTTGATAGTAAACAAGTATCAATGTTTTCCTCTGTGATATATGAATCTGAATCCTTTGGTATTGGGCGTTTGTGTTCATGTGTGGCTCCATTTCTTGTATCACCAGTTCAGTCATAATCCCTACAGCTTCATCATGCTTTCCACATTTGATTCCAGCCTGGTGTCATCTTTGGTGCACTGACATCCCACAGGCCATTCCTTTCAATCAATCTGTAGATTTGTAGAGTGCTGCCTGTCACCCATGAGGGTATCGAGGCGCTGACAGGGGTCCAGCTGATAAGCCAAATAGTCAGGTCTTAAAGGACTTTCGGAACTCTGGAAGAGATGGGGAGGTCCGTAGATGAAAGGGTAAATCAGTCTGTCTTCACTGCTTGGTAGTAAAACGAGGGCCTTCCATATTGGCTACGTCAGATGTGGTGGTGAGAGTTAGAGAAAAGGATGTGGAGCGGAGGTGTCTGGTGGGCTAATGGAAGTTCAGGCCGTGGTTCAAGTGGGCAAATCCACAGTTGTGTAGGGCCTTGTATACATAAGTCAGGAGCTTTAAGTGGCATCCTTTCTGTACAGAGAGCCCGCAGAGTTTCCTGTGGTAGGGGAGTGACATGGGTTCATCTAGGGAGATCTAGGACGTGTCTGGCTGCAGTGTTCTGTATGGTCTGTAGTCGTTGGAGGAGGTGCGGTGCAATCACAGTATTGCCGTAGTCTAGTCGGCTGGAAATGAGGGTCTGGGTGATGGTGCATCTGGAGCTTTGTGGCAAACATTTGAATAGCTTATGAAGCATGCGGAGGAGAAGGAGTCGACCTGAGTCGTCCTGAGCCACGGTTAGCTTGTTGTCCAGAATGAAGCCTAGGTTCCTACCATAGTCAGCAGGGTAGGAAAATGTAGTTGTTAGGCCACCAGGATGCGTCCCATGTGGAAATTTTGTATCCCAAAATTAGTACCTCTGTCTTTTCTGTGTTGAGCTTCAGAAAATTGCCCTTCATCCATTAATGACGTCTGTCATGCAGTTGTGGAAGTTGGTCTTGGTGGTGTCTTTGGAAAGGGAGAGGATACGTTGTGTGTCATCAGCATAGAATGTGATGTTGAGTCTGTGCGTTTTGGCGATGCCAGCCAGAGATGTCATATAAATGCTGAAGTGAGTGGGGCTTAGCGAGGATCAGTGGGATACTCCACAGTTGATTTCCTTGGGTTTGGAGGAGAACGGGGGGGGGAAGCAGACTTTCTGCATCCTTGCATTGAGGAAAGAGACAATCCATCTGAGGGTGGCTCCTTGGGTTCCAATGTTGTGCAGCCCTGTGATTAGGGTGTGGTGGCTGTCCATATCGAAGACTGACGAGAGGTCTAGGAGGATAAGAATCGAAGTCTCTCTCTTCAGTCGAGTTGACTTGAATGTCATTGGTAGCTGCGATTAGGACTGCCTCGGTGCAGGTGGTAAGTATGTGCTGATTCTGGCTTCACATAGGTTGAAGATGTGATGAGGCATGGGTCAGTTGGGGCCCCCTTAGTGAAGTGAGTTTGTGATGGAGGCTGTGCCCTATGGGACGAGCTGGCCCCATTCAGTTGTTCGGATGTCTCTGGTGGTAGCTGGGTCAGAATTTGGTGGCCTTGGGCTGGGGTTTGAAGTTTCTGTAGATGTTGGCAATGTTGTTGTGGTAGACGTTTTCAAGGTTGGTACAGAGTTCCTGTGTGGGAGTAATGTTCTTTGTTACAGCTGGGGGGTTGGACGATTCTTTGACGTTGTTGAAGAGTTCTTTGCTGTTATTGGAGCTTAATTCGCTGTGTGAAGCTAAGGCCTTTTTCTTTGATTCTCTCAACTGTCTGTTGTAGAGGTTGAGGGCTGTCTTCAAGGTTATCTTCTCAGTTGTGTCATTGCTGGCGCACCATCTCCTTTCTGTTTGTTTACAGTGTTGTTTAACAGTTCCTAGGTTTTCAGTGTACCAGCTAGCCTGACAAGAAATATTGCTGCTGGTGCAGTTGATGACCCACTTGTTGAGGTTTCTGGTGTTCTGGTCAATGTTTTTGGAGAAGATGGGTTGGGTGGTGTTGAGGGCATTGATCCATGTGTCCTTTGAGGCTGGGCTCCAGCTGCGGTAGGTGGCATTGGGCAGACTGTGGGTAGCGGTCCATGAGCCAGTGATGTTGAAATGGACTATAGAGTGGTCAGTCCAGGTGAATTCCATGGTATAGTTATGCCTGATGTGGTTTCTGGAGATGAAGATGTGGTCTAGAGTGTGGCTTGTGGTGTGCATTAGGTATTGGACGAGTTGGGCGAGTCCAATGCTGCTCATGCAGTCAAGGAGACTGGTAGTGTTGATGTCATTGTGGTCTTCGAGATGGAAGTTGAGGTTGCCAAGGAAAATGTAGATGCCGGAGTCTATAGCAAGGGGGGCAGTGCAGTCTGCGATAAAGTTGGAAAAAGTGTGGATGTGGTCTTGGGGGGCAGTAGGCTAATGTGCTCCTGATGGTGGTTTTGCTGACTGTTTAGAGTTGGGAGTTGAGGTGTTGCTTGGCTTGGGTGATGTAGTTATTTTTGGTGGTGCATTGGATGGATTCCTTGTGTATGATGGCAATCCCCCCTGCCAAGCTTGTTGATGTGGTCGTGGCGGGTGATATTGTATCCTTCGGTTATTGCGGTGGTTATATTGGGTGCATAAGTGGTGTTGAGACAGGTCTCAGTGAGGAAGCGGATGTTAGGTGTGAGGGTGGAGATGAGGTCCTAAATCTTGTGGTGTGTTTGCATGAGTATGTGTTGAGAAGGACGCATACGAGTTAGTGTTTTTGCTCAGGTGTTGTCTGTGGCGTGTTTGGGTTGAGGCTTGTGGGTGGGCTGGTGTGTCTGCTGTGGCAGATGAAATGGCAGTGGGTGCAGGTGAAAGATCCTACTGTGGAGCTTGAATCGATGCAGTGGCAGTGTTTGTTGCAGCGTCCGGGGTCAAGGGTGTAGATCTCAGCGATGGTGAATCTTCTGGGACTGAAAGGCCAGGGGTTGTGTCACTGGGCATGGTTCAGGTGCAGACGGCACAGACGAGCTTGATCTTTGGCATGCCAGTCACTGTGTGATTGCGCTGTGGCGTGCATGAAATTGGTCCTCAGGTGGGTGGGGCATTTGTTGGCTGGAGGAACAGTGAGTAGGAAAACTCAGGCAGGAAAACTTGGGCAGTGGTGGTGTCACTGGATCTGGCTGGAACAAACAAGAACTGGAGGTCACAGGCAAGTGGCAGGTTAGGTGTCCAGGTCCTACTGATACAGTCTGCATTATGTAGGCCCTCGGGTGGGTGCGCTTCTGTTGTTGGGAACCATGGTGAGTGGGAAAACCCAGGCAGGAAATCCCAGGGAGATGCAGTGCCACTGGACCAGGCTAGAACAAGCAGGAACTGGAGGTCACAGGCAAGTGGCAAGCTAGATGTCCAGGTGCCTTCCTATGATTCTTATGGTGTTGAAAAATGCATGATTTTCTTTCAGCAAAAATTTAAAGTATAGTGGGAAAGAGCATCATATTTTGTATTCCGTGTTCCCTAAGGGCTCTTCAGACCTTTTCAAATTTTTTCGCTGATTCTGGATAGACTATGTAAAGTCTGCAAATAGCGGTAGCATGGAGTTCTCATACTGAATCTGGCATTGTTTCTTGACGGCCTATGGTATTGCACCTCCATCATGAGAATTGAGGATGCAAGCAATTATAGCTCTGGGGAGTTGCATCACATCTTGGTGATGGTGCTGGTACACTATGCACCTTTGCATGGAGAAGGAATGTCGCAAAGTGCTAACCTTGTAGTCTGCATCCAACAGGAATGATGAATGTTTCCACACATCTCCATATGCATAGTCAAGAATACCCAGTGGCCACATAGGGTTAATTGTAAACACGAGTTGGGGAAAGGAGATAATATAGAACATAGAAATACTGGATAACCACTCTGAATCAGCACTCTGCTTGGAACTGATGTCTTTGTACTGGAAATCTAAAGACATGGTTGATATCTTTTATACTTACACATTATTTGAACCATCTGTCACTTGATAGAAATTATATACCTTTAGAATGTCTCTGCATCTCAGATGCTGAGTTTTAGTGGTAATGCTGCTATTTATTAAACTACAAAAAAGCTAATTATCTGCATAACTAACGTTTTACGAACCTTTGATGTAACTCCTCCTCTCTTTGATGGCAAGGTAACTAACTATCTTCTGAATACACACGCTTTGGTATGGATTTACATTTGAAGTTGTCTTTTCATCAACTGAATCATAGTAAACATTCATTAGAATTGTACAGCTCACTATGAAACCTCGTAACCACTTCCCTAACACCCGTCATTACCTTAACTGTAATGTGAGCATTGTGAATATATCAATAGTCTTCAAAGGTGAAAATAATCTATTCAATTTTTCACATAGATAGGATTCAAAAACGTATAAAAATATCTTCCTCTCTAATACCTTATTATTAAGTTAATTTCAAAACATGACGTAAACCCACGGATTACTTCTCTATATGCAATGTCAATATCAAATGCACTTTCAGTCTTCAAGACTTCCACTGGCTCTGATCTTAAGTCCCTTACTTCAGCAACAATGACAGAACGCCTCCCCAATTGGGGATGTGCGGCGTTTAAGACCCGGGGTCCACTGCGGGCTGGCCCCGTAGGCCGACCCAGCGTTGCTGGCCAGGGGACTTCTGCCTGCCCATCTCGTGAGAGGGGCAGAGCAGAAGCAGTTCAAGGAAAAGAGAAATCCGGGGGCGCACAGGAGGCACGTCACATCCAGCCCACGCTGCATCCCTGTGGGGGTATTTAAGTCCCCGCGAGTAGGCTTCAGCCTTGCTGGTGGTTGCGGTGTGGGCGGCTGGGCGCAGACCGTTGTGTTCTTGGCGCCCTCGTCTTCTCTTCTATTCCAGAGGATTCCTGGACATTGGAGCGCATGCAGGATTATGGGCAGGATTGCGAGCAGCCCCCATCCGGCGCCCGTGTCGCCACGCGCGGTTTATGCCTGCAACATGACCGCGAGCCGCATTAATTTCATTTTTAATCAGTCACCCTTCCCCCCCTCTTCCCCACTGGGCCCTCTCAGGCCTACTGGCAGGAGGGTTTCCTTTATTGTTCTCACGCTTGCCGCTAGCCTGCCTTCCTTGACCTGACCGGGCAGCGCAGGTCATTCACCCACTGTTGGCCTCAGCGTGGGCCCAGGAATGTTCGCTGGAAATTGGTAAGTGTGGGAATTGGGGGCAAGTTTTAAAATGGCTAACCTTTATTGTGGTTTAATTTAATTCTGTGTTGGCCCTTTGTATACAGTGTAATTTTGAACAAGGGCAGTGCCTGGCCTAGTGGTTAGCTGATTAATTTAACACTGCTAGCAATTGGAGTTAACATTGCTTTACACTGCGTATACTTGGGTTCAAACCGCACCTGGGAAAAACTTAAAAAAATAAATAAAGAATTTCAATATAGAAACAAAATCGTTTTGAAGCTGTTTACTGTAATTGCTTATTGGAAGTGTGTCCCTCATCTGAGCCTGGTCATGGCGTCAGGCAAAGGTAGAGTGGGGAAGAGGAAAGGTAAGGATCCTGAATTATCGCATTTATTGAGGCTAGTCCTGGCAAAGTTAGGGGACGCAGGGATGAGAGTTCAGATTTCAGAATCAGACAAGGATGAGGAGGCTGGGGACCGTCCTGGGCCCTCCCATGTCCCTCACTGCGCCACCTTCCACCCAGTCAAACGCAGGGCTCAGAAATGGGCCCCACTTACCTCCAGGGACTCTGCGCAGCAGCCCAATGTAGGTACCCCTGAAGTGTTGCCACCTGTTGCAGCATCATTGGCGGCGCTTGCGCCGACTTCACATTCAGGATCCAGTAACCCCTTTCCAGCTACCCCTATCTTAGCAGCATCTCAGGCAGAGGCCAGAGTTACACCGACAGCAGAGCCCCTTGGTCTCACAGCGATATTGGGGAATATATGGCAGGCGATAGCAGCGTTGGCAGCAAACGCTCCTGGGGCTGGTTCCGGGTCGCTTTCTTCTCTGCAGGTAGGGCTCACCACACCCCCAGTTCAATTGTCCTGTCCACCTCAGGGGCAATGGCAAGCGCCCCCAGTGCAACAAGTTCTTCCATCTGTCACTCAAAGTCAGGGTTTAACACCCCTTCCAGTAACGGTTACTTCTCAGGAGCAAGATGCAACAACACAAGTTTTATTGTGAGCTACCCAGCTACTGAGTTCGGTAGAGGCACTTTCTGCCCCAGTATTACCCACTGCCCCTGCGGACACGGTAACGAATGCACTGGCGGAGCTGGAACGGCAGATCAATGCCATGGCGGTGTTACGTCTTCCAGGGGCCGCAGGAGAGGGTAACAAAGATATAAGTTAGAGTTGCACCTCACCTTTGGGTCCGAAGTCGCCCGCTGCATCGGAAGCGGCAACAGGTAAGGCCACTGAAACCAATGCAAGCGCAACAGGGAGTGCATGTTTGGCAGGAGTCAGGGGGCAAGATACATTATCATCACGGCAGGGGAAATTGGCGTCCCATGTCCCTTCAGATGTGAAAGACAGGATCTGGAAAGGGGAATTTGTAGATATTTTTGCGCTCATTAGGGCAAAGAGGAGGGAAGTAGACCAGAAGGATAAGGAGACTAAGGGTTCCACTTCAAATGACAAAAAACCTAAGGTGGAAGAGAGTATTACGAATTGGCTGTTTGGTTTTAATGTGTACATGACCGTTCTCATGGAAAAAAAGCCATAATTGGCACCATCACTGATATTCTACTCCAATAAGATATTGAAAGCGCATCAGCTTAATGGGGGTAACGATTGGTTGGAGTATGATAGAGACTTCAGATGGGTGAAAGTTGAGGACCCAGATATAGGCTGGGATCAGAATGAAGTAAATGTTTGGTTGATCTGCGTGAACAACAAAGTAACAGGGAAGCAGCCGTTTCGGCACCCTCAGTTGAGTTACAAAAAAGGCTCCTGCTGGTTATTCAACAGGAAGGTGTGCTCTCTCCAAGCGGGGAATTGTAAATTCAAGCATAATTGCTCCTTCTGCGGGCTTGCATCCCACCCAGAGTTCAAATGCAATAAGAAGCCCAAAGAGAAGGGTAAAGTAGGGAGTAAGCCTTCAAATTAAAGTTGAGTTGCCCACGCCAGTACTGATTTCAGGAATCCTTCCTTGGTTACAGTCATACCCCCCAAAAGACTTAGCAGAGCGATTGTTCACAGGTTTTTCTTCTGGTTTCTGGATCCCGGCCCTCGTTGTAGCCCCATTTCAGTAATATATTGTCAGCCCGGAGGCATCCCAAGGTAGTGGTGAAGAAAGGCGAGAAGGAGAGGTTGTTGGGATGAAGAGCGAGTCCTTTCCATCCCACACCCACCCGGGCGAATTTGTGTGCTCCCCCTTGGGAGTAGTCCCCAAGAAGGAGACGGGACAGTTCAAGTTGATCCATAACCTTTCGGCCCCCCATGGTTCTTCTGTCAACGAAGCCATCAACCCTCAGCTATGTTCGGTTCGTAATGCAACTGTTGATCATGCTCTGGAGATGTTGCACAGACTGGGCAGGGGGTCACTCTTAGCAAAAACAGACATAGAACCTGCTTTCCGTCTTTTGCCTGTACACCCTGATGATTATCATTTATTGGGCTTCCAATTTGTGGGGTCATATTAATATGATAGGTGTATGCCCATGGGCTGTTGTGTGTCCTGTACCTATTTTGAGCAGTTCATCTCGATGCTGCAGTGGATTTTCACTATGTGCACAGGCCATAAGGGCATCATTCATTACCTTGACGATTTCTTGGTCGTGGGTCCTTCCAGTTCTGGGAAGTGCCGGTGGGCCTTGTGCGCATTAATGACTTAGTTTGAGGAATTTGGTGTTTCCCTTTCTCCAGAAACAAACGCGGGCCCTGCGACCTGCCTGACTTTTCCCAGCAGTGAGATAGACACAGTAGCTGGCGAGTGTCACCTTCCGATAGATAAGATAGAGACACTTAGACAATCTAGTGACACAGTTTCATCACAGAAAAAAGTCACACTGCACCACCTTCTGGTTTTGGTGGGTCAACCCAACTTTGCCTTGAGAATCATCCCCATGGCTTGCCCTTTCTCTCGGTCCATAGCTAGGGCAATGCCTGGTTTGAAAGGAGAAACATCACTACACAAGGCTTTCCGCTGAGGTAAAGGATGATCTACACATTTGGGCATCCTTTCTGGCACATTTTAATGGAGCCGAGTGTACAGTGAGACTTTGGGTCTGTTCACCGATGCTGCTGGAAGCGTAGGGTTTGGGGCAATATTGGGCCCAACTAGTGCAGGTAGGGACTGGCCAACCCAGTGGCATGCCCAGGGCATTACAAAGAATGTGGCCTTTTTGGAGTTGTTCCCCATTGTTGTTGCAGTCACCGTATGGGCCCTCGTTTTCAAAGATAGATAAGTAATCTTCTGGTCCGACAACATGGCAGTAGTCGAGGCTATCAATAGGCAAGGAGCTTCTTGCAGGTTCGTCGTTAGGTTGTTGAAACATTTGGTTTTACTGTGCGTGAAGTTCAACATTACATTCCGGGTAAGACATGTCCCCGGCATTCATAACCATGCAGCTGATGCTTTGTCTCGGACATTGATGCAGGATTTTTGGAGATACCATCAGCAAGGGGCAGAGAAGATGATGGAGTTCCCAGCATAGCAGTGGCAGATTGGAGTCCCGCCCTCTCAGAACTAGTGGCAGCATATTTAGCGAGTCGGACTAGGAGAGCATATTAAAAGTCATTTCAGGAGTATAGAGCATTCTTGCACTCTATTCAAGTACCTAGATGGTTTTCAACTGAGGCCATTTGTCTCTTTGCATGGAACCTTTGGGAGTTAGACAAACCGGTATCCTGTGCTAGGGCTCACTTTGTTGCTATCCGTTTTTTCGCAAGATTACAGGGCAATTAAACTCCTTTTTCATTAAAAGAGCACTGGCTGGGTGGGCCCTTGGAAGGACAGCAGACACCCCCTTTCACTCCCTGTTTTAGGTACCCTCTTGTCCAGCCCTGAGAAAGTCTGTAGTTCTTCATTTGAAGTGTCACTATTCGCAGCAGCATTCACAATAGCCTTTTATTGTGCATTCCGGGTGGGCGAGTTATTGGGCTCATCGGGGAGCTGCAGTTCGCTGATGTACACATTGCTTCAGGGTGGCTAATGATTTGGTTGCATAGGTCCAAAACCGACCAGGAGGGGAACGGGTCCGCCATTAAGCTAAAGGCCGTGCCGGGATCCTCCTTATGTCCACTTGATCACTTGGGGTCATACCTAGCGGTCCGCCCAGCCACTGGTGCCCCATCATCATTCCTTCACAAAGGCGGTGAATGCTTGTCTCAATATCAATTTTCAGCAGTGATGACTGCCGCTTTAGAGGCAGCTGGGGTGGACCCGTTGGGCTATTCGCCGCATACCTTTCGCGTGATGGCTGAGGCTGCCATGTCCTCGGAAGAAGTAAAAACGATTGGCCGATGGTCCTCCAGTTGCTTTAGGCGGTACATTCGTTCGGATTTGAAGTAATACATATTACATGTGTTGTGTTTAAGCTTCATGCCTTTACTTCATTCACTCTGTTTTCTTCTGTTTCAGTAGCATGGTGCCACACGTGGTGTGGGTGCTCGGGCACTCTATCTGGGGAGCGGCCTTCAGGTTGCAACTGCTCCGTAGGCCTAAGCCAGAGTCAGTTCACGACATGTCCTTCGGGTGGTGTGGGATTGGCAGGCTGAGAGTTACTCAGAGTTACTCATAAGAATGGAGAGAGGGTGCGAGGGACTGCAGTTCCCGGACCACATTGTGTTACATATTGGAGGGAATTACCTGGTCTGACTTGGGTGTAAGGCACTCAGGGAAGCAATCTTAGCAGAAATATTTCAACTGTCCAAAGAATTTCCAAACACTGCCATTGCATGGTCGCACATGGTACCCCAGCATAACTGGGGGCACAAGATAAAATCAAAGACCATCAATGTGTCTGTGAGGCATCTTAATTCAGAACTGGCAAGTTTGTCCCGGGGACAAGGGCGCTTGTGGAATATCCCTCATAAAATGCTCAAAGGAACAGACATGTTCTATAAGGATGGGGTGCATTTATGGAATGTGGGCACAGATCATTTAATCGAGGAGATGTGGGCCTTTGCTCACTGTTTTTTCAGAGGTGGGGAGGGCGAAGGAACTCTGGACCCCTGGTTGCCTTTTTGGCGTTACAAGAGATACTAAATGCACCCTAAGCAACTGAAGGGTACCCAAAGAAGGGTACTAGGCATGGGGCTCCCGCTCCGACCACCCCTTGCACCCCCACGGCAGATTGGTGTTTGGGGGGTGGGGGCACGTAACCTGGAGCATGAGGACAAGGTACGGTGAGGTGTTGGAACCGCTGCTTCCCAGGGATACAGGTAAGGTACGGTTCACCGGTCTGGTTCAACGGTGGGTTCGAGATGTGGCTGGATCCTTGGTTGGTTGTCAAAAATTGAGTCATGAATTTGATTTACAGGTTATGCGTTTTCCTTTTTTACGAGTTATTATATGGTTTAATTAATCTTGCACAGTGTATATTAAATCAGTGTAATCTTTTAATAAATTCTCCCAATGCCAAAGACAATCAGACTTTGTTGGTTTACGTTTGGCAGGTGTTGGGGCAGGGGCCTACTGGGGGCATCCGGGTCCTAAGAATCACAATTGACTAGCAAGGACAGTGTGAATTGCAAGAAACCTTATACCCAGTGATTTTAGGATTCCCATTCTCTTTTCCAACAATGTGAGAATTCAGCAGACTTATAGGAAAAGTAGTTAGCATTTGGGTGCTGATACGTAGTGCCTTATCCAGAGACACAAAGTTTTTCATCGAGTGGTGCCAGCGTTTCATGTTGACTGCCTGTCTTTCCTTTTCCGGAAAATGCAGTACAAGCGAGTCATAATATTGTGTACACAGGCCTGCAAAGCTCTCGAAAGTAAGCCACAGATCATGACAAGCGGTTAGACAGTCTGTTAAGTTTAAGAATCTTTGTTATATGTTCCCCTGCAAATAATTATGTGCTCTGACCTCCTGATACACCTTCCATATGGATATTATTTATTCTTCATCTTCTTTCTTTCATTTATTATTAACAGTAACAGCATGTAAACACTGCACTGATACAATCACAGGACATTTATGCCAATTCCAACATTAACCACACACCCCCACCCTCACTCCATCCACCCTTTCATGCTACAATCACAGATACAGCGCCTATTTCCCAAGTGCCAGAATCTATGCCCCCAGGTCCCACGTGCCCCAAATCTTTTTAAATTTCTTCTCACAGCCCCTCCCTATAGAGACCTCATGTTCCATGATGACATTGATTCATCCCTTCCTTCCACTGCTGGGAAGACAGGGCCATCTTGGTTCCCCACTTCTGGGCAATATCTCTTTTTGACCACTAGGAATCCCAAGTTAACAGTATTTTTTTTATATTTGTTGAGATCGGAGGGTGGCCATATACCCAGGAAGACCTGCCCCAGAGGGTGGCCATACACCCAGGAGGGCCAGCCCTGGTGTACATTTTAGAGTACCTCCCACCACACCTTCTAGCGATCCTACCACTCGTTCCCAGAAATTGTGGATACTTGGGTAGTGCCACCGTGTGTGAATACATGTGCCTTTCACCCCACAGTGTCGAAGGCAGGGAGCATCTTCTGTTTGTTTTCCCAATCTTGTATAGTAGTGATCTAGTATAGTAGGCCACTTGTAAGAGTTTTATTTGAATAAGTCTATAGCTAGCCTTTTTTGCTCTTCCGACTGGAAAGCTCAAGGCATTCCACCAGTCCTCTTCCCCTATTTCTCCAATGTCTTGCACGTGTCGGTCTTTGAGGTGTGTTAAGGCCCCCTAGGAATTCCGCATCAGTCAGTTCAATTTTTTAGAGAGATCAGTTCACATTTAATCCATCCATCTAGAAGTCTGTCTCTATTGGGGATTCTTCTTGGGTCTCCTCATCATTAGGTGATACTGTGTATAAGTGCATGTCTTAATTTCTCTGTACTTTAGCCATTGTGTAGAAAGCATTTGATACTCCGCTAGCAGATAGGCAAAGGGGACTACATCATTGGCATCCCATACATCTACCAACATGGTTATGCCTATCCTGTCCCAACCCTGCAGAGCAGCCACCTTTCATTTCCATGTGCCTTCCCAGAGTGTGGTTAGGATTGTATTCTTGTTTTATCTTTTAATTGTCTCAAGTTTCTTTCTTCTTTCTTTACTTTGTTCAACTATTACATATTTAACTATGCCTTCCCACCAATCTCCTTCAGCGCGACATTTGCTCTCTGCCTGTTACTGAATAGAATGAAGTACAAGGATTCTACCTCAGGGCTATTGTTCCTCTTTCTGCAAGAGTCTTTTGGACTGATTTGGCAAGAAGTTTGATTTGGTGCTTCCTGAACATATATCAACTCTCCGACTAACTGAAGGCTGACCAAGACCTTACAGATATTGATTAGATGCTGTACTTGTATTGGACAAGTTTTCCCCTTGCTCTGAAGGGTAAAATCAAATACAAACTGTGTGGCCAACACATTTTTGGTTTTGGGGTTTGAGCAAGACAATGGTGAGCTAGTGTTTGAATTCAGACAACAGCTATCAGTGTGTGCATTTTACATAAGTCCATGATAGACCATTACCAGAATGTCACTAATGTGTACCTCACCCCTCCGAAGTGCTGCCTGTCCAAGAGCAGAGTTCACTCATTCTTCATTCTCCTGACTTTCCAGGTATTTCGTTTTGCACAAGTTGACATGTCTGAAGTTCCTTGATACCCGACAAGTGACCAAAAGGGAGCTAGAGGAAGCTGTGGCTAGAGGAACATTCATGAAAGTGATGAAGCCTGTGGATGTGGAGGTAAGGAACATTCCTCTGTTTGGAGCCTGGCTGCAACATACTGTGTTTCCAGTCCCTGCGGTGATGGCCTGCATCAGGTCGGCTTCATCCCATCACGATCTCCTAAAGCAAACAACTTCATGCGAAGCCTTCAGCTCTGTATGAATTCCCACCTAAATCAGGCAGCACAATTTCTGCTTTTGGTCCATGAAAAAGGGATTTCATTTATTAGGTCTGCCTTGACGGTACACTGGTCTGTGAGTCATATTGTTACCATTTCTTTACAATATAATTAGAGTGGGGGTTGAATGGACCCAGTCGAATATTAACCTCCAATTTCAGGCTATTTGGTGTCTCATTCCGCTTTCCTAGCAGTGCTTCCATTCTATCTGAACCTGCTGCCTTTGGAATGCAGAAGGAACTGATTTACATCTGAAAAGTACACCCCTTCACCACAATGTGTACAGAAACAATCCTTTTTTCTACTTTTCCTTCTAGCATTGGCAAAGCCAATATGACATACTTTAATGTGATAAACTGGATTTGTGCATGCAACACATGTAAACGGCGTTGGGGAATTCCTGTGTTTACATGCATTGACACATTTACGCTAGATCTACTGAGTTTGTAAAACTGTGTCACCGGTTTCTAAATAGGCTGCCAAGTAAGTATATTATAGGTCTATTTCTAAATTTAACTAAAAAGGGAACGGAACAAACAACTTTTCACATTTTTCACACTGGTTAATTGTCACCTTAATGGAGAACAGTGGAAAAGTATTGATTTGCACTCTTTCCTATTCATCATCAGAAAAAACACGGCGCAAACAGCTATGTTTATGTTGTAAGGTGAAATGTGCCAGCTAAGCCTTTTCTCTGGGCCACACTCATAGAAAGTGGTGCGGCAAATGAGTGATTATAATTTGACAAGAGAAAAGGTATTTTCTTTGAACACAGCTCTGCTTTTCTCAGTCTTGTTCCGTGTAATGTGCTCTTGGGATATGTTAATTTCTCACTTGTTTGTGTTGTGTTGTCGCTGCCCATACTCACCTGTAGTCTCTCGTATGTGGTTGCAGAAATTAGGACTCGGAAGGCGCCAGCAGGCCATTTCCCCAACACAGGTCATACACCACCGACAAGACAATTAATTAGTTGGAAGAAGTAATTATTTAAATACTTTTGTTTTAAGATCAAAATATCATTAATCAACTTTAAAATCATGCAAAAAACATCTTATGCAAATTACTCTATTAATCGTTTTCACTGCACATCCTAAATCTATACAGATACGTATATATTTTACATTTTTGTAACCATACAATTTTTGACAGGATCCCTTCCTGTCCTGAACCTCCTTTGGACCACACAGGGACTGGTTGTCACCTGTATCCCTAGGGGGGGCGGCACCCCAGCTTCCTCTGTTCCTTGCCCCCATGCTCAGGGTTCCGCCCCCTCTCCAAACACCAATCAGCCAAGGGGTGTACCGCGGCGGCCCAGGGCATGAGCCCCGTGACCACCCCAGCAATCTGGGCTCCCTACCCCCAATCTGGTGTGTCCATCCGCAGGTTGAGCCCAGGACTTCAGGATCCTATCTCTGTTGTTATACCGGGGCCCCACCCTTGGGGTCCCCTCTGTTGCTTCAGGTTAATTTAGTCTCTCTTCTTCCGCCTATTCTAAGGAGAGGGTGGGTGGGTCAAGATGGTGGCCGAACGTCCGGGCCGCCGCGCCAACAAGAAGAAGGCCGAGCCTTCTGTGGGGGTGCTTTTAAGCCCCCAACTGGCTCGCGGCGGCCCAGACCGGTTCGGCCCATATGTTGATCCAACGTTCCTCCCAAGAGGAATTTCCGCTCCCACGTCTCGCGAGGCGTGAGAGCGGAAGCCTCGGCCAGCCTGCGCACAACTAGTGTGAGGTTTTGGCCCCGGCGTCCCCGACCCCTAAGGGGTCGCGCTCCCCCCATGTTGGGGGTGCGCTCTTCCAATCTCATTGATATTGGCTTTTGGGTTTTCTTATCTTGTTGCATTATAAATGACCTAGTCGGGCATTTGGAGGCCAAGTGTCTTCCGGTGGTTGTCTAAACGGTATTGTGCGTCTGCGGGTTAAATGGTTGTAACCCTGCTCTGGCCAGGCTGCTGCTAGCAGCACTTGGTGTGTCATTCATGGCGGGCAGTGATTGCACTGGGTAAGTTACTGAGCGCCAGTGCACAAAATCAGTGCAGCCAGTGTTAGCCCTGGCTACGTTGATCAGTGCCGGCACATCTAGCAGTGTGTAAAGCGTAGGTGTGTGGTTGAGGGATGGCACTATTAGTGTGTATTCAGTTCACAGCAGGCATGCTGTCAGTAAGTACACAGCTCAAGGTGGGCACTGTTAACTGGGTACTGTTCTCAGGCTCAGCAGGCATGTTAGCAGTTGGCATACCTCTCGGGGTTGGTGGTGCCAGCTGCGTGCCCACTGCTAAAGCATTGTTACCAGTAGGTATAAGGCTTCTTATTACACTATTAGGATTGTGTTTGGGTGGCAGTGCTGGCAGTGTGGCATCGTCAAGGGCTGGCAGCGTGGACATTTAGCTATGTTTAGCCGCGCTAACACAGACACAGGGGTAGATGGGCGAGTCCAGGGCCTGCTCAGGTGGGTATCATGCAGGCTGGGTGAGGCCCCTATGGCTTCATGACTGTAAGCCAAGGAGAGAAGGCCAGGAAGGGGGGATTGGTAGCCACACATGGATACTTATCCATGGTCGCCACAGATTGTGGGCTCGCTGCCATCTTACTGACAGTGTCAGCCACTATGGCACTGGCAGTAGTAGAAAGTGGATGAGGGCAAAAGGGGTGCACATGGATGAGAGGTACGCCGCATGAAAAAACGAAGATCTAAAATTAGCAGTCAGGTAACCTGTGCTTTCTGATCTGCCAAGTGCACACGTGGGCTTCTGAAGCCCCTCCAGTCTTGCATGAAAAGGTTCTGTACAAATTGAACATGCACAAAAAACCTACATATTACATAGAAGATCGTACAAATAAGAAACGAATGCATCATTAGCAGCCCCATTACCGCAGTACCTAATGAATTCACAGTGATGATTAATTCATACCGATTAAAGTGATAACAGCTTTTCTTGCTTAAGCGCAAATTTGACACGTTGTTTACCAGCGCCTTCAGTTATTTGAACATTTGCAATTTCAAACACATTAAATACTTTATCAGTGCGGCTCGCTGTCACGATTCTTTCCTTCAAACATCTTCCATTTCGGGCAAAAACAAAGTGCTGCAGTTGGCGTGAGCCAGGCCCAGGCACACTGATGCCTTACATGGTGATGAGAGGGGAGTGTTTCCTTCCCTTTCTTCAGTGTTTGTGGCAGGCGCATCCCTCTGATTTCACGTTGAGACAGGGACAGTATTCTCGCTTTGTAAATCCATCACCTCAAGCCAAGAGCTTGATAGCAACATCAAACAGGTGAATAGGTCAGAAAACTTGCGCGAAGCACCATTATCAAGTATTGGTGATAGTTTGCTTCTCCATCTAGTCATAGGCTCGGAAACACATTTTTTAGGTTCCGCGCTTCTCAGTTTTCTCTAGATCCAAGAGCATTGTTAATACAACTGTTTTCTAAGGAAATGCTATTGATTGCAGAACTTATTTTCCTTCAATATTGTTTATTCTACACATGCTGCTGCCCTTTGTGAGTTTACTATCAGAATATTAAGATTTAAAAGTCAACCTGCCATAATTTCTAATGTGGAGTACCAGAATATTGCGAAGGTGAATACACATAGTTTTACAATACTTAACTCCACATATGTGTACTGTGTTTGTGTGTGTGTGTGTGTAATTCTTCAAAACTTCCTCTCACGTAGACACGTAGACTAGACTCGATTCAGACTAGTCTTGTTCACACGTTAAACTGCTCTGAACTTAACATCCAATCATAATTCAACCATTTGTTTCCTGTCCCACTTAACTCTCTCCCTTTCAGTTTTTTAGGTATGTTGACATTTATATTGTACTCAAAACTCGTTGTATATGTATGCTTTACTGTAAAACACACTGAGACTCCTCTTACATGTATAGTAACCCTGTTTAAATAAGTAAAATAAGTCCATGACTAATACCCTGGGTGCATGATAGTGAGGAACTATTTACAATTAATTGTTGTCAGTAGATCTCAAAATGTAGCTATGGATCCAACATGGTGACCTCCTTAAGTTTTGGCTCAGCTGGACTGCTATATCTCCACTAGATATTTGTCTGTCCCTATTACACCACAGTCCTCATAAATTCCTAGAGTGAAGGGACATCCCCCAAACCCCTGATACTCCCTTGCACATTTTCTTTCCTGAAGACCTTATCCAAAGACAGTTTTGAAGGATGAATGCATCATAAACCCTTGGGCTTTATTATCTATGCCTCCTTCATGTGTATCTACTAATACTTTGGCTTTAAACAAAATAAAATAAAAATGATATTGAGGGCAGGATTTTCCCCAGTGTTATGCTGTCAGCTCTTCCATTGGGTCGGGAAATGCTCCACTACCCTCCTAAATGTAAGATATTGGAGTGGGGCACCAAGTTTACCATTGCCATGGAAACTTAAAAGGATTTTGTTTTCATTGAAATGAGAAAAAACAGCTGAAAAAAGTGCATTAGATTTTGCCGGAACATAGTGCTCTTGTCGTTTGCTGGTTGGGTACATTGTCAGACACTAGGGAAAATATTAAGAAAATATCACTGTCCAATGTGCTTGTGATGCACAACACCTGTTGCTGATAAGTGAACGACGGGAGAAATTAAAAAGAAATCTAAGCCCTTCGACTAGATAAATGTTCAGAGTGTTTACAAACGGAGACAAATATGATCGACTGAAAGCCATCCAATGAAGAGCGAGACTTGGATGCACAGTGTGGCTTTTTGTCTTTTTCTGACCTTGTCCAAAGGAAATTGCTGGGCATAGCCTTTATTCGTGCGTAATAGACCTTGGGTTACGTTGTTAGTTTTTGACACACTGTGCACTCACCCCCCATGTCATTAGAATTCACTATGCGACTGAAGGCTCAGAGTGTATGAGTTGTCCTTCAGCTTCACCCCTCCTTAATGAATGTATTTTGTGACAATAAGTTGGGCGCAGGTGTTTTCAGTCAGGTATGGTGAGGTGCCTGATGGATTTCACCAGGTATTTGTATACACACAGACAAAACACACACACTCTCTCTCTCTCCCTCTCTCTGTCTCTCTCTACCCCTCTCTCTCTCTCTCCCCTTCTCTCTCTCCCCCCTCTCTCTTTCCCTGTCCCTCTCTCTCTGCTTGAAAGGACTTTAAAAATGTTGGTTATTTCACTAAATAATGTGCTTTCTCTGTTAGTAGACTTACCAATACACATTTCCCTCCCTTTGCACTGCCCCTTAAGCATCTGTCATGTGCCCTGCTTGTTGTATAATGTATTTTACCATTATGTGCCAACGTGATTGTCAGAAAATCTGAAGCTAACACCAGGCGCGGCTCCTCCATTAGGGTAGAGGAGCGTTTACACTCCCTGACAGTAGCGGCAGCTGCAAACCTTTCACCAAAAAACAATAATGAACTGTGTTTATTGTAAGGGTGGGGCCACAGGCTGTGACGAGCACTGAGGGAGAGTGCACAGCACTCCCCCTCAGTGCGCATGTATGTTTGGCTGGCCGTCTTGGGCCAGCCAAACACACATGCGCAGTAGGCTCTCTCCAGCTCAGCAACACAGTTGCCGGGCTGGAGCAAGCCTGCACAGGCTCCCAGTCTGCCTGGGAGTGGCCTAGCTGGACGTGCCCAGCTATTCCTGATGCTGCTTTGAGCAGGGTCAGGATTGGCTGCGGGGCAGGCTGGGAGCCTGTGCCTGCATGCTGCAGAGGAGACGGAGGAGCAGAGCAGCGTCGTGCCAGTAAGTTTTTTTTTTTTTTTTTTTTTTTTAAATAAATTGTACCCCCTCCCACCCCTTTATGCCGCACCCACCTCATGTGAGTGCAGCGAGCCGTGACTGACTAACACCTCCCAATCATACTGACCAAGCTGCGCCCCTGCTTGTGAAAACTTATGAGAAATGGACCAGTTTTTGGAATGACGTTCAGGAAGTCACCCACATTTCTTAAGTACATCTGAAACAGGCCTGATTCTCGTAAGTAATTCCCTGATGTGTATTACATCCTGAAAGTATCCTTACGGAGGGCACACAGCAACACTTTTCTGCCGTAGAAAACATAAATCTAACAAAATATGACAGAATTTAATCACCTGAAAAACAACATCATGAGACATAATCTCACCTAAAAAAAAAGTCTACGCCCCACCAACTTCACTGACTTAAGGGAGGGTAGGTAAAAGGTAGATCCCAAGTCTGCAGCAATTTCTGGTGGCTGCAGGTGTCCCCTGGCGGCTAGAAATTGTGGTCACGATGAGGAGGGCAGGACGTAGAGCCCGAGCCTACCCTACCACACTGCAACTTTTAACTGAGTTGGCCTGAGGCCACGTCCTCCCACCACCTCCAGCCACCACAGGAACTTCCTGCAGCACTAGGTCCCTTCAAGAAAGGATGGCAGGCCAGGCCCAGTGTAGGACCAACATCTTTTGGCCCACCATCTAAACCTCATCCCGCCGTGCCCTCCATAATGTGAGTTCTTTCAATTTTGGGAAGAGCCTTTGAGCATTCTGCTCACAATCATTTACATATGGCAGTGAATCACCACCATCTTATCATGAATCACATTCTTTCAAGGGTGGATGCCTGTTTCTTCTTGGGGTCTGGCGTGCTTCCTTTTGCTTTTCATGCTGCTCCATAATTTATTTTGCTCAGTGGTGTAACAAAAAATTATTGCCACCCTGCAGAATGTGATGAGAGGCACCTCAAGCCTCCCATTTCTCACAGATATTCATTGGCCTTCGGCTGAATGTGGCCTCTCTAGATGTGTTGGAGGCCCCTTGGTGGATTAGGGGCCACCCTGCACCACAGGGGCTGCAGGGGCCTGCATTGTGCCTCTGATTTTGCAAGTGAAGCCAGGGTCCACTGCATTGGGAAAACTGTCTTCATCTAAACATTCTGTTTACAGTGCGCAGTCCCAAGGAGATTGCAAGGATCCATTTTTTTGTAATTCTGTGTACTTTGAAATTGTTGAGTGGTGAAGAATGTTCTCTGTATGAGTCAGGTTATTATTTGCATTAATTGCAGTTCATAAATAATTTACAAATCAAAAGGTTGCTTGCAGCACATCTACATAAACTGTTACCATTGTCACTCAGCAGTTATTTTGTAATGCATATATCTTCAAAACTACTAAACTCATGTGCACCATCCCAAAAAAAGAAACGTTGTGCTTGAAGTTATATCAGCCTGCCAAATCTGGGGTCATTATATTCCCGGAGAGCAAACTTTTCTAGGCTGCTAAAAATGAAAAAAAATGTTTCATCACTTCAAAAAGAGTTATTCTCGTTGGCCAATTAACTTGAAGTGTAAAACCAATAAACGTAACTGAATAGCAAATTCGTATAGATGCACCAAAATTGTTAGGAATCTAATATTATTGTGTACTATATATACATTTGTACAGGGGTCACATGTATGTATTACCATTGTTGAGCCTGGGGAGTAGCCTTGATTCACAAGAAGCAGAGCCAGCCTTGAGTGGGTCATGAGGTCCCGTAACAGTGCTTGTTACGTGTCACTATACGCTGATCTGCATGTACCATTTAATGGCTACTATCTTTCATGTGTAGAAGTTACTACTAAATATATTTAACCAAAGACACAGCACAAAGGATAAATACCTACAGCAAAATGGAACCATCATTAAATAGGTCATGTTAGCATAGGGTATTTTCCTATAAGAGAGCTTTTTAATGTGGAATCACATAGGCATTAAAGCTGTGATTTCTCAAATTAGCTAAAGCGTGCTATAGGAAGAATGTGGAAACTATTCTTGCACATTGAAACAAATGTGTGAATCCACATTTATTAGCCCATTTGTTCTGTTTTGTGGTTCGACAAAATGTATAATTTGAGATCTAGGAACCATCACAATAAATAATGCTGCAACATACTGAAAATAAATGATCTTACTTGTACTGCTTATCCTATTAAAAACATAATCTACAAATGAAAATTAACCTGTATTTTGGGCCAATAAAGCCAAATTGAGAGCATGATACTATTTAAAAGCCACTCTGCCTTCAGACTCTCATTTTATTATGAGAACAGAACCTCTTGATGCATTATTGTGGAGGAGGCACTGAGGAGCAATTAGTTAATTTCACTTTTTAGATTTCATCCAAAAGGACCCATAACATAGTTTTTTAGGGGATAATAACTATGTCGTGTATGGCTGGAGAGTCCGCGTGGCACATGAACATCCCGGATATTCCGAGGACAAGGGCGATGCATTTGGGAGAGGATGAATCGTTGCGAAATCTAACCAGGAAAACATCCCAGATGAAACAAATACAATTGTCTTGTTGACACGTATATAATTCCCCCCTGTAAGCCCTCCTGGAGGCAGGCCATATACATGAGCTACACTCGTTTTGTCCAATATGCTGTGGCACTAGAACGAGTTTTAGTGCGGGGGTGCTGTCCACTCATAGGTATTTGACAATGTTTCTTTCCAAACATAAAAAAAAATGGAAAGTAAACATTTAAAGGACCCCTTTAATGAAAATTCTACATCTAAAGTCTTTCACGTTTTGGGGAGTGTTGCAGCGCCTCCCACACCCCTAGCGCGTGTCTCACCGGCAATACGTGGCTGGTTCAGCACTTTTCCAGGGGTATTTTAATCTCCAGAGTCATCACTGACGTCACGTAAGCTGTACGGGTATTTAGGAGGGGAGGGGCGGCCGAGAGAGGGAGGGAGGCAAATATCGCAGCCCAAAGAAGAGCGGGCCTGTGTAATCAGTCTTGTGCTCCCACCCAGCCCTCTGGTGTTGGGTCCTCACGTTGCTGTCCCTTTGTTCCGTCTCGGTGGTGTGAGAGGCACTGGAGTGTGGAGAAATGGTTTAACGCATGAGCTGAATACAGGCCTTATAAACCCCGTTAGGTAGCGGGGCATGGGACCAAACGAGGCAGCATAATTTAACGACCCGTGCGTTGTCTCGTTTCGCCGGCATCTGCATAGATGAAAGCGGGAGGCGGCTGTCCGGTGCAAATTGCCTCGCTGGGCGTGACAGGCCTTCACATCGGAGCGACAGCCCAAGAAAACGACAGTCAGAACTGCTTAATTGTGTCCCCGATTTGTAATTATTCACCCCGGCTTTTGTGACAAGTGCCACTGTCATCTCTCTGACATTATGATTTAAAGCAGTGACTCCGTTTCTGACTGTGATTTGTGCACTGATGTGCCGAATTCTTCTCGCAGAGAACCTGAAAAGAGAATTCACCGTACACCCGCCTACACTCGCAGTTCTGTCTCTTTTTCAGACCTCCAGCAGTTTGTTGATATTTATAACGAAATCTGTCAGTTCTAATTTGGACCACGGAATTTCGCTTTGGGGAAAGAAAAAATATGTATCTTTAAAAATATCTTCCATCGATAATATAAAACATCACAAGTAATTCGAATACAATAAAATAAAGAAAAAAAGAAACATGGCCGGCAAAAGGGCGCAGTGATTTATACAGTTGCTGATGACTTCTAGCGTGACCTCCACGTGACGAGTTTAAGGTCCAACAGGCCCAAATCAGAGATGAATAAATCGAGTACTGTTATCCAGTATTGGTAATGTTGATTGTAACATCACTTAAAAACTCCAGGAGCTGTGTTGATAAATGTTTTATTAAAAACAAGTTAGTACAACCGGTTAAAAGCAATCCTTTGAAATTGACTTTCTTTGTTTCTTTAGCTTGGGAAGAGTGGTATGTGGGCAGCAGAGGACTGCCATGAGACAAACATTGGCAAAGTCATTAGGTCTGGCTTGCATTTGGAATTCTGATCAAAACATTAAAACGATGTCTGTCCTGAAAAATCTAAGCGAAAATGATTGCCTTCTGTACAGAATGCTCCCTGAGATTATTCATTTTTGTGATAATTCAGTATGCTTTTAAGATGTAGAATAGTCCCTCAAACATTAGAAAGCAAGCACACTACATGATGTGGAATGATACACCAAACAGCCAATTGTGTGATATGAGAGAGAGAGACGTCTCCTGGTGGAGGCAAAGCCCACTTTGTGTATATCTTAAAGAATTGGTAACACTCGCTGTATCCAGTTGTGCTGTTAGGCAGACCAAAAACTAGGAACTGAGCCATCTGATTGTCAAGCAAGTTTTAAGTCTGTCTCCTCTACCACACTCGGACGTACTATGGGCCGTCACAAAAGAGTCAAACATTTCTTCAATAAAACATTTGTCAGTTCCTGTTTTCAACAGCAATATTTACACATCCATAACAACAATACTCATAGAAATGCTGTTCCATGTGGCACAGCACGTTAAAAAGTCTTCAAAGTGAAAAGTTTTTTTTGCCCATGAAGACACCCCTTCACTACACCTCAACTAGTAGTAGGGGCGGGTGTTAGCTATATCCCTCAACCAGTTGGTGTGAGGGGGTGTTTAGCTCTTTCCCCTCCCCACACTAGGTTTACTGAGGCCTTTTTCCCATGTGAAGTTCTAGGTGTTTCCAGAGTTGGAGGTGAAGAGACCTTTGTGAATTGTGAGTTTGTGAGTGTGCATAAACTCACAAAGGTTAGAATCCCTGGAATGCCCACTCGCTGCCCTTGGGATTAGAGTAACTCATGAAATGTCTGTAGCAATCATTTTATGAGTATCAAAACTAGTTACTTCAAGGAGATGGAGGGGAAAATGAAATAGCTGCTGTTTGCTAATTGAGTTGCTGGATAAATGTCTTTTTAATCAGAAGAGTTAAGATATGATACATGCTCTCTTGGCGTAATGGTGAAATTGTAGCTGTTCTTGAGGTAATGCACATGATTTGAGAAAGACCAAGCCTATGGTAAAATGCGGTGCTTGGAGGTTCTTTCATGAAAGGGCAAAACCTGATCATGTGGTAGCGAGCTGTTCTTTTGGTGCTGGCCATCAATGGAAATAGCCAAACCCATGGTAGCATGCTGTCCTGTGGTTTCATAATGGTTGAACAAACAGACCATGATATCATGTACTTGGAGGTCCTTTTTTGTGTTTGGATAAAGGCTAAACATGGGATAAAAGACTATATGGAGGTGGTAAACATAGCCGGACACAGAACATTGCTCAAAATAATACGCTCTTCCAGGGTTCTGGGCAGGGTTGAGTGAATACTAGACACAAGGTAAGTGACTGTTCCAATTGTGTTGGTTATTGTTAGGCAAACACATGTATTGGTCATGGGCAGCGGTAGACTGGACATGAGGTGACAGATGGCCCAGAGGTGCTGTGATGTTAGATTAAGACCAAAGGTGATATTAGTTGCTGGAAATTAAATGTTTATGACATTTCAAGCCTCTTTATTTGCACAGGCTGTGGCTAGTCAAGCAGTAAAGATCGTGTTTGTTGCATTTACTGTTGGTGGCCATAATTACAAATACATTGAAAATATTTCTGTTAACACTTTGAGACGTCTGCTGAAACTGGTTACACAATTAAGCTAACCCATTCGTTTTCCTTAGAGGAACAACACGAAGCTAGGCAAAGACCAAATATAAGATAGGATAGCAGCTGTTAGTATTACTTAATAAACTGATGCTCATTGTAGTGGCATTAAAAGGATGAAGTGCTGAGTTAACAGGATTTCAATCTTTTGGTCTACTGGTTGCACCAAAAGTCAACAAGGAGTGATTAACTCGCTGAGCCATGGAGCTATACAAATTTCGTGCACAAAGATGAGGTGACGGAACATCCGGGCTGGCCACAGAATGTCACACTTATTTTTTTAGGCACAGGGAGGCAAAGTTCCCTCTAATTTTTTTCCTTTATGTGCACCAATAAAGTCCCTTTGTGCACTACAGTCAAGGACAGTGTGCACTGAAGACAAGCAACAACTTAATATGCAAGCATGTGCAGCGTGCAAGCTACCAAATTCAGTGGCACAACAAGAGTACCATCGGCCTTAATTTAAACCAGACAAAAATTGACCTCCCCTCACCTTTGGCTTGGTATAAAAAATAGACCCATTTCAGAGTCACAGTGAGCTCCTTGCACCTCTGAGCACCAGTGACACTGAATCTTGTGACCCTAATCATTCAATGTACCATTCTTGTCTCTTCGCTATTGTCATGAATCTCATCTCCTCCTCGCACCTTTTCTTATCCCTCTCCACTTCTCTCTTTTTCTAAAGTTTTTCTTGTCTCCTTGTGCCTCCTTATCTTTCCCACTTTTCTTTCTCCCTTCCCACTCTCCTCTACTTCTCCCTCAACCTGCCTCCTCTCTCTTCCAGTCTACACCCTACCATTCTCTCTTTCCCAAACTCTCTGACATCCTTGATTGTTATCTTTGTCTACCTATCTCCTTTTTTTGAAAATCTGTTTAATTCAAGTTTTTAATTTGTTACATTAGAAGAACAAAACAACAAAACGCCCCCTCTGGATGAAAGCTCCTAGGCAGCAACCATGTGCAAAACCACTTAACTACTGTACTAACGCATTTCGTTAACCCATGAGATTAACCTATCGAACTAGTGCTCAGGTGTTGCCCCGATAGTCTTCTAAATGTCCCTTTCAATCTCTTGCCTCCAATCTGGTTACTATCACCTTTTGTTTGTCCTTATCATCCTTCCTTCTTTTTTCCTTTTTCCCTAATTTCTATGTTTCACAGCTCTTTCTTTTTCTCAGCAATTCTTGCTTATTCACAACTTCCCTTTTACTATCTCAATCCCATAGGTCATCCTCTCCACACATGCCCCCTTTTGTCTCTACTTTCAAATCCCTGTTTCCCCCATCCTCCCCTCCAAATCTTCTTCCCTCCCCATCTTTCTATTATTTATGCCCTTCCTATTATTCTACTTTCCTATCCTGCCCTTTTCTTTCTTTCCAGTCTCCTATCTTGTCGCCTTTTCTTTACACTCCTATCTTTATCATCATTCTGTCCTTCCTACATTCTTTGTCTATTTTCCAGTGCGGGGACTTTCCTGTCTTTATTCTCTCTACTCCATATCCCATTCTCACTGTACCCTTCTGTGTCCCTCCTCTATTTCCTTCCTCAATATCACTCCTCTATACTTGCCCACTCCTCCTCCCAACCTCTTTCTATCCAGGTCTACTGCATTCCAACCTTCTGTTTTTCTTCATTTCCATTGCCTTTTCACCTTATCTATCAACCTCCACTCTGTCCCCTTGTCCTATTTTTTCTTCCTAATGGCAAGCTTCTCCACAAACCCAGTGACTGAAGGTCTGGCATGTGCACTCGAGGTGAGAACTCTCGTCACTGATGACCTCCCCATTCTGAGTAGCCTCTGGCTCTTACGCAGCATGGTCCAGACTCTTACACCTCCTAACCTCAGGTTGCCGGCCTCCAACCATTGTGCGTATATGGGGCCTAGGTTGCCAGCCCGCTCCCGTTGCCACAGTGCATCTGCGGGTACCCTGAGGCTGTGCCAGGCCTTGGAATGTACCTCTATCCAAGTAACCCTTACTGTGCGCATATGCATGCCCTGCATTTCACCAGATGGAACGCGTGTCAGCCTTCAAGACCCATGTGCAGAGCCCCCCACCTCTTCACAGAGCTCTAACTCTATCCAATTCTGCTAAGGTTCCTTCACTGGGCCTTCCAGAACCCAGTGCTTATGTCCCCTTTCACTCTGAGTTCTCCACAGTACTGACATGCTTCTTCCCTGCAAGCCAGTCTATGAGTCCTTCATATCCCTGCCCCTGTGCTGACATGCCCCTCTCTGACCTCAGCCTTCCAAATTCTACCTCCAGTGCTGGCTTCTGCCCTCTAGTGAGAGCAGACTGATTCTCGGAACTCTATTTCACATGGGTAAGGATTATTGTATGCCTGGCTACTCATTCTCATTTGCACTAAAAGGAGCGTACAGCCAAAAGCTATACCTTGATGAGCTGTTACCCAAATCATTGGTGCTCAGTCTATCGCCCTCGGATTGAGACTCCGCCTACCGCCATGGTTTTCGTGGCTTCCTTACCGCCATGAAAACCATGGCCGTAGGCACTATCAGTGACAGGGAATCCCTTCCCTGTCACTGATAGGGGTCTTGCCCACCCCCCTGTCCTCTCCAAACCCCCCCTACAATCACGCCCCCCTTCACACACACCCATTCCCACACGCATCCATGCATGCATACATCCATTCACACACACATCCACACACACTTTCATACATACACGCAGACAGCATTCACACAACACAACATACACGCACTCACGCCTCCATACATGCACACACATTCAACACGAAACACACACCCTCATCCACGCAAGCACAAACATTCACACACACACCCACACACAACACCCCCCAATTCCCTTCCCTGTCGGAGCACCCACTTACCTGTGTTCAGGTCGTCCTTCGGCAGGAGACAGGACGGGGAGCTGCTGCCAGCAGCAGCAGCGTCAGCCAGCAGAACCCCACCAGGCTGTATTATGGGTCATAATATGACTGGCGGCGGTCTACTGGCGTTACACTGCTGGTGGCAGCAGAGCCACCCTACTGCCACCCGCATGGCCACAGCCGGATTTCCGCCATTCTTCTGGTGGAAATCCGACTGTGGTCATAATACGGCACATGGCTGGTAGCCACGGCGACGGTCTTTTGGCGGCCGTCGCCACGGCGGTAGGAGGTTTTTACTGCCAATGTCATAATGAGGGCCTGAAACTCTTCCCAAGACCACACACATATATCCTCTCCCTCCACCCTCTATGATGCCCTTAAGTATGACGGACTCCGAGGAGTGGAGGGAAGATAGTGCATGAGCGAGATGCTGCTGGCTGTGGGAGAAAGGGGTAACCTAGAGGTTTGCAAGCAGCTTTGATAACAATTCATAGGTCACTGTGCTATAGTAGGATTGTAACTTATGAATTGCACATAATAAAAGGATCTCTGTGACGAAAGCAGTAACTCACTTAGCTAGCCACATAAATACTGTTCTGTTTGCATGGTGCACTTTCTTTGCAGCAGGCATATTAATCCTTGGCGCTACCTTAGATGTCAAAACTGCCTCTAGACAAAACTCCGATCTCTCTATAGCAGGCCCATTGATCATTTGGTCCTGGAAGTGGCCAGGGCACTCCCAGAGACAGCCTGGGTGCATGGAGAGGCAAGGTTGCGCACACACGCAGTATAAAGGAAACATAGCAGCCTAAAGGGATCATAGCAGGGAGGCTAAGTGATTTGCCCAGAATCACAGGCTGCTGAGGCCACGTTGAGATTAGAGCTTGGTTCTACAGTTACAAAGTCGGCAACTTTGCCACTAATGCCATATCTGTGTGACTCTGACAGTTCCTGAGGTAAAACCTGAACAGGCCCTACAGGACACAAAATGGTTAACAAATTATGCTTACCATTTTGGTGACCAAGTCGTGAGTCCGGCAATCACCTATGGGAGGAATATCATACCCCCTAAAGCCAACACCTTTCAATGCTAGTCATCACACTTTAAAGGACTGATGGAATAAATACATGTTTGTTTGCTTTCATGTTCTCATGGTCGGATTGGATATTTTACAATAACTGACAAGGCGTAATCAGTATAATAGGCAAATACGCTTTAATTAGCTCTTGCTCTGGAGCAATTTTTTGCAGAATTGTCATTGAAGGTAATTACTTCAGAGCTTTTGCCTTCACAGCATTGTCAAGATTTTTCATGTGCATTGCGCTACATCTTGTATTTTATAGCAATCTGTGTTGTCATATCATGTCCTAGAAGGAGAGTTTATCTTGTTAACACTGCTGCAGAAACCTTTTACTTCAGCTGCTGCACACAGAATCTGTTTAGTGTTTTTTTTTTTTTTGAGGGTTCTTAGGCCTAGTTTTTCCACATTGTGACCAACCTAGAGTGAGCTCTTTGCTTTACTGCTTTGTATTCTGAAATTAGAATTAACTTCCTTATTGTTAAGGCGCTACTGAGAACTCAGATTTAGTGTGAGCTATAGGAAAAAAAAATCTATAATTACGGACAATGTCCAGAGTGCTAAGAGTGAGGCCGTTTGTATTCCAGCAAATCAACAATAAAAATATTGTTTTGTCAAAATATTGTATCCAGAATATCAATAACCCCTATCTCATGAAGAGAAGTATGGAGTTTCTGCTATTAAATCCACATCTATGTACCTTGGAAACAATAAAACAAATATATATATCTATCATCAAAGAATGCAACTATGAAGTTAATCATATTACATTTATGCTTAGCTTTATTCATACCTTCAGGTTACAGGGGGGTCGATATTTTGCATACAATATTTTGGCAGGACAATATTAAATCTTGATATTATGGTAGTACACAGTGAGCTTATGCTATTGTGGAGTATGCTGCTATTTGATGCAAGAGTATGTGCACTAGAATCTTTGTAGTCTAGCAACAGATTTTCATTTTACACCCTCCATCTGTTAGAGCTTTTGGTCTGTTTGCACCCTGGGTGAAATCAGTGTTGGCACCCTCCCAAAACACGTGGTGAAAACACAAGAAGGAGGAATGTTCTGTTTTCTTTGGTCCAGGTGACAGAGCTCCAACATATACTGACATGGAAGTGAATAAACTGCATCTAAAATAATCCAAACCCATTAGAAAGGTTTATTCAAACATCCAATGAGACTGGCTCTTTATATTTTTTAAAGTAGAAAAAATGTTTCCCTATAGAAAAAAAAAAAAATCAAACCGACATGTGCGTAAAATAAAACAAACACCCCTCTTGCCTCACCGAGATTAGCAAAAAGCTTTTGAGGCTAAGTAAACGAGTCACAATAAATAACAGTAAATGCAAAAGGGGTCATATTAATGTGATTATTGACAAAGACAATGAATATGGAATCTGTGGCTGTGTTAGAAATGTCCCTAACCCCATGCAGAGCACTGAAACGTTGAGGCCTTAGAAACTGGGCACTTTCTTCCTATAGCGTTTCATTATTTATTGGGTATCCAGAGAAGTAATCAAATAACGTGGATTTCTGTGAGATACATTCACTTGCTGTTTCCAGTCAAGATGATGTGTAGTAAATGGATTTCAGATGGGTCAAGAAGATGCAATACATATACCTTGTTTCATTGTTTCGTAAGGCAATACTGTAGGAAATTGGTCTATTGCTTGACTGAGGTGTGAGCCCTGGTCATACAGTAACCACAGTCCTTCTCAGGGCGAGGCACAAGCCAACATTAAATTAACCAGTGCTCAACCCTCTGGTAGCTTGGCAGAGAGCAGTCAGGCTTAACTTAGAGGCAGTGTGTAAAGTATTGTACAACATTTCAAACAGTAATAAAGTGAAAAAACACCACACAAAAAGGGCCCACACCAGATCAGAAGAATAGACTAATTATTAATGAATTCTATAAGACCAAAACAACAAAAGTCCAATTAGTAGAGCAAGAGTATTGCAATTTTAAAGCTTTCTGGGAAAAGTAGCACCAAAAACCACAAAGTGGCAACTGTGGATATCTAGTAGTACCAGCCCAGAACGAAGTCACAAGTGCAAGCCGACTGCAATAGAGCATTGGCCTGCTACAGGGATTCACTTAAGTCCGCTGGTATCTTACATTCTGGTGCATGGTCTGTGCCGTGTTGCTTAGTGAGACATCACGCCATCTAGCATAATTTCTGATGAAGCTGTGTGACGAGTCTTTGCAGAGCTTTGTATTGACTCCAAGGACCAGAGCGGCCTAGCTTGATGGGTCTGTGTGTTGCTTTGCATTAGTTCCCATGAGCTGGCAGTTGTTGGGAAAGGTTTTAGGTCAGTCTGCGTCAATTCTGATGAGGCCACAGATGGGCTTGGTAGAGCACCTTCAGGCCCACTTCCATGTTTCCATGATTGAGGTGGCACTACTTGGGAGGGCAGGACTTGCATAGACCAGATGCTTGGTTTATTGTTGTTGGAAGGCTGATGAGTACCTGAGGTTTCTGATCAGGAGGCCAGCCAGCTAGCCCTTGCAGTCACTCTGGGGTCCTGGGTTCAGAGTTGCAGGTCCAGTCCTTCTCACCCAGGCAAGAGGGCAGTAAACAGCAGGTCAGCAAAGCATGGCATCAGCCCTTCAAAGCAACAGTCCGTCAGAGCAGGAGTCCAGTAGAGTGGGGACCCTTTCAGCAGTACAGCTGTCCTCCTTCCTGGCAGAGTATCCAGAGGTCCAGAAGTGGTCTGAAAAGTTGGTGTCTGAGGTCCAATTTTTAAATCCAGTTGTCCCTTTGAAGTGGGAAGAAGTTTCTAGAGGCATGTCTTTAAAGTGCACAGGTGTCCTGCCTTCCTTGCCCTAGCTTCAGACTAACTAGAGGGGATATTCAGACCTTTGTGTGCAGGCAGGATGCAGCCTATTCGAGTGTCAGTACGGCTGTGCTGAGCTCCCAATTTCCATTCTATCAGGGATGGCCCATTCAGGCACACCTACGTTCCCCATTGTGTGTGGCTGTCTTGGGGGAATACACAAAGGCAAGCTGTCAACTACACCCAGTCATGTGACATAGAAACAAGCTACAGGCACCAAATAGCTGAGGCTGAAAAATACAAAATTTCTAAAAGTAGCATTTTCAAAATTGTAATTTAAAATCCAAATTCATTATAAGTTTGGATTTGTCATCACAATTCCAAAGACACCAAACATGAAATGTACCTGCTCCCATTTAGAAATTAAAGCTTATTAAGTGTAATACAGTAACTTCAATTCCCTCCTACAGAAGAAGTAAGCCTTGCAGTAGTGAAAAATGAATGTAAGAGTTTTCCACTACCACAACATGTAAAACTTAAAAGTAAATGTCCAACATTCCACATACACTGTACTCCATCCTCTGGGCTGTCCATGGCCTACCCTCGGGGTAACTTACATGTATTAAAAGAAAGGTTTGGGTCTGGCAAAAGGTTTATTTTGCCAGGTCAAAATGGCAGTGTAAAACTGCCCACACAGGCTGCAATGGCAGGCCTAAGACATGTTTAAAGGACTGTTTCAGTGGATGGTACAATCGGTGCTGCAAGCCTACTAGTATCATTTAATTTATCGGCCCTGTCTACAGGTAGTACCACTTCACTAGGGACTTAAACATAAATTAAATATACCAATTGGCTACAAGTCATTCTTGCCACGTTTAGAGGAGAGAACTCAAGCTCTAAAGCACTGGTTAGCATTTGCAAAGTGCAGTGTCGTAAGGCCAACAGAAACAAATTCAGCAAAAAGTGGAGGGTAAAAGGCAAAACGTTTGGGGTTGACCCCCTGACAAGGGTCAGTTCCTACAAGTACCTTTACTTGTCATGCAGGACTAAAGAGTATCTTTGCTCAGGAAACAGCATGGAAGCAGATGTAGGGTGGAGCTACTACCACCACTACTAATACAACTTCTACTTTTACTGTACTATTATTACTAATACAATTGCTACTACTACTACTTTTACTATGCTACTGTTACTACTAGTATAACTACTGATACGAGTGCTACTACTATACTACTACCATTAGTACCACTACAAATCTGTTGTTTCCATGCACTATAACTAGCAGCTGAAATTATTACTCAGTCTCACTCTACCTTTACGGTACTTATATGGTATACCTTGGGAACATTACTCCTATCTCTTTTTATTATATAAACATTATGTGAGATTTTGATGCCACAGAACACTGAACAGTACTGGAAGCCTAAGTTATTTATACCACAAAGAGCTATGGCTTAATGATTCTCCCAGATTATAGCACAATGGGATATATTTTAGTAAATCATAGGGAGAATTTAAGTTCACATATATAAATTGATGTACACTTTATATTGAACATGAACTATATTATTCCTCATTGCCAATACATTTTGATTCCTCATCATTTGCAAGCCACTATCACTTGTGCAGCCCAGAGAGGTGAAGGTTCTTTCATGAATTAACAATAATGAAACAAAGCAGTAACTTGTACAAAAATGTGCTTGCTTTCTAGATCATTTATATTTAATTAGAATAATATGCACTGTTCAAATTAGTTATTTTAGAAAACCTAAATGTAATGCCCTGTTTCCAGGGAAATAGTGCTCAATAAGATGCCCCTCCCCTCATATACAATGGGTGTGCTCCTTGGTCAAAAACACCATACAATACAATAGTGACACAATTTGTCCATTAGTGTTGTGCATATGCCATGGTTGATCCTTATGTCAAAACTACCTGTTGTGTGTTAGAACCAGAATTTAGTTATGGTTGTCCTTCCCACAGAATGCCATGGTTGTACACTATTAAGGCAGTAATTATCATTAGTCAGTGCTTGTATTTTACAGTGTGTACCCCATGCCAAGAATTTCCTACAGCACTCCAGCAACATCAGTTTTCCATGGCTGTCCCGATATGCCAACTACAACCCTAGCATGTTAGCCCCAGTATAATGCTAAGAATCATCTCTAGTGTGCTGGCACAAGCATTTTGCCGAAGGGCTATAGAAACCAAGAATTACCTTCGGAATGCCAGGGCAAACACTACATTCTCTTTCATACTCACATTCACTCACTCATTCATTCTCACTCTCACTGTTACTCGGATACATTCATAACTTATCACACACTCACTTGGACTCACTCATTCCTTCTCATTCAGTTCCACATATTCTCACACTAACTCACTAATTCCCACTCATATTTAGGCTTAATCATACCTTTTCACACCCCCAAACTCACTTGTAAGCAGTCTTGCTCTCATTCATTTATTCACACTAATTCCAACTTACTATGAAGCATTTGTTCTCACAGTTATGCTCACTCACTGTCACACACTCACTTCTATTAATTTCCATTAACACTACCACACACTCTGTCTACATACTCAATCTTATTCATTCTCATGAACTCAGTTTTACTGCTTCTGAGTTCATTCCTGTCAGCCATAAATCCCCGTCTGCTGCAGAATATACACTTTTAAAAAGTGTTTTGTACCTGGTTCTGCTTTAATAACTCTTATAGCAGGGTTTGCAAGGGGGAATTTAGGGTTTGCAGTTTTGACCCCTAATGTCAAAAAGTATCATACTTTTCACTGGAGGTGGGTTTGCCAAAGATGAGCGAAGTAGGAAAACATTGATGGATTCGTTGGACGCCATGAAAGGGGATCTTTGATGATGCCTCAATGAGTTGGAGCCAAATCTTTAGCATTAGGGACATAGAAGTATGAACACATTTTCATAGGTGTTGGCACTTTTGGGTGGCCTTGCAAAGTTCAGGCACAGCTCTTTTAATTTAGATTGCATATTCTGTGTAGGGCCATAAATGGCCTTAAGCAGGGATCTCTTGTATTGTGAAATGAGAGATTGTTAGGGATTGGGAGGATCCCTGTGGCCCAACAGCCGGGTGCTGAATTTTTTGTCATTGAGGAAATATTTACACACTTCAATGGCAATGCTTGTTATTCTTCCTGTTACGTTCAGATTTTGAATTTACGTTTATGGTCAACAGTTACAAGAGTCTTGGAATTAATGCATGTATGTGTGTGTGTACATTTGCAAAAAAATCAAAGGTTATAGGACATTATAGTTAGGTTCAGATTTGTTTTGTGTGTGTAAAATCTGACCATAACTATAACAGCACTGTAACCTTCGTTTTTTTAATCAATGTCTAAGGTTATCTTCTAATTCTGTTTCTTCCAATAAGTTCCCTGTAACTTTTGTTTTTTTCAGTGAATTTCTAGGATTTAAAAAAATATAAAGTACTATTTAGTTACCATACTGTAATCCAACTGTAAAGTTTTGGGGTGATCTGTCAAGCGGGACAGAGAAAAAGGGGGTATCCCAAAACACATTTTCCCCATTTTAATTTCCCGTAGGGAGTTTAGACATGACAACAGCCTGAACTGCTGAACTTAAATGCACCAAATCTGGCAGAAAGTTAGATCTTGGCCCAGAAAGATATCTTTTTGTAATCTGGTGTAAATCTGTTCAGTAGTTTTGGAGTTATTAAAGTAAAAAGGTTTATGTATATCTAGAGATGAGGATCTGCTGTGGATCCACCACAGGTCTGGGTGAATTTGCAGATCCACGGACCAACAACAATGCCATGATTGGCTGGCCTCAACCTGAGAGGAAAATTGCATTCGCCATTTTGTTCATCGGGACTCAGTTCCCAGTGCGGAAAATTAAATTTAAAAGTCATAGAAGGGGTCAGGGGCCCACTACCTTGGACTGATGGAGGGATCTTTCAGGGGCCCCTCATGGCCAAGAAATTGTCCAAAAATGTTTGTAAGCGCACAAAGTTCTGCAGATACACCTGGATCGTGCCCTATGGCAACTATAACTCATGCCCTTGCCATGCACTGCCAATCACCCCATATGTTACATCAGGCATGACATCTTCTATGTTTTCTTTGATAATATCACTGCAACATTTGTAGTAGAAGTATTGATGAGAAAACTGCGCATTGCTGGAGTGCGAGTTTTAGTTACCTTAGGGCACGAGTTATTGTTTCTTGAGATGACTATGACTGCTGAATTTCAATGGTTTTATGTGTGTAAAATCTGAACCTAACTATAACACCCCTATAGCCTTTGTTTTTTTTTCAGTGAATTTTATTTAATCCTATTTCTAACTATAACGTCCTTGTAACCTTTGTTTTTTCATTTCATTGATATATATATATATATATAGTTAGGAAGTTAGGAAATAGAATTTTAAAAACTTCGAAAATTCACTGAAAAAAACAAAGGTTACAGGGACATCATAGTTAGGTTCAGATTTTACACTAATAAAACCATAGAAATTCAGCAGTTATATTTATCTATGCTAACTATAACTGCTACTCATGACCTCACCTATTAAATCATTTATATGGTCAGTGACATCACTGATGACATCTCAAATGTTGTCACTGATGTCATCATCCAGTGAGTGTAAGTGTTTTGTAAAAGGTTCTGATACTAAAAGATATATACGTAGGTACTGCATAAGTTAAATTACTATTCATTCTGTACTACTAATGAGTGATACTGTTTTCTAACATATGTCATCTGATCTGTAATCCCGTTTTAAAAAAGGTGTACTCGCCTCTACACTCAACCATGTCCTCTGCTGATGTATGTGTATGGTATTGCTTTGCAACAGTGTAAGTTGTTCATTGAGACTTCACTCCACAGTGATGGCTCAGTATAGTTCCTTTTTTATGACATATTGACCAGTTTCCATAGACCTCTCTCCTTTGTAATCAATGACCGCACTAGTAGATTGCAATAAATTAATTTGTTCACTAAGACCTTTCTCTAGGGCAGCAATACTCAGAGTGCAGCTCGGGGGCTACATGCTGCACCCCCGATCTTTAGATGTGCCCCCCCTGGTCAACAGCAGCACTGAAATGTTCTTTACCCAAAACAGCCATAACATTAAAAAGATGTTAAATAATGAGCAAGCATTTCTTTTCAGGTTAATGTTAAAGAAAGGACGTAACTAAGGTTTTCTGAATGGCTTAACTTTAAGAAAACTTTAATTTTTAAAGATATCTTGAAACAAACCTTTGAAAATATGAGAAAGTCTCTTCAAGAGTCAAAAAGTGTATTTCATTAACATGCAGAACCATTCCACCTTAGTGTATCAGTTCTTGAGAAGTGTGTTTTTTTTTTAAGTAAAATTTTTCAAACATGAATTTACTAAGCGTTCATGACACTGACAACAATCGCAATAGTGAACTAAGAGGCGATTCTTTTGTCATGTGCAATCTTTGGGTGGCCTGGGTTGCTATTATACATGGACAATGCCATAGTTTAGTAAATCGTACACTGGAGAAGGGTACATACCACACACATCCTGAAGTCATGTATTTCAAGGTCCTCTATTGAAAAGTAAAATAATCAGTCACCTAAAATCACATAATTTGGTCAAGTGTGAAAGCCATGATTGATCCCAGCTTTTCTGGTTTCATATTATACAATTCAACAACTAAATGTACATGTTTCACTTCCCCTTCTCCCATTTTACAGTCCCCCGCTCCTCCGACTACTATCCTGCTGGCATTAGTGTGGCCCTTGGAGACAACACAGACAAAACTTTTTGGCTCTTGGGAAAATGCTTGCAAGTACCCACACTCTAGGGTGATGGCTGAGTGTAGTATACATTTACAACAGACTGAGGTGTCTTCTCACATCTTTCTTCAGTTTGAAGAATAATTGCACTAGTGGTTTGTGGCACAGTGGCCTGTCCTCCAAGCCCTCTCTACTGCTTGTATGTTGTAGTGCTTTGTTATAATCGAACATTTCCACTAAAACCTCTTTTCTAGGTTCATGAATGTTGTTGTTGTGGTTTGCAGTAGACTAGCCTATTCGGTTAGATGTTTAATTTTTCAATAGTGTTTACAGTAGGGGTACAAAAGAGACACAACTTAAGTTGATAAGCTTACAGTGAGCTGTGTGCTGTACGTCTCTCACTTGTGCGTCTTCTTTAAAAAAAAAAAAAAAGCATTAAATAGTATTTTATTAAGTATATTAAAGTTTACTTTGCTGGATGATGCCATCAGTGATGTCATCTGAGATGTCATCAGTGATGTCATCAATGATGTCACTGACCATATCATGAATGACGTAATATGTTAGGTCATAAGCAATATACTCCAGGGGCATAAGTTGTTACTTAACTCAGATAAATAAAATTGCTGAATTTCTACATTTTGTGTGTGTAACATTTGAGCCTACTATATCACCCCTGTAACCTCTGTTTTTTGTTGTTGTTTTTTTTAAATCTGTTTCCTAACTATAACGTCCCTGTAACCTTTGGTTTTTCAGTGAATTTCACTGTTTTTTTTTAAACACAAATTGTACTACGATTTCACATATAAGTTAAATTTAGTAATATCAATTTTCACAAGTTCATTAATATATTTTAGTGACACATTTATTCTTATTATACATTTTAAAAGTAACAATTAACAAATCAACATTGTGGTAGATTATATGTACTTGCTATGAATGCACTACAACAAGTATTTCTCTTTTTTACATTCATTTTATGGATTCGCAGATTCAATGCAACAGCACCACGAATCCACTGCAAGTCCAGCAAAACACCTAAACCTCAACTTCCCATTGGATGCACTAGTCTCCACCCATCCACATTGCAAACCACACTCTAGATGTGTTATATGGGTATGACATCTCTCTAGAGACAGACTGAAAACCACATCTCCATCATTTTTCTGGCTTTCCTTCAAAAGAAGAGAGTTTCAAAGTTAAAATGTCTTCTGCTGAAGATAGAAGAGAAGGGAAAGAGCAGGACATGTAAGAAGACGACTTATCACCTCTAAAGAATTCCTCCAGCAGTTGAAAATACCTCTCTATCCCTTCAGGAAAAAATTAATTTTTTTCAAAATTTGTCAAATGCAGTGTATACTGCAAAAAATTGTCAAGATGTATGGTGAAGAAGTATTCACATAGCACATCTTCTGTTTAGAAACACCTGAAAACCATACATAGAAGGATGTATCACAGATAAGAAAGAGGGAAGGTGGTGCATTATCAGCGGCAGCGGGTCTATCTGAGTTACCCTTACCGGAAAACATCCTGACCACGACTCAGGAACAACGATGTCCTCTACAACGCAAGTGTAACCACGCTTGCCGAAACAACAACTGCTTTTTTTTCTCTGCCTTAACCACGCATGTGCTGAACTACGCATATGCGTGGTTAAGGCAGAGAAAAAGGCAGAGTGGATTTGGAGAGGGGGTGGTCAGGTAAGTAGGGTTGGGAGTAGTTTTTAGGAATGGGGTGGATTAAGGGCTTGGGGTGGGGGGTCAAGGTAGTTTGGTTTTTAGAGGCGGGTTGGGGGAATCGGAGTAGTTTGGTTTTTAGGGGCAGGGGTGGGGTGATGATCGGGGTAGTTTAGTCAGGTAAGTGGGGTTGGGGCAGGGTTAGGAGTAGTTTTTAGGGGTGGGGTGGATTAAAGGCTTGGGGTGGGGGTAGGAGGGTCAGGGTAGTTTGGTTGTTAGGGGTGAGGTGTGGGATTGAGGTAATTAGGTTTTTAGGGGCGGGGATCAAGGTCGTTTGGTCAGTTAAGTGTGGTTGGGGATAGTTTTTAGGGGCAGGGGATGAATTAAGGGCTTAGGGTGGGGGTGTGGTTGGGGGGGGTCGTGGTAGTTTGTTGTTTAGGGCAGAGATGGGGGTCGGGTAGTTTGGTTTTTAGGGACGGGGTTGGTTGCTTTTAGGGTGTGTGGGGGAATGGAGAAGGTTTTAGGGCTCAGGGAGGGTGGGGGGTGTCTGGGTAGTTTGTTTGTAGGGGTGGGGGCCAGTTGTTTTTAGGGCAGATGGGGGGGTCGGGTAAGGTTTTAGGGCTCAGGGTGGGTGGTGGGTATCGAGATAGTTTTGTTTTTAGCGGTGGAGTAGTTTTGTTTTGAGGGGCGGGGAGGAGGGATTGGGATAGATTTATTTTTAGGGGTGGGGGTTGGTTGTTTTTAGGGCAGGTGCTGGGGTCGGGGAAAGTTTTAGGGCTCAGGGTGGTTTGGGTGTCGGGGTAGTTTTGTTTTTAGGGGCAGGGGTGGTAAGATCAGGGTAGTTTTGTTTTTAGGGGTGGGGGTCAGATTAGTTTTGTTTTTAGGGGTGGGGTGGGGGTAGCTTTGTTTTTAGGGCTGGGTCAGTTGTTTTTATGGTGGGGTGGGGGGTCAGGAAGGTTTTAGGGCTCAGGGTGGGTGGTGGGTGTTGGGGTATTTTTGTCTTTAGGAGCAGGGTGGGGCGGTCTTGGTAATTTTAATATTAGAGGTGGGGTGGCGGGGTCGGGGTAGTTTTAGTATTAGGGGTGGGGTACTTTTGGGCCTAAAAGGGTAGTTTTGTTTTAAGGGGTGGGGGTCCAGGGTTCTTTTAGTATTGGGGTGGGGTACGTTTGGGCCTTAGGGCCGTTGGGGGGTGGCATGCTAGAACCACGCATGCCATTCCCACACATGCCTTTACTAGGCATGTTTTTACAAAGTAAAATCATAGAGGCATGCATGGTAAAGGCATTCTTGATAACAACGCAGTCGTCGTTCCGACCGCGTTGTTCAGGCATGCGTGGTTCTCGCATTGGTTGTTCCATCATACATTCACCCTTACCAACTGACCATTTGGTTACCATCCCTGCTATTTCAACAAAACGGCAAGACATTTTCACTCATTGTGGCAAATGTCATATGCCAGTTGCACTAAAAATGCAGTCTATTGCCCAGTTTATTGATGCTGTCAACAAGCATAATTTATTTTTTTCATCTCACAGTTCCACCTTCCATTGCTCTTTAAATACAAGTAGCTATCTGAAAAGCAAATATAGAATACATTTAACTTTACATTACATACTATTATATTACATGCTTTCTGGAAGTGAGTAGCCACATAAGCAGTAACGTCAATGTGTAACAGGCTGTGTAAGTGCCTGAGTAAGGGTGCATAAATGGGTAGAATACTGTCTGTATAGGTGGATGACTGGTTGTGTGAGTGGTTTGGTGGATATGTGGATGTATCAATGCCTCTGTGGGCGTGTCACTAGATGTCCAAGTAGCTGTGTGTGTGTATGTGTGACTGGGTGTGGTAGTGAATGTATTGGTGTCTGAGTAGGTATGTAAGTAGCTTTATGGATTGGTAACTGGCTATGTTAGTGGGTGTTTGGGTGTGTAACTGTGCAAGTGGCTCTATTAGTAATGGATACATAAATGCAGTGTGAGTGGATGTGTTAGTGCCTCTGTCACTGTCTGGATGGGTGTGTGAGTGGCTCTATGGTTTTGTAAATAGGTATGTGAGTGGTTGTGTGGGTGGGTGTCTGGGTGTATAACAGGGCATATGGGTGTGAAAGTGCATGTTTAGCTGACATTCTGAGTGCTGGGTACATGAATAGATGTATAGGTCTGTGAGTGGGTGTGGGTGTGGCAGTGCCTGCTCAGGTGTGTGAATGCCTATGTAAGTGGATGCATAGGTGAGTTGTAGGAAGGTGGCTTTCTTCTAGCATGGTTACCCCCATTTTTGGCCTGTTTGTCAGGGTGTTTTTAATGTTTCACTGGGATCCTGCTAGTCAGGACCCCAGTGCTCATAGCTTGTGGCATATATGTCAGTGTGTCTTACTGTGTTATCAGTATTCTTGACTGTGTCACTGGAGTTCTGCTAACCAGAACTCTAGTGCTTATGCTCTCTCTGTTTCCAAATTTGTCACTATAGTCCACTGACTCCATATTCCAATCCAGACTGGCACACTGTATCCCTCCCCCCCTTAACTTATAAGTCACCTATATGTCTAACCTTCAGTTACTGACGGCTAGGTGCAAAGTTACTGTGTGTGAGGGCATCCTTGCATTAGCAAAGGTGCCCCCACGTTGTCCACGACCAATTTACCGTTCTTCATGAGTGCAGGGACAGCATTATAAGCATGCAGTACATATATGTCAATACATATATGTAGCTTCACAATGGTAACCCCGAATATGGCCATATGAGGTGTCTAAGATTGAGAAAATGTACCCCCAATCCAATTCTGGTATGGGGGGGGGGGGCAATTCCATGCACCCTGGGGGCTCCACCCTGGACCCCCAGTACTGCCAAACCAGCCCTCTGAGGTTTCCACTGCAGCCCCAGGTGCTGCCACCTCACTGACAGGTTTCTTCCCTCCTTGGGATTGAGCAGCTCAATTCCAGGAAGGCAGAACAACGCATTTCCTTTAGGAGAGGGGTATTACACCTCTCCCATTGGAAATAGGAGTTACAGGCATGGGAGGGGTATCCTCTCAGAGCCTCTGGAAATGCTTTGTAGGGCACAGAGGGTGCCCTCCTTGCATAATCCAGTCTATACCGGTTCAGAGACCCCCAGTCCCTACTCTATTGTGAAACTAGACAAAGGAAAGAGGCGTGACCACTCCCCTGTCCATCACCACCCCAGGGGTGTTGCCCAGAGCTCCTCCAGAGTGTCCCTGGCATTAGCCATCTTGGATTCCAAGGTGTGGGGACCCTCTCGGAGCATCTGAGTGGCCACTGCCAGAAGGTGATGTCAGAGACCCCTCCTGATAGGTGCATACCTGGTTAGGTAGCCAATCCCCCTCTCAGGGCTATTTAGGGTCTTTCCTCTGGGTGCTTCCTCAGGTTCAGTTTGCAAGACACCACCAGGACTCCTCTGCATAAGCTTCTGACCGTCAGATCAACCACATACACCTCAAGGGATGCTGTAACTGCAACAAAGTATCCAGAAAGGCTACTGTGACCCTGCAACTCCAGCTCCAGCCAGCAACTGCAACAGTTGCCAGGCTGTGCATGCTCTGAGGACTGCCTGTCTTCATTGTGAACCAGAAGGACCGAAGGAATCTCCAGTGGAATGAAGGAGTCACTTCCCTGCTTCAGGCACCTCTCTGCAACGACAACCGGTACTCTGGGACTCCTCTTCTGTCGACGAGTGTGATCTCGGGAACACAGGTGGTGGACCGAAGTGATCCTGACTGTCCAAAGGTCCAGCTGTCCAAATTTGGTGGAGATAAGGGCTTGCCGCCCTTTGCCAGACAGTACCCCTGTGCACCACATGTTCTGCAGCTCCTTGGGCTTCTGTGCACTTCTTCCAGAAATCCTTAATGCACAGAGCAGCCCAGGTCCCCAGCACTCTATCCTGCGACACTCAGCTCCCTGAGTTCTCCGGCGGCGTGGGATCCCTTTGTGTAATGCTACAACAAACGCATTTTGCAACTCCTTTGTCCACCTGTTCTGGGACTCCTGTGGGTGCTGCCTGGTCTTCTGAGGGCTCTCTAAAGTGCTGAGAGTCCCCTCTGTCTCCTCAGTCTGAGTTGAGACACCCTCCTGGGCTCAGGTAGCACCTTTTCCCGCCAACCGCATCATTTGCGTGAGCCAAGGCTTGTTGGCGGAATCCAACAACGAAAACCAGCCTTGACTTGACGTGGGACATCTCTTGCACCATGCAGGAACCCACAGCTGACTTCTTTGGTGCAATTATGACTTCTTCTTCTTCCAACTGGAGAATCCACTTTTACACCTTCATCCTGGTTAGCAGGGGCTCCTGTTCTTCCTGGACTCTTCATCGACTTCTAGACTTAGTCTCCACTCTCCACAGGTCTTCAGGTCCAGGAATCCATTGTTGGTTTCTTGCAGTCTTGATTGACTGCATAATCCTTTACCTCGACATCTAGCATGTTCTGAGGGAACTTGCTGTACTTTACTCCTGTTTTCCTTGGCTCTGGGGTGGGGTACTTTACTTACCTTTGATATTTTCTTACACTCCCAGCACCTCGCTTTAACCTACACTTGCCTAGGGGGGAAACCGACATTCGCATTCCACTTTTTTAGTATATGGTTTGTGTTGCCCCATGGCCCTTTGCAACCTATTGTGTTTTTCACTGTTTGCACTATTCTGTGACTGTTTACTTACCTGATTTTAGTTACTAGTGTACATATTGTGTATAATACTTACCTCCAGTAGGAGTATTGCCTCCCAGATATTTTTGGCCTTGTGTCGCTTAAATAAAGTACCTTTAATTTTTTTTTTTGTAACACTGAGTATTGTCTTTCTTGTGTACAAATACTGTGTGACTATAGTGGTATTATAAGAGCTTTGCATGTCTCCTAGTTCAGCCTTGGCTGCTCTGCTACAGCTACCCCATAGACAGCCTAAGCTGCTAGACCCTGCCTACATTTCACTAAGGTGGATCACTGGACCGGGTATAAGGTGTAAGTACCTCTGGTACCGACTACAGACCAGGCCAGCTTCTCACATGAGTAAAGGGTGTGTGAATGGTTTTATAGGTATGTGACTCAGTGTGTCAGTCACTGTCTGTCTATATGAGAGGTTGGTGCATAAGTGGAAGTGCAACTGGGTGTGTAACTGCCTGAGGGACTGTGTGAGTGGGTGCAAATTACCTACTATTAAATGACATACTATAAGCAAGCACCCACATCTAATTTCAAATACTTTCATTGATAAAAAAATAACTATATTTTTGGTATAGCAATCCTTCTTCCTTGTTTTGCTGCTCACTATATTTGTACTGAATGTTCTCATGTAACTGCACTTATATTTTGCCTTTTACTGTAGTGTCTAGAAGCTACACATTTTCTTTTAGCTTACATACACATCGTTTTTTTAATATTCCTTTTATTGTAAAACCTAATTAATAACATCTGTTCTATGCTGCCAATCTCAAGTCAGAAATATGACAATAATCCTCCACTCTCAGAAGAAAAGAACCAATAATGGCTACCCTTCTCCCTTTCATCTTTTATTTTTGCTATATCACTTCTAAAGGGTCACTATTTTTAATGCTTTCTGGGGGGTTTCCTGTAAAGAAGCACAGCTTGGTAGGTTTTTTGCAGATCTACGGATTCACTGCTGAGCTCAGAGCACCCCCCCCCCTCCCTGTGTGGTCCTTGGCGGATCCGAGGATCCATATGTCTCTTGTCAATGTTTTCCATTTATATTTTATTTAGTACATTATTGCCATTACAAGACATACACTCCCCACTGAGCAATTTTTGTACACAAGTCTGCTTTTTAGTTTCACATTGCATTTCTCTGTGTCCCCTTCCCCCCAAACTCTTTTAGGTCCATTTCTGGAGTGACCATGTTTCCAGTAGTCACTACCTACCAGTAGGTCTGAAGTTCACAACACTTTCTCTCAATAGTATACGAGCTTCAGTGTGATAACGAAAATTGAGGGGGGGGCCCCTGCAAGGTGAATGGAGGTCGCCCCCACCCCACCCAATCAGGAATTTTCAGGTCAGGGGCCCACCACCTGTGCACAGTGTACTGTGATGCAGGGCCTCCCCCGCACTATGGGGGCTATTATTACACTAGTGATAAGCTTCATAATAACTATAGGAGGTGTGGTTGACTGTTTGCACACATATAACAAATAACATAACTTTTTTTATTTTTCCAAAGCTGATCACAGAGATAATTACTTTTTCTTTAAAGTGACTACCTATTTTTAATTCCCTGATCTTCTTCACTAGTCAATCAAATATGTTCTTTTATATTGTGCTTGCTGTCCTCCATTGTAACTTCCTTTCATCTTCTAAACTGCCTCATTCTACTGCAACCTTTTCCTGTGTACTACTCTTGCTTATCTCCAAAATAGTCAGAGTTTGGATTGTGGGCCATAGTTTTGTGTTTTGGGCCAAAGAGAGTGCTAGAAAGAGTGGTATTGACAGGGACCTTAGGTTTACCCAATGTAGCCATGACTTGGGTTGGTCATCAGTAATTGCCTTTGTTTGAAAGCATTGCGGCTTGCCACTATCCAGACCTCATGATCGTGCACTGTGGTGGCAATGACCTAGACACAATTACTAGGGTAGGACTGGAAGTCCTAACAAAGGCTACCTTTTCTAAATGTTCAACATACTCCCTTGGTGTTCTCAAACATTTGCCAAAGACAGAAGTGGCAGTGGTGAACCCAATTTTGTCTGCAAATAGGGAAATCCAGGAAACATGTCAATAAAGCTGTTTCTGTATTTCTCCGAGACCAGAACATGGACTCTATATACCATAATGACTTATGCTTCGACATAGATAGAATATATAGAAAAGATGGAATCCATTTCACAGACGGAGGCAAAAGGGTGTTTCTCAACAGCTTAAAACACTGCAGCTTGTTCTATGTGTTATTATCACTTACACACCATAAACACAGAGGCTCTTTTCAGAGCCAACACTTTTCCCAAACACTGGCTCTTTTTGGTTTCAAATCCCTCTATTAATTTCTCACTTGGATTTGCGGAACCTTGCCAACTGAGTGGACTTCCTGTCATATTACGGGAAGATCAGCCATTGGATCAGCGGATACATTCCTAACCAAACGCACCTATTCAATACAAAACAAAAACACATTAAATAGAAACATATACTATTGCAATTTATATAACTCTGTCACAGTTTATGTGTGGGTGTGCAAGTCATTGTGTATGTGACTGTTGGGTGTGTAAGTAGCTGTCTAGTGCCTCTGTGAGTGGGTGTGTCACTGGCTGTATTGGGGTGTAAGTATTTGTGTGGATGTGTAAGTGCTTCTGTGAGTTGGTGTGTCATTGGCTGTATGGGTCTGTAAGTGTGTGTATAAGTGGCTGTATAGGTGTGAGTGGGTGTATGAGTGGTTGTGTGGGTATGTAACCAGTGTGTAAGTGTTTGTGTGAGTCTGTGAATTAGTGTGTGAGTGGTTCTCTGGGTCTGTAAGTGTGTTTGTGAGTGGCTGTATGGGTGTGTGAATTAGGTCTTTGAGTGGTTTTCTGGATGTCTCAATAGGTGTGGCTGGTTATTTGGGTGTGTAGGTAGATGTGTAAGTGCCCCTGTGGGACTGTGAATAGGTGTGTGAGTGGTTCTCTTTGTCTCTGAGTAGATGTATCAGGGACCCTATGGGCGTGTGAGTGAGTGTATGAGTGCCTGTGTGGGTCTGTGAGTGGGCGTGTGTGTGATTCTGTGGGTCTCTGAGGGGATTTGTAGGGACTGTATGGGTGTGTAAGTGGGTGTGTGAATGGAAGTATGGATGTGTGATTTGTGTTGTAAGTGGCTGCATGTGTGTATGAGTGGGTGTGCCAGTGTTTTTTGTGTCTTTGCATGGGTGTGTGAGTGGTACATGGATGTTTAAAAAGGCATGTGAGTGTGTGTGGGTGTGTGATGGGTGTGTAAGCGGCTGGGTCTCTGAGTGGTACGTCAGTGGCTGTGCTGTATGGGTATGTGTTTGTGTCTAAGTGGCTGTGTGGGTCTGTGAGTAGGTTTGAAAGTGGCTGTATGGATGTGTGGTTTTGTGAGTGCCTTCGTAGGTTGTGAGTGGATGTGTGAGTGGTTCTCAGGGTCTCTGAGTGGATGTATCAATGACTGTATACGTGTGTGAATGGGTGTCTGAGTGGATGTGTGACTGGGTGTGTGAGTGGTTGTGTGAGTGAGAATGTATGTGGGTGTATGCAAGTGTGAGTGGTATATGTTTAATTGAGGTCTGGATCTGCAGATATGTCACAGATTTACAATGGGGGGGCCAGGCTGAGGAATGTGGTGGGTCCCCAGACCCTCGTGTATATAGACCTCTCCATCAGTCCTATGGGGTCAGGGTACTATTAGTTTTTTCCCCCCCTGGGACTGAGTCAGGATACACAAAATGGCTATCACAATTTTCCTCTCTGGTTGCAACCATCCATTCACAGCATTGCTGTTGGCGCGTGGATCCGTAGATCCACGGCAGTGTACCAGTGGTGGATTCACGTCTCTATATATATAAATCTTGTTTCTTAAATCACTCCAAAACTTCTAAATAGACATACACCAAATTACAAAAAGAGCTTTTTGGAACAAGATCTAGCTTTCTGCTAAATTTGGTTTGCCAAATTTGGTGTATATACTTAGCAGTTATAGTTATCTCCAGTAACTATAACTCGCTACCCCACTATGCCCCATTTTGTTAACACTAATTTTATAGCAAATGTTGCTCTGATATTATCAATGATGTCATAAAAGAGGTCATGGGTAATGTAATATGTGGGCTAATTAGCAGTGCGTGGCAAGGGCACAAGTTATAGTTACCTTACGGTACAAGTTATAGTTACCTGAGATAACTATAACTGCAGAATTTGTGTTTGAATTAGTGTGTAAAATCGGAACCTAACTATAACATCCCTGTAACCTTTGTCTTTTTAGTGAATTTCTATGTTTTTTTAATTCCATTTCCTAACTATAACGTCCCTGTAACCTTTGTTTTTTTTAGTGAATTTCTAGGGTTTTTAATCATAAAGTAATATTTAATTACCAAACGTTAATCCAACCACCACTGCACATGTCCTTAAGCTGGGTTGGCTGTAGGGCCTGGCCCCAGGACAGGCCGTACGGCCTACCCTATGCATGCAAACAACTCCCCACTCCACACGGCCTTTGACCACACCCAGCAGGGGGCTGGTCACAAGGCCTGGCCTGCGGCCAGTCCATGTGGCCAACCCCTCAAGGCAGCCAACCCACAGACCTCCCCAGGCTTCTTTTGGCCCCAGGAACTGCATCCCTGAGGCATTTTTAGGTGAGGGGGCACGGCCCCCTTCCCCTGGCCAGGTTTGGCCTTAGAGACCCCATCCGCTAGGGCCCACCATTATATTTATGGGGGGGCAGATAGCCCCACTCACTGGGCCAATTTCAGCCCAGGGAACCCCATCTCCTGGGGAGGGGGACACGTAGCCACCCGCCATTGTGGCCCCGTTACCCCCATCCCATGGGGCCCTGCACATTTTGTGGGGGAGGAAGGCATGTATCTCCCTCCATGGGCTGGTTTTGTGCCCAGGGAAACAGATCCGAAGTCTGTTCCCAGCTGCTAGTGGCATTTTTAAAGCTCCCCAACTGGGAGAAGACTTTGTTTTTGGTCCCGCTTGGCGGGAGCTTTGAAGTTGCTCCCACCAAGTGAAAGCAAACACGTTTCCCTGCCTGCGCTAGTGCTGGCAGGTAAGCCACTATGACCCGTGTTTAGGAACCCTAGGACATAGCAGGAACTGGCCCTGGAGGATGAGGTGTTCAGAGCCATTAATGGTTGTGGGTGGGGTACTGCATGGCCCCCTTCCCTTTCTTATTGCCACTGGGACCCGGGCAATGGGATCCCTGAGCTTCAAGTCTGCCCAAGGAATGGCCCCACCCTTTCTTAATCTCTGCTGGGCCCCAGGAGATGAGGTCCCTGTGGTCTAAATCAGCTTGGGAAAGCGGGGACATGTGCTCCCCTTTCCCTATATTAAAATAAACAATTCTCCTCCCCAGGTCCTGACGCACCCAGGGGGCTTAAAGGAGAGCTCTTTTTAAATGTTGCTACAGGTCCTCTGCGAAGTTGCAGCAAAATTACAAAAAGAAACTTTCTGACCCCACCACCAGGCCGAGGGGGTCAGGGTATTCCTACCCTGACCCTTTGTGTTTTTTAAATTTTATGTTATTTTTTTTAGTTTTTCTTGGGACTCGGGTGAGGCACGAGTCTCAAGATGGCTGCCACCACACCCTGGTTGACACGGTGATAGCCAATCAGATCCCACCATGAGATCTGTCAGATCCACGTACCTTCTGTTTCCCTAGCTATACATATTTTTTTTAATTACCTAAAAACTACTGAATGAATTTACACCAAATTACAAAAAGCATTCTTCCTGGACTAAGATCTAGCTTTCTGACAAATTTGATATAGTTCCGTTGAGCTGTTTGGGCTGTAATTGTGCTCAAAATTCCTTTAGGAAAATACATGAGGAAAGCATGTGTAGAACCCCTGCTTTTTCTCAACCCCCACTTGATGAATCACCCCACAACTTTACAGACAGCAGATGAATTGAGTGGCACATTAGATGTGAAAGTTTTGTGAAGATTTGTCAAATAGCGCCAACGTTATTAGCAAAACAAAAATTGCTTTTCCTATAGAAACTAAGTACTAACTATAATAATTACCTACTGGCCAGTAGGTAGGTATGTGTGTGTTTATAGATATATATCCACTGCGACTCCCACCAAATTTTTACCCCTAGGTGGCCCCTGGCCCCTTTACATTTATTTTTTTTACATTTTTTTCTGGGACTCGGCTCAAGCACATCCCAACATTGCTACAAATACTTCTTTGTTGAAGTGTTGGCAGCCAACGAGATATAGAGGGAGCGCGGATCCTTCCTGTCCCTACATATACAAATTTGGATTTTCTTTAATTTTTCAAAAACTACTGAATGGATTTGCACTTTCTGGACCAAGAGCTACCTTTCTGCCAAATTTGGTGTAATTACATCCAGTGGTTTTGGCGCTATCGCTGTTTAATTTTCCTATGGGAATTAACATTGGAAATGCTCTAAATTTGAAACCCAATGTATCTCAGCCCCTGCTTGATGGATCACCCCGAAACTTTCCAGACAGCAGCTCACATTACTGCCAGTTTTTTTGGGAACTTTTTGTGAAGATTTGTTAAGCGGCGCCCAATATGTAGGCAAGTAAAAACAGCCTTTTGTATAGAAACTAGGTCCTAACTATAACTAACTAGTGTCGAACGCCACTGGGATATATATATATATATATATATATCTATCTCCATCCCAGAGGCAAGTCTTTACAAAACTTTCCAAAAAAGAGCTCTTTTTCACCTAGTTTCTTAATGGAAAGCTTCAGGGTGATCCATCAAGTGGGGGCTGAAAAAATAGAGGGTGTCAGAATGCAAAACCCCAAAGCATTTTCCTTTGGCTTTTTTGGAACGTTAACAGATGACACCAAATTTGTCAGGAATTTAGATTTTGCTCTAGAAAGTGTGCTTTTTGTGATTTGGGTAAACCTTTGAGTAGTTTCAGAGAAATTAAGGAACAAAACATTTGAGTATCTGGATGATTAGTTTTGAGAGGCTCCTGCCAGTGTCCTGCAAGCTCAACGTCTAAAAATAGAATGTTCTAATTGGCCTAGAGTTTTTATTGTCCCTTGAGCGATCTTGCTCCCACTGGAGTGAGGCTCCCATCGTAGCAAGCACTCTGATTGGCTGGCTGCAACATTAAAAGAAAATGATGGAGCAGCAATTTCTGGAATCTAAGAACTTGGTCCCCGGCAAGAAAATAATTTTGAAAATATACAAGGGGACAGGCTAGGCCCAGTGCTCAACCTGACACTAAGCACAATGTTCAACATCCTATTTTACTTCCAATAAAAGTGGCATTTTAGTTAGCAATTGTAATATAATTACTTTAAATAGAAAAAGCTTGGAAATTCACTGAAAAAACAAAGTTAAGGGGATGTTATAGTTAGGTAAAAATGTAAATTAAAACATACATTTTTAAAATAACAAAACTACTGAAATTTATCAGTTGTAGTTATCTCCAGTAACTATAACTCATGCTCTAAACTAACTATAACTCTCATACTCACTATGAACTACTAATTACCTCCCATATTACATTACTAATGATGTGTTCTGTTACATGACTGATAACATCACTGCTGAATTTGAAACTACATTGTTGATGACGATTATGTGCATCGTGGGTGTGCAAGGAAATGAGTTAAGGTTATGTTCATAAGCTCCTGTGAAGGAAACCACAATGTTCAGATGGTGGGCTCCGCTGGACACTCTTTAGTATCAGGTCCAAGGGGATGTTGCCACCAGGGATGATACCGGCATGGAGAGGGGTGTCCCCTTTTTCAAGAAATTTGTCCCTGGGCAATGGAGTCTCCGGGGCCCCGAGTAGTTGCGAGATGGGGTCTGCATGTCCCCTCTCATTTATTTACTGTTCAGCACAAGAGGATGAGCTCTCTGGGGCCCTCAGTGAGACAAGCGAAGGGTAGCTGCATGCACCTCTCATTTTTATTTGGTATGTGACCCCAGGTGATGGGATCCTGGGGGCCGTAATCGGCTTGGGGAGAAGCGCCCAATGCACGCCTCCCTCCCCCAAAAATTACATATATTAAACCCCGGGGCATGGACACAAGAGTACTGCATGATTGTAGCAAGAAAGGCCACCTCAAATAATTATGTATATTGAACCCATGGGTTTGGCCACAGGAGTACTGCGGAATTGCAGCAGGAAGAGCTGGAGGGCCGGCTCAGTTACCAACCCACACTGGCACCTATGCCTCTATTGCTAACAGTCTTTGGCTGTGTGCAGCACAGGTTTGGGCATAGGGCCTGGCCCTGCTGAACCCTGTAATGTTGACTATGTGACATTACAATATATAGGGTGTTTTTTAAGGAAGGCAGACATACTTTGTCAAAGAGTCGCAACACCAAAAAATAAAAAGTGAGCCTATTGACAATATGTAGAGGTAAGCAAGCCAACATATATAAAGGTGACCAATTGTCTTTCTGAAAAATCAACAATAATTTAAATAAAATATATAGTATATTAATTCATACATTGCAATGTCTACTGTACGTGACTGTCATAAGATTTTTTATAAAGTTTTTTTTTTTTTTTAAATCAACATGTCTTTGAGTCTTTCTTTTAACATTTATCAGCCCACAAAATGCACCCATAAAACACCCCCTTCATGGCCTTGCAATCCAGCTTCAGAACATCGAGCTTCAGCTTGGAGTGCTTTTAAAAAAGCTGTCCTGGTGTTAAAGGTCCAATAAACCAGGAGATCTTCTGTTTTTTAAACTGTGGCGGGGGATGCTGCACTCCATGCAGACCCCCAAAATATTTTTAAAAATGTTTGGTGGTTCCCCTGTTCCTTTAAGAAGCTCCACCAGCATCCTTTCAGGGCATTATGGGGAGCACCTGGATTAGCGAATAATATAGGAGGCTTCTGCCACTCTTGTTTTTTTTTTGTTTCTCTTGTTTCTTTTTTGTTTGGCATCACAATGCCGACCCGGGGACACCTACACTTTTTAGATATTTGAGGCCACTGTGACGTTATCCAGACTTTTTCAATTTTTTGGGTGGATGCCCCGCTGCACACCTTAGAAACCCACAAGCCAACCTCGTTGGGGGCCACGAGGAGGCCCCCGTGGCTCCAGCCAGCTGGAGCCAGTTAACTAACTTTGCCCACTCCCAAACAGAGCAACATTTCTTACTGCTCCCACAGGAGGCTAAGCACAGCTGTTCAAGAGTGTGCGGATAGGGTATACACGCACTCTCCACGGTAGAAAACAGCAGTATCTCAGGTTATGCAGTCCCCGGCACACTGCAGCTGTATCAGGCCTGGAGGATATAGTTTCCAGGGACAAAATATGGCTTGCCCCCTCCTATTATTTGAAATAGTGGCCCAGTGGTCTCTGAGGCCTGTTCCAGGCTAAGTCGCCGGTAGGTAGTTACAGTTAGAACCATGTTTCCATAGAAAAGGCGTTTTTGACTTGCCTATATCTTTGCCATCGTTTGACAAATACTTCAGAAAAATTCCCCAAAAAAGGCTCCGGTGATTCTTGTTCCGCACAGGAGGTTTCGGGGTGGTCTGTCAAGGAGTGGCTGAGAAAGACGGGGCTCAAAAAACGTTGTGTTTCCCATGTTAATTCCTATATGAGCTGTAAACACGTCTACAGCCCGAACCACTGGATGGAATTACACCAAATTTGGCAAACAGCTAGCTGCAAGTAAGCAGATTGTGCTCTTTGTTATTTGTTGTAAATCTGTGTAGTAGTTTAGGAGATATTTAAGGGCAAATAAATTTGTATATCTCTGGTCACAATTAATCGCAAAATTTGTGAACTTTCACAAATACGCATGCAAAAAGAATTGTTGCAGTTGGCTGACCGCAGCCTGACTGAAAATTTGCGACCTCCATTTTATTTCACAGGACACGGTCCCAAGGGGTAAAAACTTAATTTGAAAGTGGCATAAGGGGTCATGGTGAAGGTACCCTGGCCTCAGGTGTGAGATATAGGTGTGTTTTAGGGGAAAAATATAGGTGTAATATAATTCTGTGTCACGGCACGCGATATTCATGAAAATTTGTGAATTTTCATGAATTTCTGTTATTTATTTGCAAAATATTTGTGATTATGGCAAGAATTTGCAAGAAAAACGAAACTCATTCATACATTAATTCATTCACTCATACATGCACTCAGAGGCTGATGCACCCATTCACAAACCCACTCAGACATTCCTGCACCCACTCAGACTCACGCACCCACTTTCAGACCCACTCAGGCACTCACACATCTACTCACACATCCACTGACAAAGACAGGCCCTGTGGCCAACCTGTGTTGCGCACGGCCAAAGGCCATGTGTGGCGCATAGTTGGGTGGTTATAAGTGCTTGGCTTCAAGGCCTGGCTTTAAGGCCAGGCATTGCAACCAACCCCCACTTCGGCCATGCAGGTGGGAGTAGAAATAACATATCGTAATTAAAATTACTTTATGTTGAAAAAAAAAAACAGAAATTCACAGAAAAAAATAAAGGTGACTGGGACGTTATAGTTAGGTTTTGAATTTACTCATACAAAACCATAGAAATTCAGCAGCAACTATAACTTGCGCCGTAAGGTAACTATAACCTGCTCCTTTGCCATGCACAGCTAATTACTCTACATATTATGTCATTGATGAGATCTTGTATGGCATCTTTGATATCACAGCAATGTTTGCAATAACATTATTGATAAGAAAACTGTGTAGGGCAAGGGCACAAGTTATAGTTACCTTAGGGCCTGTTGGCCTCCTCCACAACCCCGGGGACTGCCACCTCCCTGGGGCATTGAAAAGATTTGCTGCAGGGGTCAGTGCGCCCCCTCCCTCCAGCCCTGGGAACCACCATCTGCCCGGAGCAAATGCTAAAAAAGAGAAAAGGAGTCTGTTTCAGAGCCCCGAGGACCACCACATTCCGAGAGCTACTTCCATACTGGAGGAGGGTCCCCAGGGCCGTCTTTTGCTATGTCTCAATGTGCCCACCCTCGGGACTTAGCTGTATGCTGTGACTTGGCTGCAGCTTTACAGCTGCAACCAATTCACTGCAAGCATAACTCCACTTTCTGCAGCGGGACCTGTCAAATAGGTCTCACTGTCAAAAAGCGGAGTTTTCATCTGTCTTCCCTACACGCAGATATGCATGCGGGGAAGACAGATGAAAGCATTGATGCAGCAACCAGGGAGCTGCTATTAAGGGCAGCTCCTTGCTTGCTGAAGCAAAGGGACTGCTGGGAAGACCTTGAGGCTCCCTCCACAGTCCCAGATAGCAGTCAAGGCTCACGGTAAGTTTTTTTTAAATTGGGATGGGACCGCAGGGTGTATTGCTTTCCTTCTCTTATCTTATGACGGAGCTTACAAAACTTCTCTGGAATGCACTTCTTAGTTTAAAGAAGACATTTATTGTTATTATTACTTCACCACGAGGTTCCTGAAAGACGAAATTAGTAGGTTGGAAGCACACGTTTAAAAGTAGTCGCAGCAATGAAAGCATAATATATCAAAGTACTTCTCAGTTGCAATGTACACAGCAAATACATGTGATTATATTATAGCATAACTTCAAAGCAAAGCAAAAAAGTCAAAATTGCATCACCGTAGGGCCTATCACTCCGCTTTATCTTTCTGAGGACTGCAAGTTGATGACTCCGGTTCAACAGCGAGAAAGAGATTTTTTACCAAACGGGAGTCAGGCAACTGACGTCCATTCCTGTCTGAAGTCAAGATCTTTCTCCCCCTCGCTGTTGCCCACGGTCATCGTTTAAAGCAAACTCAGTGTGAGAACCTAATAAACTTGGAGAGTGGCCAATTCTTCAAACTTCACTCGTTCCCAGACTGGATTGAGAGGTAACACAAAATCTGCGCTTGCTTATCAGCTAGGGTTTGGTGTGAAAAACACACATTGATCTATCATGTGGAAAAACACAGCTTGGAAAAACACAGCTCATCTGCAATGTCTCAGCTGCAATGTCTAACTCCACGTTAAAGCCAATAGGCAGCTAACCTAAATACCAAATGTAATGTCTAATGCCATGTTAAAGCCAATAGGCAGCTGACCTACGTACCAAATGTAATGTCTGATCCCATGTTAAAGCCAATAGGCAGCTAAACTGAATACAGAATGTAATGTCTAATGCCATGTTAAAGCCAATAGGCAACTAAACTATGCTACTGATGAACATTGAGAAACTAATATGCGCAGTGGTGAAACACAAAGTCATTGGTCAAACACAATTAATAGCATCACACTCCACCCTATGACCAATTAATTTTTGTTTACATACCTTTTATTTCAAACAAAAACAAAAAAACTAAAACATCAACAAAAAAAAAATATAATCAAATCAGATTTGAATGATAAAAGCAATCACTGTAAAGCAATGGAAGTGGATTAACATATTGATCTGATAACCTTTCACATCAGATGCATCTACAATGAAAAGACTGAAGCTTATATACTCTGATTGGGATAATAGTGTCTCTAAAACAGCACGTTGATGTAGCATGAGTTCTACTCATGTAAAGGTACACGGTCCACCTGAAAGGTTTGCTGAAATGTAAGCGAAAGTCAGAGTTCCACACAAACAAACACAGACAGGTAACTGGTAAGGGTGCTTAGTTCCAGTGGAAGAATGTAATCAAACAAGTTGACAAACTTTATATTGATCCCATGTAGAACGTGAAGGTGCCAGTTGCGCAAAATGGATCCATGGGGTTTGTGCTTTAATCAATCAGGTTCAGGTTGGGGGTTCAGTCCCTCCCTCCCCCGACCCCACACGCACACACCCGAAGGGAGACCACACAGAACACTCATGGTCAGTGGCGAGTCGTGGTAGGATCTGCAAAAGAAAAAAGTATGACTTTTCTTGCAAATAACATTTGTCATCTGAAATGTACCCTCCTTCTTCCTTTCCTTGTTTTATAATCAGCAGGAACATTTTGGGGCCCTTTGTTATAATTTCTGCAGGTTCCGGAGGGTCATTTGGGGATTCAACCCACACCTTAGCAGTGAGGTTTTTATCTGCTGCACCACAGCCTCCCTTTCCTTGCACTGTCAGAAGGGCTGGGGCAGACTCCTTCTTTACCAAACCTCCATTCACTGCACTTTTGACAAGTTGGGTAAATCTGTATGAATAAATCAGATTCTCTTCTAGTTATCAGCATCATTTTGATTTCTCCTTGGTAATCTGCAGCAAATACTCCCTCTAAAACCTGATCAATTTGCCATATCTGTCCTGGTAACTTTCCTCTCCCCAAGTGATCTTTGACTGTTTGTAGGACAGATTGCTGTCGTGCATGCTGACAAATAGGACATTGCAAAATCACAGTTTTTATCAAATCTAGGGGAATGTGCATCTCTCTAATATCTGCCCACCTGTAAGTGGCTTTTTCTCCCAGATGTCCACATTTCTGGTGCACCCACTTAGCCATTCCCACTAAGTCAGAATTCTGGGTGGACACTTTTCTCTCTGAATTTTTCTCTTTAACATCTGCAAGGGAATTGAACCAGTTATGTGCAAGCCCTGTGGAAAACCAAACGGCTAAACCATTGGCAGTGAACCAAGAATCTGTGTAAAAATGACACACCTCAAGTAGCTCTTGCTCTAAAGTCTGACACACATTGTACAACTCTGTTCCTTCTCCTGTGTAGACAACAACTTGTCAGTCAATGAATCATTAGTCAAACAAACATGCTTTTTATCCTCAGGGGACACAAATTCAAATGGTGCACTCAATTTCACTGGTGACTCTTTTACCTGTAGTACTCCCTGCACCCTCTCCTCATCCTGAAAAGGGGCTTGTGACACCTGTTCATGTAGGGCTGCAGTGACTCCAGCCCTGTCTTGCATGTACCAGATCCAGTGTATAATACTAGCCTCCTGTGCCTGTCCTATACTGTGAGATGTAGGTGAACTCATCACCCACTGCATGCTTGATATTTCAGGTTTCAGAATTACATTATCATTTAATGTAATTTGCTCAGTATTCACTAGAGCCCAATAACAAGTCAAAAGCTTAATCCAAAGTTCCAGTGGCACTTTTGTCTTCCCCTGTTCCTGATTTACATGTAAATCAGTGTTTCCCTCTTGCACTTTACAGAAACCTAAAGTCTGAATTATTTCATTTGCCAAATCAAAAGCACGTAGCTGCTCATGTTTTTTCCTAGTTACTTTGTACCAAAGTGTTAAGATTTCACTCAGATGAGGGCTATACTGTTTCCAAAAATCAAACAAGCTCATGAAACTCAGTGTCTCTTGCTTAGTGCAAATAATAAGAAACTCTAAAATCTTTTGTTTTACTTGTGACAACATCTGTCTATTTTCGGGATTCCACTGAATTCCCAGTAACTGCACATTTTGCGACAGTACTTCTGCCTTGTCTGAATTCATTTTAAACATCGTACTTTGCAAAAGCGGTCTGAAAATAACATTCCTAACTCTGTTCTCAGTGTTATCTGTTAAGGAATGCACTTCAACTGCCAAAAACTGTGGGCTGTCCTGCACATCTACGCTCTTCTCAAGAGGCTCATTTTTTTAACCTTCTCATTACTCGAATGGGAAAAGCCAGATTCTACTACAATAGTTTTATAGATTTCAGCATTATCTTGCAATAATGTGTTCTGGCTAATTTGCTCACGTAAATTATTATTTTCATGTTCTAACTGCCTACATCTCTCCTGCATTTTTCTGTAAGCAGACAAAAGTATCCAAACCCTTCTGTCAAGAACAAAAGGGACATCCTTTCTTTCAAAAGGCACAAAGCACTCATCCCAAGACTCACAAAGTCCTGATAAACAAGAAAACATGTTTCTCACAGCACCATAAGGCAGTTTAACTTCACATGCATTTTCAAACATGGTCTGCCGTGCTTCTTTAACCCCTTCGCTGCCAGGCCTTTTCCCCCTCCTGTGCCAGGCCTTTTTTTGCCTATTCGGGGCAGTTCGCGCTTAGGCCCTCATAACTTTTTGTCCACATAAGCTAACCAAGCCAAATTTGCGTCCTTTTTTTCCAACATCCTAGGGATTCTAAAGGTACCCAGACTTTGTGGGTTCCCCTGAAGGAGGCCAAGAAATTGGCCAAAATACAGTGAAATTTTCGTTTCGAGCTGCACCCTGCAGTGCGTTTTCATTCTATACCGGGTATACAGCAATTCATTTGCTGAAATATAAGGAGTAAAAAATTGCTATCAAGAAAACCTTTGCATTTCCAAAAAGGGCACAAGATAAGGTGTTGAGGAGAAGTGGTTATTTGCACATCTCTGAATTCCGGGGTGACCATAGTAGCACGTGAATTACAGGGAATTTCTCAAATAGATGTCTTTTTTACACACACTCCTATATTTGGAAGGAAAAAATGTAGAGAAAGACAAGGGGCAATAGTACTTGTTTTGCTAATCTATGTTCCCCCAAGTCTCCCGATAAAAATGGTACCTCACTTGCGTGGGTAGGCCTAGCGCCCGCAACAGGATATGCCCCAAAACACAACGTGGACATATCACAGAAAACAGAGCTGTTTTTAGCAAAGTGACTACCTGTAGATTTTGGCCTGTAGCTCAGCCGCCACCTAGGGAAACCTACCAAACCTGTACATTTCTGAAAACTAGAGACCTAGGGGAATCCAAGGAGGGGTGACTGGCGGGGCTCGGACCTGGTTCTGTTACCCAGAATCCTTTGCAAACCTCAAAAATTGGCTAAAAAAACACATGTTCCTCACATTTCTGTGGCAGAAAGTTCTGGAATCTGAAAGGAGCCACAAATTTCCTTCCAACCAGCGTTCCCCCACGTCTCCCGATAAAAATGATACCTCACTTGCGTGGGTAGGCCTAGCGCCCGCGACAGGATATGCCCCAAAACACAACGTGGACATATCACAGAAAACAGAGCTGTTTTTAGCAAAGTGACTACCTGTAGATTTTGGCCTGTAGCTCAGCCGCCACCTAGGGAAACCTACCAAACCTGTACATTTCTGAAAACTAGAGACCTAGGGGAATCCAAGGAGGGGTGACTGGCAGGGCTCGGACCTGGTTCTGTTACCCAGAATCCTTTGCAAACCTCAAAAATTGGCTAAAAAAACACATGTTCCTCACATTTCTGTGGCAGAAAGTTCTGGAATCTGAGAGGAGCCACAAATTTCCTTCCACCCAGTGTTCCCCCATGTCTCCCGATAAAAATGATACCTCACTTGCGTGGGTAGGCCTAGCGCCCGCGACAGGATATGCCCCAAAACACAACGTGGACATATCACAGAAAACAGAGCTGTTTTTAGCAAAGTGACTACCTGTAGATTTTGGCCTGTAGCTCAGCCGCCACCTAGGGAAACCTACCAAACCTGTACATTTCTGAAAACTAGAGACCTAGGGGAATCCAAGGAGGGGTGACTGGCAGGGCTCGGACCTGGTTCTGTTACCCAGAATCCTTTGCAAACCTCAAAAATTGGCTAAAAAAACACATGTTCCTCACATTTCTGTGGCAGAAAGTTCTGGAATCTGAGAGGAGCCACAAATTTCCTTCCACCCAGCGTTCCCCCACGTCTCCCGATAAAAATGATACCTCACTTGCGTGGGTAGGCCTAGCGCCCGCGACAGGATATGCCCCAAAACACAACGTGGACATATCACAGAAAACAGAGCTGTTTTTAGCAAAGTGACTACCTGTAGATTTTGGCCTGTAGCTCAGCCGCCACCTAGGGAAACCTACCAAACCTGTACATTTCTGAAAACTAGAGACCTAGGGGAATCCAAGGAGGGGTGACTGGCAGGGCTCGGACCTGGTTCTGTTACCCAGAATCCTTTGCAAACCTCAAAAATTGGCTAAAAAAACACATGTTCCTCACATTTCTGTGGCAGAAAGTTCTGGAATCTGAGAGGAGCCACAAATTTCCTTCCACCCAGCGTTCCCCCACGTCTCCCGATAAAAATGATACCTCACTTGCGTGGGTAGGCCTAGCGCCCGCGACAGGATATGCCCCAAAACACAACGTGGACATATCACAGAAAACAGAGCTGTTTTTAGCAAAGTGACTACCTGTAGATTTTGGCCTGTAGCTCAGCCGCCACCTAGGGAAACCTACCAAACCTGTACATTTCTGAAAACTAGAGACCTATGGGAATCCAAGGAGGGGTGACTGGCGGGGCTCGGACCTGGTTCTGTTACCCAGAATCCTTTGCAAACCTCAAAAATTGGCTAAAAAAACACATGTTCCTCACATTTCTGTGGCAGAAAGTTCTGGAATCTGAGAGGAGCCACAAATTTCCTTCCACCCAGCGTTCCCCCACGTCTCCCGATAAAAATGATACCTCACTTGCGTGGGTAGGCCTAGCGCCCGCGACAGGATATGCCCCAAAACACAACGTGGACATATCACAGAAAACAGAGCTGTTTTTAGCAAAGTGACTACCTGTAGATTTTGGCCTGTAGCTCAGCCGCCACCTAGGGAAACCTACCAAACCTGTACATTTCTGAAAACTAGAGACCTAGGGGAATCCAAGGAGGGGTGACTGGCGGGGCTCGGACCTGGTTCTGTTACCCAGAATCCTTTGCAAACCTCAAAAATTGGCTAAAAAAACACATGTTCCTCACATTTCTGTGGCAGAAAGTTCTGGAATCTGAGAGGAGCCACAAATTTCCTTCCACCCAGCGTTCCCCCACGTCTCCCGATAAAAATGATACCTCACTTGCGTGGGTAGGCCTAGCGCCCGCGACAGGATATGCCCCAAAACACAACGTGGACATATCACAGAAAACAGAGCTGTTTTTAGCAAAGTGACTACCTGTAGATTTTGGCCTGTAGCTCAGCCGCCACCTAGGGAAACCTACCAAACCTGTACATTTCTGAAAACTAGAGACCTAGGGGAATCCAAGGAGGGGTGACTGGCGGGGCTCGGACCTGGTTCTGTTACCCAGAATCCTTTGCAAACCTCAAAAATTGGCTAAAAAAACACATGTTCCTCACATTTCTGTGGCAGAAAGTTCTGGAATCTGAGAGGAGCCACAAATTTCCTTCCACCCAGCGTTCCCCCACGTCTCCCGATAAAAATGATACCTCACTTGCGTGGGTAGGCCTAGCGCCCGCGACAGGATATGCCCCAAAACACAACGTGGACATATCACAGAAAACAGAGCTGTTTTTAGCAAAGTGACTACCTGTAGATTTTGGCCTGTAGCTCAGCCGCCACCTAGGGAAACCTACCAAACCTGTACATTTCTGAAAACTAGAGACCTAGGGGAATCCAAGGAGGGGTGACTGGCGGGGCTCGGACCTGGTTCTGTTACCCAGAATCCTTTGCAAACCTCAAAAATTGGCTAAAAAAACACATGTTCCTCACATTTCTGTGGCAGAAAGTTCTGGAATCTGAGAGGAGCCACAAATTTCCTTCCACCCAGCGTTCCCCCACGTCTCCTGATAAAAATGATACCTCACTTGCGTGGGTAGGCCTAGCGCCCGCGACAGGATATGCCCCAAAACACAACGTGGACATATCACAGAAAACAGAGCTGTTTTTAGCAAAGTGACTACCTGTAGATTTTGGCCTCTAGCTCAGCCGGCACCTAGGGAAACCTACCAAACCTGTACATTTCTGAAAACTAGAGACCTAGGGGAATCCAAGGAGGGGTGACTGGCGGGGCTCGGACCTGGTTCTGTTACCCAGAATCCTTTGCAAACCTCAAAAATTGGCTAAAAAAACACATGTTCCTCACATTTCTGTGGCAGAAAGTTCTGGAATCTGAGAGGAGCCACAAATTTCCTTCCACCCAGCGTTCCCCCACGTCTCCCGATAAAAATGATACCTCACTTGCGTGGGTAGGCCTAGCGCCCGCGACAGGATATTCCCCAAAACACAACGTGGACATATCACAGAAAACAGAGCTGTTTTTAGCAAAGTGACTACCTGTAGATTTTGGCCTGTAGCTCAGCCGCCACCTAGGGAAACCTACCAAACCTGTACATTTCTGAAAACTAGAGACCTAGGGGAATCCAAGGAGGGGTGACTGGCGGGGCTCGGACCTGGTTCTGTTACCCAGAATCCTTTGCAAACCTCAAAAATTGGCTAAAAAAACACATGTTCCTCATATTTCTGTGGCAGAAAGTTCTGGAATCTGAGAGGAGCCACAAATTTCCTTCCACCCAGCGTTCCCCCAAGTCTCCCGATAAAAATGATACCTCACTTGTGTGGGTGGGCCAGGTGCCTCCAACAGAATAAGGCCCAAAACTTGTAGAGATACAGGGGATAGCACTGCGAGTTTATAAGGACATATTATTTTATACATCTTTAGACTGACTCTGCTTTGGGGACCCACATACGTGAGGTGTCATTTTATTTGGGAGACTGAGGGGAACACTGGGGAGTAGGAATTTTGTGCTGGAGTGGTGATCGTACGAAGAAAAGTCAGGAAAATATGCTTTTTTAAAGCACATTTTGAGGTTAACAGAGGAGTCTGGGTAAGAAAATGTTGGGGGATCCACGCAAGCCACACCTCCCTGGACTCCTTGGGGTGTCTAGTTTTAAAAAATGTCTGGGTTTGGTAGGTTTCCCTAGATGAAGGCCGCACACAGGACCAAAAACATAGGTGCCCTCTCCCCCCCCAAACACAGGTAGTTTTGTAATATATCGTTTTGATGTGCCCACATACGTCCGTGATGTGCCAAACACTAAAATTTTGAAAAGAAACACACTTAGGTTATGTGAAAAAGACCCCTCACCCACCAACCAAGTTGGTGGCATGCTTCATCATCGGGGTCCCACCTGAGGCACCTAGCGTGTCATAGGTGTGCTGCGACGCCTGATTACAGCGGAGCAGGTTTGGTCATTTTTACCACACATACTGGTTGGATTTGGCACGAGGGTGAGTGATGGTTCAGTGGATCAAATTTTACTAACAAGAGCTTTCACAAAAATGAAAAGCACTGTTAGTAACTGAAAGGCAAAAAACTGAACCAATGACTCACAGCTCGTGAGCTGTAAAGCCGCGACAAGGCACCAACCGCTTTACAGTCCATTCACACAACTTTCATACATGACACACACAAGGCCATTCACACCGCCAGCCACAGGCCCAGCACATTACAACACTCACATCGACAGACAGCGCCACTCAAGGGCCCATCACTTACATACGCCCACATGCCTGATACAACAATCACACCAGCTGATGGGAGTGTGTGGACTGGTGTTTGGCTGGCAGTGTGTTGCAGTAGCCAACATCAAGTCAATATGTACAGTCTCAGCCAAGCCCCACTCCACACACAATGGCATCATATATATATATTTTTTTTAAACAGAGGAACCCCTAACTAAGTAGAAAGAATTACAAAACAACAAACACAAAAGCTCTAACTAAGAACATGACAGAAATGCTAACCATGAAACTAAACACATGAAAATACAAACCAGACATGAGTTTACACTCATGGTTGTTCCCAGAAATTCTTCTGGGTGTGGTAATTCTTAAAACAAGCACCGACACACAGCCCAGGCTTTGAAGGACAATCTGGGCAGTACATTCGAGACTCCCTCCGGATACCTCTTCGAAAACACACTCTACATTTCTTAGCTGGAAAGTCTTTTTTGGGTGTGGGAGGAATGTGCTCAGCAAAGTGGCGATCTTTCAATCTAGCCACATCCTCCACCACTGCTTCTCTAGGAACTCTGGCCTGTTCCACCACAATAAGGCTCTCTATCACTGACTCCTGAAATTTCACAAATGTCATCTTTGAGTCTGGAGACCTATCCCTAAACACAATAAAAGCATTGAAGGTTGCTAAGTGGAAGAGGTGAAGTGCTAACTTCTTATACCAAACATAAGACTTACGAATAGCAGTATAAGGTTCCAACCTCTGGTCAACTCTATCTACACCTCCCATGTGCTTATTATAATCTAAAATGCACACAGGTTTGCGCACTTCAGCAACCTGGCCCCAAACAGTCACAGGGGAAGTACTCTCATCATGGATGGTACTTAGCATGTAGACATCCCTCTTGTCTGAAAATTTCAAAGCTAGCAGCTCCTCGTTCCGCAAGGCACAGCACTGTCCCCTCTCAAGTTTTTTACAGACAAGCTCCCTTGGATAGCCTTTCCAGTTAGAACGGATTGTGCCACAAGCAACTGTGTCCACTCTAAACAATTCCTTGAACAACTGCACACCAGTGTAGAAGTTGTCTACATACAAATGGTGACCTTTGTTGAACAGTCGTCTACCAAGATCCCACACAATTTTCTCAGTAACTCCAAAAGTGGGAGGACAACCAGGGGGGTCAATATTGGAATCCCTACCAGTGTACACACGGAAACTATACACATATCCTGTCCTACTTTCAGACAGCATATACAATTTAATTCCATATCGTGCCCTTTTGCTAGGAATGTACTGCCTAAAAACCAAACGACCCTTGAAGAGGACCAAAGACTCGTCCACACTTAACTCTTTGCCTGGAACATAGACCTCCGAAAACCGATCTACAAAATGATCAAGGACAGGCCTAATCTTAAAAAGACGGTCAGAATCTGGGTGATCTCGTGGCAAGGCTAATGCATTGTCAACAAAATGCAGCATCCTAAGAAGAAGCAAATACCGATTACGACTCATGGTAGCTGGAAATATAGCTGTTGCCATCAAGGGACTAGTAGACCAATAAGAAGCCAGTGACGGCTTCCTTATCAACCCCATCAAAAAAGTCAAACCCAAAAACTTTTTTATCTCCTCCAAATTTGTGGGAATCCACTGGGCAGCTCTAGAGTGTGGCCTAAGTCTAGCAGCGTTGTCCCTCAAATGCTGCTCCGCATACAAATTAGTCTGCTCAACAATCTCTTCCAAAAACACATCATCCATGAATAACTCAAAGAAATTGATAGGCATAAAGTTCTCTGTATTGGCGTTACACCCCGGGAGACCAGTAAAGGCAGGCAATCCTGGCTGCTCCATGTTTGGGGCAACCCAGACATCAGGTCTTATAACGGGAAACCTTTCAGCCCCAGGTTGCTGCACTATTGGCACATCAATGTCCTCCTCTAAAACAGAACCTTCATCTGCACTGAGAGTGGCTTCATCATCAGAAGATTCCCCTCCAACAGAAACATCACTGCCAGAATCTCTGACTTCCTCCTCTGCCTCAGATGCAGAGTCCGTCTCATAGTCATGATCAGACTGTGACTCAAAAAGCATACCAACCACCTGCTGAGCGGTCATCCTGCGGCTAGCCATGATCTCTCCTGCTAAAATTAACTGGACAAATTCACCACCAACAACCAGCACTGTGTAAGACAAGTAACAAAGTGTAGCTTTGTAAGTAAGAGTTACAAACTCAAAAACTATACCGCTCACTTGCCTGAAAAAGCTTGATTCACCAGCAACTACACAGCAATCACCAATGATATCCCACTAAAAAGAAAGAAAGAAAGGCAAATTAGAAATAAGACAAAACAAATATCATTGTGCACAAACCTAAGGACAATTTCACACACAATCCTGCATTTAGTACACCCCCTACAAACATGTCATTCATGCATGGCAACAATACTCCTTTGGAGTAAATTGTTTTTACTTACCTAAAACGTGCAACTGTGCAAACTGCAGGTCAACCACCGCCAAAACCGCAAGGAGCCACAGCAAATAAAGCAAAAGCTTTGAACTAGAACAAAAAGGAGGATTTTTTTTTTTATCACAAATGCAAAGACTTCTTCAGTTGACAAACACCCCACCATCAAACATTTTAGAAATTGGTGCCTAAGTGGATTCTGTCATAGGGGCAGATGGGCCTACTAAAAAAATAGGCCTGTCTGCCCCAAGGAAGCCAGAAAATACCTTCAGTACTGTGTCCCCATGGAGAGCGACCCTTGCCAAAGGGGACAGCCCTCAAACAAAAAAAAACAAAAAAAACACACACAACACTATCCCTGGTGCCTAAGTGGCTTCTGCCCCCTTGGGGGCAGGTGGGCCTAAGAAAATAGGCCCATCTGCCCCCAGGGGGTGTAGAAATGGCCAACAGGTCAATGCCCCCCTTGGGGGGCGCCCCGTGACCAAGGGGACGCCCCCCCACAAAAATAAACAAATAAAAAAAAATCCCTGGCGTTCTAGTGGTTTCTGCCCCCCTTGGGGGCAGATCAGCCTAAAAATAATAGGCTGATCTGTCTCCAAGGGGTGCAGAAATGGCCTGGGTACATGTGCCCCCAAAGTGGGGGGCGACCCTTGCCCAAGCCCCCCCCCATCCACTAACACACACCCACACACACACACTATCCCTGGTGTCTACGTGGCTTCTGCCCCCCTTGGGGGCAGGTGGGTCTAGAAAAATAGGCCCATCTGCCCCCAGGGGGGGCAGAAATGGCCAACAGGTCAATGCCCCCCTTGGGGGGGCGCCCCGTGCCCGAGGGGACGCCCCCCCACAAAAATAAACACATAAAAAAAAATCCCTGGCGTTCTAGTGTTTCTGCCCCCCTTGGGGGCAGATCAGCCTAAAAATAATAGGCTGATCTGTCTCCAAGGGGTGCAGAAATGGCCTGGGTACATGTGCCCCCAAAGTGGGGGGCGACCCTTGCCCAAGCCCCCCCCCATCCACTAACACACACACACACACACACTATCCCTGGTGTCTACGTGGCTTCTGCCCCCCTTGGGGGCAGGTGGGTCTAGAAAAATAGGCCCATCTGCCCCCAGGGGGGGCAGAAATGGCCAACAGGTCAATGCCCCCCTTGGGGGGGCGCCCCGTGCCCAAGGGGACGCCCCCCCACAAAAATAAACACATAAAAAAAAACCCTGGCGTTCTAGTGGTTTCTGCCCCCCTTGGGGGCAGATCAGCCTAAAAATAATAGGCTGATCTGTCTCCAAGGGGTGCAGAAATGGCCTGGGTACATGTGCCCCCAAAGTGGGGGGCGACCCTTGCCCAAGCCCCCCCCCCCATCCACTAACACACACACACACACACACTATCCCTGGTGTCTACGTGGCTTCTGCCCCCCTTGGGGGCAGGTGGGTCTAGAAAAATAGGCCCATCTGCCCCCAGGGGGGGCAGAAATGGCCAACAGGTCAATGCCCCCCTTGGGGGGGCGCCCCGTGCCCAAGGGGACACCCCCCCACAAAAATAAACACATACAAAAAAATCCCTGGCGTTCTAGTGGTTTCTGCCCCCCTTGGGGGCAGATCAGCCTAAAAATAATAGGCTGATCTGTCTCCAAGGGGTGCAGAAATGGCCTGGGTACATGTGCCCCCAAAGTGGGGGGCGACCCTTGCCCAAGCCCCCCCCCATCCACTAACACACACACACACACACACTATCCCTGGTGTCTACGTGGCTTCTGCCCCCCTTGGGGGCAGGTGGGTCTAGAAAAATAGGCCCATCTGCCCCCAGGGGGGGCAGAAATGGCCAACAGGTCAATGCCCCCCTTGGGGGGGCGCCCCGTGCCCAAGGGGACGCCCCCCCACAAAAATAAACACATAAAAAAACATCCCTGGCGTTCTAGTGGTTTCTGCCCCCCTTGGGGCAGATCAGCCTAAAAATAATAGGCTGATCTGTCTCCAAGGGGTGCAGAAATGGCCTGGGTACATGTGCCCCCAAAGTGGGGGGCGACCCTTGCCCAAGCCCCCCCCCATCCACTAACACACACACACACACTATCCCTGGTGTCTACGTGGCTTCTGCCCCCCTTGGGGGCAGGTGGGTCTAGAAAAATAGGCCCATCTGCCCCCAGGGGGGGCAGAAATGGCCAACAGGTCAATGCCCCCTTGGGGGGGCGCCCCGTGCCCGAGGGGACGCCCCCCCACAAAAATAAACACATAAAAAAAAATCCCTGGCGTTCTAGTGGTTTCTGCCCCCCTTGGGGGCAGATCAGCCTAATAATAATAGGCTGATCTGTCTCCAAGGGGTGCAGAAATGGCCTGGGTACATGTGCCCCCAAAGTGGGGGGCGACCCTTGCCCAAGCCCCCCCCCATCCACTAACACACACACACACACACACTATCCCTGGTGTCTACGTGGCTTCTGCCCCCCTTGGGGGCAGGTGGGTCTAGAAAAATAGACCCATCTGCCCCCAGGGGGGGCAGAAATGGCCAACAGGTCAATGCCCCCCTTGGGGGGGCGCCCCGTGCCCAAGGGGACGCCCCCCCACAAAAATAAACACATAAAAAAAAAAACCTGGCGTTCTAGTGGTTTCTGCCCCCCTTGGGGGCAGATCAGCCTAAAAATAATAGGCTGATCTGTCTCCAAGGGGTGCAGAAATGGCCTGGGTACATGTGCCCCCAAAGTGGGGGGCGACCCTTGCGCAATCCCCCCCCCCATCCACTAACACACACACACACACACACACTATCCCTGGTGTCTACGTGGCTTCTGCCCCCCTTGGGGGCAGGTGGGTCTAGAAAAATAGGCCCATCTGCCCCCAGGGGGGGCAGAAATGGCCAAAAGGTCAATGCCCCCCTTGGGGGGGCGCCCCGTGCCCAAGGGGACACCCCCCCACAAATATAAACACATAAAAAAAAATCCCTGGCGTTCTAGTGGTTTCTGCCCCCCTTGGGGGCAGATCAGCCTAAAAATAATAGGCTGATCTGTCTCCAAGGGGTGCAGAAATGGCCTGGGTACATGTGCCCCCAAAGTGGGGGGCGACCCTTGCCCAAGCCCCCCCCCATCCACTAACACACACACACACACACACTATCCCTGGTGTCTACGTGGCTTCTGCCCCCCTTGGGGGCAGGTGGGTCTAGAAAAATAGGCCCATCTGCCCCCAGGGGGGGCAGAAATGGCCAACAGGTCAATGCCCCCCTTGGGGGGGCGCCCCGTGCCCAAGGGGACGCCCCCCCACAAAAATAAACACATAAAAAAACATCCCTGGCGTTCTAGTGGTTTCTGCCCCCCTTGGGGCAGATCAACCTAAAAATAATAGGCTGATCTGCCCTCAAGGGGGGCAGAAATGGCCCTAAAAGACATGCCCCCCAAAGGGGAGCGACCCTTGCCCAAGGGGGCGCCCCCCCATCCACTACACACACAATCCCTGGTGCCTAAGTGGCTTCTGCCCCCCTTGGGGGCAGATGGACCTAAAAAAAATAGGCCGATCTGCCCCCAAGGGGGGCAGAAATGGCCAACAGTTCTCTGCCCCCTTGGGGGGGGCGCCCCTTGCCCAAGGGGGCACCCCCTCCCAACATACCTGCACAGAAAATATAAATCCCTGGTGATCCAGTGGTTTCTGCCCCCCTTGGGGGCAGATCCGCCTAAAAAGTAGGCCAATCTGCCCCCAAGGGGGGCAGAAATGGCCGTAACTAATTGCCCCCACAAGGGGAGCGACCCTTGCCCAAGGGGCCGCTCCCCGCCAGCAAGAAACACGAGCAAACAACAAAAAAAACAAATCCCTGGTGTCTAGTGGGCATTCCTGCTGCCCGATCGCAATGCGATCGGGCAGCAGGAATGCTCAAAGAGACACCGGGGGAAAGGAAAAGCCTTTCCTTTCCCCCGGTGCCTCTTTAGCCCAAACCCCCCACCCACCGGGAAGAGGAACTCACCTCTTTCCTCGTCGCCGCACAGGAAGCAAATGGCTTCCTGTGCGGCGAAATCCCCATAATGAAGTCAGCGCGCGATCGCGCGCTGACGTCATTATGGGGGGGTGGGGGGGTCGGGGGTGGAAGGGGAAGGGCTTCCCCTTCCATCCCTGACTTTGGGGGGGTGGGGGGAAGCACACAGAGGGAGCGAGAGCGCTCCCTCTGGGCTGTGTGCCGAGGACGTAGTGGTTACGTCCTCGGCACAGCAGCACTGTGCCGCAGGACGTAACCACTACGTCTGCAGCACAGAAGGGGTTAATTCTCTAAACAACAAAAAACAATTACACTTTTAAATAGTGCACTTCCAATCTCTAACTCCGACTCCCAGACTGACAAATGTTTTGCTTTCCTTCTCTTATCTTATGACCGAGCTTACAAAACCTCTCTGGAATGCACTTCTTAGTTTAAAGAAGACATTTATTGTTATTATTACTTCACCACGAGGTTCCTGAAAGACGGAATTAGTAGGTTGGAAGCACGTGTTTAAAAGTAGTCGCAGCAATGAAAGCTAAATATATCAAAGTACTTCTCAGTTGCAATGTACACAGCAAATACATGTGATTATATTATAGCATAACTTCAAAGCATAAAAGTCAAAATTGCATCACCGTAGGGCCTATCACTCCGCTTCATCTTTCTGAGGTCTGCAAGTTGATGACTCCGGTTCAACTGCGAGAAAAAGATTTTCTACACCAAACGGGAGACAGGCAACTGACGTCCGTTCCTGTCTGAAGTCAACAACTTTCTCCCCCTCGCTGTTGCCCAGGGCCATCGTTTAAAGCAAACTCAGTGTGAGAACCGAATAAACTTGGAGAGTGGCAAATTCTCCAAACTTCACTCGTTCCCAGACTGGATTGAGAGGTAAACACAAAATCTACCCTCTCTTATCAGTTAAGATTTGGTGTGAAAAACACAGCTTGGTCTATCATATGGAAAAACACAGCTTGGAAAAACACAGCTCATCTGCAATGTCTCAACTGCAATGTCTAACTCCACGTTAAAGCCAATAGGCAGCTAACCTAAATACCAAATGTAGTGTCTAATGCCATATTAAAGCCAATAGGCAGCTGACCTACATACCAAATGTAATGTCTAATGCCATGTTAAAGCCAATAGGCAGCTAAACTGAATGTGCTACTGTGAACATAGAGCAACTAATATGCACAGTGGTGAAACACAAAGTCATTGGTCAAACACAATTAATAGCATCACAGGGGGAGACCTTGAGGCTCGGCCCGCCCTCCCCCCCCCCACAGTCCCAAATAGCCCATAAAGGGCAAAGAAAATAGTTATTATAATGTAACAATGAAAGAGACAAACCTTCACTGTGAAAGTTGAGGGTTCGCCTCCAACTGTAGTCTTTTCCCTCCTTTAATTTCTTTTCAACTGCAAATGTTTAAGGCTCATACTAAAAAATGATCTTACTATTTTAAATTGACAAATAATTTTCTCTTTTTAAATTGTGTAGTAATATTCTATTTCTCTCCCTCTCAATCTCTTTCTCTTCCAATCTTTTTCTCCCACTCACACACCCACACATACACTTACAAACCCACTCACAGACCCACTCAGCCCCTTGTGCACCCACTCACAGCCCCAATCAGACCCTCATGCACCCACTGACAGACCTACTCAGACAGTTCTGCACTCACTCACAGACCCACACAGACTCTCACACACATAAACCAACTGAAACCCTCATGCACCTACTCACAGACTGCGTACACACTGACACACCCAATAAAACACTGATGTACGCACTCTCACATCCAGACAGACACAGTCACTCTCACCCCAGATACACCCTCTCACACCCATTCTCACACCCAGAAAGGCCATGGCCAACTCCTGCTGCGCACAGCCAAAGGGTCATTCGCAGTGTGGGGTTGGGTGGTTACAGGGGTTGGCCGCAGGGTCTTGTGGGCAACCTCTGCTACGCACGGGGAAGGCTGTGCATGGTGCAAGGTTGGGTGTTTATGGCAGGTTGGCCTCAGGCTGTCCGCAGCGGTGGTTGAATGAATGTTTAGTAATAAAAATTACTATACGTTACAAAAGATATAGAAATTCACTGAAAAAAACAAAGGTTACAGTGATGTTATAGTTAGGAAATAGAATTTTTAAAAACTATTGAAATTCACTGTAAAAGACAAAGGTTACATCCACATTATAGTTAGGCTCACATTTTAAACATACAAAACCATAGAAATTCACCAGGTATAGGTAGAGTTATCTCAAGTAAGCCTAAGGTAACTATAACTCGCACCCTCACCATGCACGGCTAATTACCCCACAAATTACACATGACTCACAATTTAAACTTACAAAACAATAGAATTTTGCCAGTTATAGTTAGTTATCTCAATTAACTATAACTCGTGCCCTCACCATGCACTGCTAATTACCCCACAAATTACTCATGGTGTCTTTAATAACATCATTGATAATATCAGTGTAATATTTAATTAACATTTTTGAAGAAAAAACTGTGCATGGCAAGGGCTCGAGTTATTGCTACCTTAGGGCACTCTGACTATAACTGGTGAATTTTGATGGTTTTGTACGTGAGCCTAACTATAACGTCCCTGTAACCTTTGTTTTTTGCAGTGAATTTCTATGGTTCCCTGTAACCTTTGTTTTTTTCTGTGAATATTTATATTATTTTTTACAGAAAAAACAAAGGTTATAGGGACGTTATAGTTAGGAAATAGAAATTATTAAAATTAGAAATTCTCTTAAGAAAACCAAAGGTTACAATGACGATATGGTTAGGTTCTGAATTTACTCACAAAACCATAAAGATTCAGCAATTATAGTTAGAGTTATTTCAAGTAACTAGAACTCGCGCTCTAAGGTAACTATAACTTGTGCCCGTGCCACACACAGTTTTTCTTCAATAATTTGACTTCTAATATTTCATTAATATTTTTTATGATAATTTAGAAGTTGTCATGAGTGTTGTATTATCTGAGGTAATTTGCAGTGATTTTTTTTTTTTCGTAAAGTAATTTTAATTACTATACGTTAATCCAATGAACCTCCATGCATGGCCATGGGCCATGTACAGCAGGATTTGGCCACAGGACAAGGCCTGTGGCCAGGCCCTGCAGCCTACCCGGTATAACCAAGAAACTATAACTCGTGCCTCTGCCATGTTTATTTTTTTCAACATTTATTTAATTGCAAATATTGCATTGAAATTATCAATGATGTCAGAGATGTCATGAGTGATGTAATATGTGGGGTAATTAGCAGTGTATGAGGAGGGCCCGAGTTATACTTACCTTAGGGCACAAGTTATTGTTATTTCAGATGAGTACAGCAGGTGAATTTCTGTGGTGTTTAGAGTTTGAAACAATACTTTTTTACTGCGCATTTCACCTAACTATAACATTATTTGATTTTTTTTTTTTTTAACCCAAAGTAATATTTTATAACATATGTAAAGCCAGTCCTTAGATGTGCACGGCCTTTGCCAGTGGGTTGGCCGCAGAGCCTGGCCTTCTACACAGCCCACCTCCCTTTTAAAATGTTTCACAACCCCAGGAGATGTGGTCCCTGGGGTCTCTTTAAGCCTTAGCTGAGGGCCCCCTTCCCTTTAATTTACATTTCGGCAAAGGGATGAAGTCCTCATGGCCAAATTAGGCTCAGGGAAGGGAGCTGCGTGCCCCATCCTTATGTTTTTCCTCGCTGCTGGGGGAATGGGTGTCTCCGGGGACTCTCAGAGGCTCAAGGATGGGGGCATGTGCTCCCTTTCCAAAGAAAATATAATGTGTTGCCCTCCCTAGGCCTTGGCCCACCCTGGTGGGAGTTTAATAAACAAGCGTGAGAGGGTGTTTTATGGTTTAGGTTTGTGTAGGGGTACAGGGTGGGGAGGGTGTTTTTTTTTTTTAGAGTTTCAGGGTGGGTAAGGTTATAAGGTGGTAAAGGTAATTTATATCTATATACCATATATATAATGTGTTTATATAAATACATATCTATATATATATATATATATATATATATGTAGGAAGTACCAATAAATTAAAATTTAGGTTCTTGCAACATCTTAGAGCCATTAAGAATCAAGACAGATCTTATTCTCTGGCCAAACATTTCTGGGCTAAACGTCAAGGGTATTGTAGCACTTTAACAATCTATGGGATTAGATCAATCAAATTAGGTCCCAGGCTGGGAAATAGAGCACTTGAACTTAGACAAATGGAATCAAAGATGATTTTGTTGCTTGGTATAGAGAACCCTTGGGGACACAACCTGGATGCTGAATTATATGTCCATCTGCACAATTAAACAATCTTGAGAACAAGGGAGATCTGCCAGAAACATGTACATCCTTTTCAATTAAAGACTTGATAAGTTGGGTAATTTAAAGATTGACACCTATACTTACATCTTTATGATAATTAAGGATGAGATGCTGAGAGTAGGAACTAGAATTGCTGAAACTTGTTATGAAGGTTTTTAACATTATTTTCTATTTCGATTCACTTCCATTTATTTTAGGCACTTAAGAGGGTGTGGTTAAGTTTTTCTTAGATATAGCTAGTATTTCACATTAGGTTAAGGAATAATGTATTGGTGCAGGTTATTGAAATCATGGGGGAAATTAAATAATGCCATCTTGTTATTTCATAAGTACGATATATTACCTCTATTATGAGACTAGCTTTATGCTATGACAGGTATGATGTTACCTTAAAATTGGGTGACGCATACCGAGAAATTAGGTTATCATCTAATTATTTTATATATATTGAAATAGATATTTCACATAAGTACGATATGTCATAGGTCGTGAAACTGGCTCGCGAATAATCATTGAACTCAAAAAATACATTATGCAAGTGTCACTTTACTATCCTGACCAATATGGTATGTTACCTACAAAATGAGCATTTGTCCAGTATACATTTATTTATGTTAATAGATTGCAGATTGAAGTGATCGCGAACACCATTTAGCAACTGTACAGTATAAATCTATGGACATATGCAGGTGTTCATGTATTTTACAACTTTGTATTACTTCAAAACATTTATTGAAATATTGAAATAGATATTGCATATGATTATGGTATGTCATTAGTTGTGTAATTGATCAGTGAATCGTTATTGAATTTCCCCAAAAACATATTATCCATGTGTCACTTTATTACTGTGAGTAATATGGCATTTTATATCCAAAATTAACATGCGCCCAGTAAATTTATACATATGTTAACAGGTCGCAGATTGAAGTTATCGCGGACACAGTTTAGCAATTGTATAGTACCAGTTTATTTATATATGCAGGTGCTCATATATTTTAGAATTTTGTATTATTTTAACATTAATAATGATGATGACAAGGTTGATGATTTTATCATATGTATCATTATGTGTTTATGGATAAAGTTGATATATAGGCCCATATATATATATATATATATATATATATATATATATATATGTTATAAGACGGCCATTGTTCTGCACCTTTAGGGGAGTGAAAATAGATGAGGGACTAACAAGATAGTTGAGGAAGTTGAGACTGTGATTGGAATGTCCGGTAGAAGGTGTCAGCCGCAATGCTTTGACATGTCATTTGTATTTGGAGGTAGCACGATTTTCTGCACTTTACTTGAAATAAATAAACAAGCATCAACATATGGAAGATTGCCCTGTTTATGTGATGGCAGCAGTAAAATGTGTTAATGATGTGGCCATTTAACGAGTGAAAACTCAACTGTTTGGAGGATATATATATATATTTCACTTACTGTATATCTTTATATATACTGAGCTTGCATTGCAAAGGCATGTGTGATAAAGGCATACATGGTATAGGCAATGCGGGGTAAAGGCATTGAGTTGTAATGGATGTGTGGTAAAGGCATACATCCAGAACCACCCACCCAGGCACATTGGTATGGTGGCCCCATGCCTGACATGATTGATTCCATACTGGACATATTGTTACATCCGCTATTTAATAGTACCCATCACTGATCTGATTGTGATCATTTGTAGCATATTTTTGGAATGCTTGACATTGTGGGTGCTCCCTTCCATAATGCTGGCAATTCCAGACAAATTAAAGGCATCCTTAGCACCTTGGAGCCTGTCCCTGCCATAATTATGGTAATTTGTGGAATATTATAAACACCTTTGATATGATGGTGCCATCCACTATCATAGGCCTTGGCATCTTGTGTCCTTGGCAAGATGGCAAAGATCTCTGGCATATTGTTATTAATTATTGGTATATTTTGGAGAAGATGGTGCCTAATGCTCAGAAAATGCTAGGGCATAATGATGGACATTCTTTGCATTTAGTGGACATCTTTGTCATGATGAGCCAGCTATTAACATGATGCTGCTAATATCCATTTGTGCATTGTGGGCATTCTTGGTATTAAGCACCCTATTTGTGGTGTAATGATGATATTTCTTGGTATATTATGAATCTCTATGAGGTGATAGATCCTTTCCCTGGCATTATGAAAATCATAATATATTAATAACTATCAGCGACAGATTGTGAGCATTCATGACATAGTTGTGTCCTTCACTGAAATAGAGATGACCTTTCTAGTATATGGTGGTAAAACAACTGCATGTAAGCTGGAATATGTCCATGAGTTGCACTAATATGTGTGTGTGATAAAAATTACAAGCTGGTTAATAGGGACACAATGTGTAGATTCTGAAAATTTCTGATATTTCTGGGAAAAAATATGTTTTATGAATGCAATAACATTTGAGGTTATTGGGTCTATTTTGCCAAATTGAAAATCTCACATTGAGAATATACTTTCAATGGAAAGGATGTAAAATTAAGGGAATTAGAATGTAGAAGTGATGAAAATGCCACATACATGTAAAAAATAATAGCCCATGTCAAAATGCATGATGTCCCGGTAATTACTAAGGCTCTTCTTCCACCTTTTATGGAAACTTTGTTGAAAATGCACTTTTTTACCACCATTTTGGAAAGGTGAACCCACACCACTTGGCTGGATATGGTCCGGAATTAAATAGTATGGAATATGTATTACTTACTTTCAAGCATTTATATATTTATTTATTTATTAGAAAATGTATGCGAACATTATACAGTAAAATGCATTATTAGACCCTTTTTTTAGGAATACCCCTGAGACAGCCCATGCACTGTCGCAAGACATTTTGTTTATATACAGTGGGCTTAGAACCCACTATTGCTTACTGTTGGGAAGGTAAGTCTTCTGCATGTCTCTGGAGAACGTGCTTCCCCTGCCTTACGGTGATCTACAGGCAAGACACTTAAAAGTTACTGTATAGTTTCTGGATCCCTACCTCAGTGACATGGAAGTATGTTCTCTGAGGATCTCCCTGTTTACATGGACCAAGACCCTAGAGCTTAGCTCCGCGGTTAGGTGGGCCTGCATAGTGCACCCATATTTCACAGAGTGGCTACTGCCCTCTCTACCAAGGCAGTGGTAGATTGACAGTGGTGGCAGAAATAAATCTTACAGCCAGGAAAACATATATCCTTGTACCTTTAAGGGGTGGGAGGGCGGCTACTAGCCATTCTCCTGATCAAGTCTGTGGTCTTGTTGCCTTTGTCTACCTAGGATATATGTTTGAGCGCAAGTAGGTTCCCTATGGGAGAACAGTGAGGTGAGCCAATGTGTTTAATCTGAGCTGTTCTGCTTGACATTCCAGCTTCCCTGTGCCCCTCCTCACTCTGCTAGGATGGATCATCGTCAGTGCCTCCTCGTCTGGTGTTAATTAAAATTTCCTTCTGGAGAATAGCCTGGGCTGATACCAAGAGCCTGTCCTGGAGGAAAATTACTCACCTTACATGCCTTGTACATGCAGTGAGCATGAGACACAGATAGGCCTCATAATTGGAGGAGCACCCAGGATTCAAAAAGTAGCAGACCCTCTGATTGGATCAGCCTATCAATCAGAGGTAATAAAAGTCTGGCCTCGGTCATTGGTTGTTCAAGGCCAGACTTCGGTTCTAAAAAGCATCAACAGAAGCTAGCTGTGGGCCTGCAGTGTAAAGGCAAGGAAGCTTGTTCACCGCGTCTGAACTTGAAACTTTTCTCTATGATGGATGGATTCTGCAGTGAAGGGATTTGCCAACTGTGAAAGAACAAAAGGATCAATCAGCAAACTGAATGCAAATGCAGAGGAACAGCTGTTTGTGGGGCTTGTTGCATTGGCTTGGAAGACATGGAAATTGCAGACAGCTGCTCAAGATAAGGAAGCTTGCAGCACATCAGCAGAGGGAGATGGAGATGGGGAAGCTTGATTCCACCAAGCCTTTCAAGGTGAGGCCACTTCTTCCCAGACCCCTACTTTGTGCTTTTGGAGCCTGGGATACTTACAGTTACAAGTTGTTGCTGAAAGGTTGTCCTGTAGTACAGCCCCCCTACCTTTCTCTTTGTGATACATGGGGGTACCAGGGTGTACTGGCAGTCTGGCCTGCTAATACCCTCCTACAGCCAGCCAGTGGCTACTGGTCTAGTGGGACTCCAGTAAACTGTGCCAAGATATCAGGCACATGTGATCAGATCCCTGACTCCACCAGAGTGGTTTGTTTGCTAAGGACGGGAGGGCACTTCTGTTCTTTGGGTGGTGGGTTCTGGGGCTTGGTCATCCAGTTTTGGGTCCACTAGTACTGAGGCCCCAGGACACCAGTGGGAGACAATCCAGTTGATGCGATTGAAGAGGGGTAGGCGTGAGTGCACTGGTGCCCAAGAAACTGGATCTAACACTTACCATCCACTAATTAGATTGTCAGTCTTATTTGCTGGCTCCTATTTGGTCAATGTGAGCTAGCTGTATTTTGGCTTCACTTTCTGTTTGTTAGTTTGTTATGTGTCTAGAGCATGGACCAAGTACTATTTTTTTACTGTCCTGCAGCTGCTTCCGCTTTCTGTCTTGTACACATTTTTTATTTGTACTTGCAGCACTCCTTGAGATTGTATGTGTTTTTAGATTGTCTTGCTGCTGGTTTTGATCCATGCAGTTGCTTTCACTGCTTGTTTCCTTTGTTTGTTCCCTTTTACTTTTCATACTCTCATTTTCTACTCTATGATACAGCATAACTACACCAGCAAGCCACAGGTTATTTGGCATCACTTTCAACAATGATTTCAAAATACGTTAATGCCTTTGTGCTATCTATATCAAGTAATCATCATTAAGGTTGTAACAAAGTGTTTTTTGGTAGTGTAGTAATTCATGATTTATATGATGTCTTGGGCATGATTACAATTTCTTATGCAAAGAGCAGGGTGTGTTTGAAATTGTTTGCACAATTACGAGTGAGATTGAGCATTGTTGCCGGAAAATAACAATTTGTAAATCACCTCTGTGCTTTTTTACCACTCCTATTGAGCTTCCTCCTGTAACTTGCACATTGTAACAAAGACACTGTACTTTACAGTACTGTACAGTGAAAAGCCATACCATAGTATACAATATTATTCAATGACAGGCCATACCATAACAGGCCATGCCATAGTATACAATGGCTGGCCCTATAATTCCATGCTATATCGTGACAAGCCAGACCATACTATACAATAACAGACCATGCTATACAATGACAGACCATACCATACAACAGTTTATACCACACCATACCATACAACAATACACATTGGCAAGCCTACCATACCATGCAATGATAAGCCATACCATACAACACTGTACAATGGCAGACCATAACTGACCATGGCATACTATAAAATGACTGGCCATACCATACCATAGACAATGACAGGCCATACCATGCCGTACCATACCATACCATACCATACAGTGACACTCCATACTGTACAATATCAGGCCTTAACATACCATACCATACCATAATGTGGCATACTGTATCATACCATACTGTACCACACCATACGACAGACCATACCATACTAGACAATGACATACCATACTGTGCCATACCAATGTTGTCATACAACCATATTATAATATAATATTGATTATATATATATATGTTGCATAGCGAGACATTTTGGCTTCGCTAATGCTATCTAGGGTGTTGGAGGCTGGTTATTGAGGACCTCAGTGTGCCTGGGGATAAGTGGCTTATGCGCAGCACTGATTTAACGCAGTTCGGCAGGTGATCACTGGTTCACACAATAACTTCGCACAGAAACACAAGTTTTCGTACTTTTGGAAAGGGATATTCTTTCATGTTACATTGGGAGCCTTTTGAAGCGAAGTTACATCGTAGACATCGCCTACACGAGGAAGCCTTGCTAATTCCCTAGCGAAACCAGCGTGTCTGAAAGGACTGGACTCGCTTGCCACAGCTTTCAGCAGGTCTTGGAAGCTGATCCTGAGGCAGATAGCATGCTTTGACAGAATAATTCAAGAAGGATTAGCAGAGTTGAGCTCAAGGTCAACCTGACTGCACGGCCTGTTCTCGGTATTCTTTATTACAGCAGTTTTTGTAGTGAGCACCTCAGTCTTTGGGCAGGATGAAGGCCGTCTCTCTCATGGATAGGAAAACATTACTTCCCTTTAATAATTAATGTTTTCAGCATTTGCATCTTTGGGTAGTGGTGGCAAAAACGGAGGCATGTGTCTTCATTGGACAGATCTAGAGATTTACACTGTGGGAGTGTGGTGTGCACAGGTGTGCGCATTGGTGCAGGTATTTGTTAGCTTGTGTCTGGTAAGTACATTTTGTTAGGGTATATATGGCTTGGGGTGGTGGGAAGGGTTGGGTGTGCGTTGCGGTGTGGTTGGGGTGGGTGGATGTGTAATTGTGCTCTGTCCTCCTATGTGTGCTAGGCTGCGGTACTTACCTTCGTCGTTTTTGTCAGCGGTCACGTTCAATCAATCAATCAATCAATCAAAAAATGTATTATGCGTGCTACTCATCCGATAGGGTCTCGAGGCGCTGTGGGGGGAGGGAGAGGGGGCTGCCATATTACTTCTCAAAAAGCCATGTCGTTAGGTGCTTTCTGACAGTCAGGAGGTCCTGGGTCTTGCGTAGGTTGGTGGGGAGGGAGTTTCAGGTCTTGGAGGCGAGGTAGGAGAAGGATCTGCCTCTGGAGGGGGTGCTTTGGATGTGGGGGACTGTGGCGAGGGCGAGGTCAGCAGAGCGAAGGAGTCGAGTGGGTGCATGGAAGTTCACTAGTTCGTTGAAGTAGGCTGGGCCAGTGTTGTGGAGGGATTTGTGAGCGTGGATGATGACGTTAAAGACGATCCTCTTGCTGATGGGCAGCCAGTGACGGGATCTGAGGTGAGCGGAGATGTGTTCGTGGCATGGGAGGTTGAGGATGAGACGTGTGGCTGCGTTCTGGATACGCTGGAGTTTCTGCTGAAACTTGGCTGTGGTACCAGCGTAGAGGGCATTTCCGTAATCTAATCTGCTGATGATGAGTGCATGGGTGACGGTTTTTCTGGTTTCTATGGGAATCCATTTGAAGGTCTTCTGTAGCATGCGAACGGCGTTGAAACAGGAGGATGATATGGTGTTGATTTGCTGGGCCATGGAAAGAGATGAGTCTAGGATAATGCCGAGGTTGCGTGCATGGGTGGAGGGTGTTGGGGGTAGTCTGAGTGCGGTTGGCCACCATCAATCAATCAATCAATCATTGGATTTATAAAGCGCTCTACGTACCTGTGAGGGTTTTAAGGCGCTGGGGGGGGGGGTGCTGTTGTTACTGATCGAAGACCAGGCCTTGAGGAGTCTTCTGAAGGTGAGTAGGTCTTGGGTCTGTCGCAGGTTGGTAGGGAGGGTGTTCCAGGTTTTGGCGGCGAAGTATGAGAAGGATCTGCCACCGGAGGTTTTTCTACGGATGCGGGGAACAATGGCGAGGGCGAGGTTTGTGGAGCAGAGCTGAAGGGTGGGGGTGTAGAAGCTGAGTCTGTTGTTCAGGTCGGCTGGTCCGGTGTCGTGGAGCGCTTTGTGAGCGTGGGTAAGAAGCTTGAAGGTGATCCTCTTGCCCACGGGGAGCCAGTGAAGGTTTCTCAGGTGGTGGGAGATGTGGCTGTGGCGGGGTATGTTGAGGATCAGCCGGGCGGAGGCGCTTTGGATGCGTTGGAGGCGTAGTAGGTTTTTTGCAGGGATGCCTGTGTAGAGTGCGTTGCCGTAGTCTAGCCTGCTGCTGACGAGGGCCTGTGTCACTGTTCTTCTTGTTTCTGTCGGGATCCACTTGTAGATCCTACGGAGCATGCAGAGTGTGTTGTAGCAGGAGAAGGAAAGTGCTTTGACCTGTTTAGACATGGTGAGGGAGGAGTCTAGGATGAAGCCCAGGTTGCGAGCGTGGCCGGTCGGTGTCGGTGGGGTTCCTAGTGCGGTGGGCCACCAGGAGTCGTCCCAGGCGGAGGGGGTGGGTCCGAGGATGAGGACCTCCGTCTTGTCCGAATTCAGTTTCAGACGGCTGTTTCTCATCCATTCAGTGATGGATCTCATTCCCTCGTGGAGGTTGGTTTTTGCGGTGCGCGGGTCTTTGGTGAGTGAGAGGATGAGCTGGGTGTCGTCGGCGTAGGTGAGAATGTTGAGATTGTGTTGTCGGGCAACTTGTGCGAGGGGGGCCATGTAGATGTTGAACAGCGTCGGGCAGAGGGATGAGCCTCGGGGGACGCCACAGATGATGTCGGTGGCTTCGGAGCGGAAAGGGGGGAGGCGGACTCTCTGGGTTCTGCCGGAGAAGAATGAGATGATCCAGTCGAGAGCTTTTCCTTGAATTCCGGTTTCGTGGAGGCGTGTTTTAAGGGTGCGGTGGCAGACTGTGTCGAAGGCATCAGATAGGTCCAGGAGGATGAGGGCTGATGTTTTGCGTTGTCCATTTGGCGTCTAATGTCGTCTGTGGTGGCGAGAAGGGCGGTCTTAGTGCTGTGGTTTCGTCTGAAGCCGGACTGGGAGGGGTCCAGGATGTCGTCTTCGAGGTGGCTGGTTAGTTGACTGTTGACGATTTTTTCAATCACCTTCACTGGGAAGGGGAGTAGGGAGATCGGTCGGAAATTCTTGAGGTCGTTGGGGTCTGCTTTGGGCTTTTTGAGGAGGGCGCGGATTTCGGCGTGCTTCCATCTTTCATGGAATGTCGCTGTTTCGAAGGAGATGTTGATGACCTTCCGTAGTTGGGGGGCGAGGGGGCCATGTAGATGTTGAACAGCGTCGGGCAGAGGGATGAGCCTGGGGGGACGCCGCAGATGATGTCGGTGGCTTCGAAGCGGAAAGGGGGAGGCGGACTCTCTGGGTTCTGCCGGAGAGGAATGAGATGATCCAGTCGAGAGCTTTTCCTTGAATTCCGGTTTCGTGGAGGTGTGTTTTAAGGGTGCGGTGGCAGACTGTGTCGAAGGCAGAAGATAGGTCCAGGAGGATGAGGGCTGATGTTTCGCGTTGTCCATTTGGCGTCTGATGTCGTCTGTGGCGGCGAGAAGGGCGGTCTCAGTGCTGTGGTTTCGTCTGAAGCCAGACTGGGAGGCGTCCAGGATGTCGTTGTCTTCGAGGTGGCTGGTTAGTTGACTGTTGACGATTTTTTCAATCACCTTCACTGGGAAGGGGAGTAGGGAGATTGGTCGGAAATTCTTGAGGTCGTTGGGGTCTGCTTTGGGCTTTTTGAGGAGGGCGCAGATTTCGGCGTGCTTCCATCTTTCAGGGAATGTCGCTGTTTCGAAGGAGATGTTGATGACCTTCCGTAGTTGGGGGGCGAGGGGGCCATGTAGATGTTGAACAGCGTCGGGCAGAGGGATGAGCCTGGGGGGACGCCGCAGATGATGTCGGTGGCTTCGAAGCGGAAAGGGGGAGGCGGACTCTCTGGGTTCTGCCGGAGAGGAATGAGATGATCCAGTCGAGAGCTTTTCCTTGAATTCCGGTTTCGTGGAGGTGTGTTTTAAGGGTGCGGTGGCAGACTGTGTCGAAGGCAGAAGATAGGTCCAGGAGGATGAGGGCTGATGTTTCGCGTTGTCCATTTGGCGTCTGATGTCGTCTGTGGCGGCGAGAAGGGCGGTCTCAGTGCTGTGGTTTCGTCTGAAGCCAGACTGGGAGGGGTCCAGGATGTCGTTGTCTTCGAGGTGGCTGGTTAGTTGACTGTTGACGATTTTTTCAATCACCTTCACTGGGAAGGGGAGTAGGGAGATTGGTCGGAAATTCTTGAGGTCGTTGGGGTCTGCTTTGGGCTTTTTGAGGAGGGCGCAGATTTCGGCGTGCTTCCATCTTTCAGGGAATGTCGCTGTTTCGAAGGAGATGTTGATGACCTTCCGTAGTTGGGGGGCAATGGTGGAGTCGGCTTTGTTGTATACGTGGTGGGGGCAGGGTCAGACGGAGATCCTGAGTGGATGGAGTTCATGATCTTGCGTGTCTCTGTGTTGTTGTCGTTGGTCCAGGAGGTCAGGCGGTTTGAACAGGTGGAGCTTTCGGGGGTGGGGTCTGGCGTGGGAGTGGCGTTAAAACTGTTGTGGATGTCGGTGATCTTCCGGTGGAAAAAGGTGGACAGTGCGTTGCAGAGTTCTTGGGATGGAGGAATGTCGTTGACGTTGGCGCTGGGGTTGGAGAGTTCTTTCACGATGATGAAGAGCTCTTTGCTGTCATGTGCGTTGTTGTCCAGGCGGTCTTTGAAGTTGGATCGTTTGGCTTGTCTGATGAGTTGGTGGTGCCTTCTGGGTGGCGTCCCTGTGGGCTGTGAGGCTGTCAGGTGTGCGTTTGAGGAGCCATTCCTTTTTTAGTTTACGGCAGTCGCGCTTGAAGTTTCTGAGCTCGTCGGTGAACCAGGTGGCATTTCTTCTGGCTTGGTTGTTGGTGGTTTTTTTGAGTGGTGCGAGGGTGTTGGCGCAATCGTTGATCCACAGAGTGAGTTTGTGGCTTGCGGTGTCTGGGTCAGTGGGGTCGGAGGGTGGGTTCTGGGCAAGGGTGTTGGTAAGCTGGTCTTCCGTGACTTTGCTCCAGCATCGGCGGGGTGGTTGTTGGGTGCGATGGTGCTCGGTATGTTTTTTGTAGGTGAAGTGGATGCAGTGGTGGTCGGTCCAGTGGAGTACGGTGGTATGGTTGAAGGTGACGTGGGCGCTTGAGGAGAAGATGGGATCAAGCGTGTGGCCGGCGATGTGGGTTGGTGTGTTGACGAGTTGTCTGAGGCCGTGGTTGGTGAGGTTGTCGATCAGAGTAGTGGAGTTGGTGTCGTTGTTGTTCTCCAGGTGGAAATTTAGGTCCCCTAGGAGGATGTAATCCGTTGAGGTGAGTGCGTGGGTGCTGGTGAGGTCGGCGATGGATTTGCTGAATGGTGCTGGTGGTCCGGGAGGTCTGTAGATGAGCGTTCCTCTGAGAGTGGTGTTGGGGTCGGTGTGGATGCGGAAGTGCAGGTGTTCGGCGGTCTTGAGGATGTCGTCAGTGTGGGTGTAGACCTTGAGGGTGGATTTGTGGGCGATGACTATTCCTCCTCCGATTCCATTGGTGCGGTCCCTTCGGATGATCTTGTAGCCATCCGGGATGGCTATTGCGATTTCGGGCACTGAGGAGTCGTTCCACCAGGTTTCGGTCAGGAAGGCCACGTCTGGGGCGGTGGAGTCGAGCAGGTCCCAGAGCTCGATGGCGTGCTTGCGTGCGGAGTGGGTGTTGAGGAGTATGCAGTGGAGGTGGTTTGTTTTGGTATTTGTTGGTTTCGTGTTCTGTCGCAGGTGAATCTGCAGGCGTGGCAAGAGAAGGGTCCGTTGGTGTTCCTCGGTGAGGACTGGAAGCATGCTGTGATGCGGCCGGGATTAAGGGCGTTGAGCTGGTCGGCCGTGTAGCGGCGTCTGGAGGTGCATGGGTCCCGTGGACCAGGGAGGGTGGCGCTGGGCGCGGTCCAGGCGCGGACGGGCGCAGACGGGCTTGCCTCTGGTGCACCAGTGGCGCGGACGCGCATCGACCGCCATTAAGAAGGGAGGGGGGAGGGAGGAGCAGCTAGGAGGCGGGAGGGAGCGGCGAATGGGAGCGCAAGGGGGCCGGGGCCGCAGGGAGGTAGCAGCTGGGAAAACGGCTCTCTCTGAGCCGGCAAGGGGAGCGCACAAAGGGGAAAAGCGGCAGAAAAACTAGAAAAAGGCACAGAAGCAAAACTAAGGAATGAAACGGCACAATAATACAGGGCACGGAAAACAAGTCACAATTACATAAATGGCACAAAGCACAAGTCTAGCGACGCTTACCAAAGCCCACTAGACACCAGGGATGAGGCGCAGACGGATGCCTGCGGGTGGAGGAGGGCCTCGAACACATGAACAGCAGCGTGTGTGGGGGTCAAGGACAAGGGCACAGCTTGGTGGTGCTGCGGATGTTGGAGAGCGATCTCCTGACCAAAAGCAGGTCAGAGGTTGTTCACCCTCGACGTGCAGCGACCGCCATTAAGAAGGGAGGGGGGAGGGAGGAGCAGCTGGGAGGCGGGAGGGAGCGGCGAATGGGGATGTGAGGGGGGCGGGCCGCAGTGAGGCAGCAGCGGCGAAAACGGCTCTCTCTGAGCCGGCAAGGGGAGCGCACAAGGGGCAAAAGTGGCAGAAACAACAGAAAAAGGCACAGAAGCAAAACTGAGGAATGAAACGGCACAATAATACATGGCACAGAAAACAAGTTACAATTACATAAACGGCACAAAGCACAAGTCTAGCGACGCTTACCAAAGCCCACTAGACACCAGGGATGAGGCGCAGGCGGATGCCTGCCGGTGGAGGAGGGCCTCGAAAACGCGACCAGCAGCGTGTGCGGGGGTCAAGGACAAGGGCACAGCTTGGTGGTGCTGCGGACGTTGGGGGAGCGATCTCCTGAATAAAAGCAGTTCAGAGGCCATGAGTCTTCCCATACTGTCTTGTTGGGGCCCAAAGATGATGATATCTGTTTTGCTGGAGTTGAGTTTGAGCTGGATTGCTGTCATCCATTTGGCGGTGTTGAGGAGTCCGGCGTGGAGGTTTGTTTTGGCGGTGGAGGGGTTCCTGGTGAGGGAGATAACGAGCTGGGTGTCGTCTGCATATGAGATGATAGTGATTCCGTAGGGGCGGAGGATGTTGGCAAGCGGGGCCATGTTAATTTTGAAGAGGGTAGGGCTGAGGGAGGCCCCTTGGGGGACCCCGCAGATGATCTTAGTTGCTGGGGACTGGAAGGCGGACTTTCTGGGTTCCTGGAGAAATATGGCAAGGAGAAGGAGAAGCACTGGCATTATTTCCAACTCTCGCTCCATGTCAGTGTATTCTATGTGCCTACGATGAGTGTTTCCCTTTATATTGATTGTTTCCGCCAAGCTTTGTGTGGCGGTAGTTCCCGCCCCGGAACTGATGGCGGTGTGGTGTATCATTATTTGGTGGTCTGGTTGGGCCTTTCCGCCCGGTTGAAGATGGCCTCCGCCGTCGTCGGCGGTGCTACCAAGATGGCGGTGAGTGGATGGGCCGCTGGCTGTTTCTCCTATGCTTCTTTATTTGGCGGTCTGCACCGCCGGCCTGTTGGCGGTAGTTACCGCCACCGCCGGCTGTGCGGTCTTTCCCGCCAGGTTCATAATGACTGCCTTAGTTGGTGTTAGAATGTACATTGTCTTCTAAAAAGGACTGCAATTTGTGAGACTAATGCTTGAAGATAATGTTTTTTGACAACGAACCAAAAGCTCATAGCCTATCGCTAGCCAGCTCTCCATCATCATAAAAGCCTTCCTGGGCTGCTGACTTCAGATTGAACCCACTGAAAAGTTTTTGGGTTGGTGGATAGCATTGAAATCCTGTTGCGAATCAAAAGCAAAAATAACAAATGATGGAAGGAATGTGGAACAAATCAAACATTCAGCCCCGGTCACAGATCTGCATTTGATCTATAATTTGTTTTCTCACCTTGCCACCCCAGTTTGGACCCAGCCATATGCAAATCAGTCTTGACCCTGCTCCCCATGGGAACAGTCAAGGTCGAACTACCAGAACAGTTCCTCCCTATACCAGAAACAAGCATACTGAGACATGGTCGGGATATCACCCCTCATCAACCAGGCTAGCTTGAATCCAGTGGCACAGCGAGCAAGGGATCTATGACTGGGGAAACATTTACCACTTAGGGCAACTATAGCAACACAAAAGGATGATGGCCGGTGTGTTGAAACTTGTCAAACGCTCACCCCCAGTCACAGATCTGGGTTTAATACATTGTTTTTTTATCTCACCACACCACCCAAGTTTTGACCCAGCCATATCCAAATCAGTCTTGACCCTCCTTTCCATGGGAACAGTCTAGCCTGAACTACCAGACCAGGTCCTCCCTGGACCAGAAATAAGCATCCTGGGACCGGTTTCGGGGTTTCACCCCTCAACCGCCAGGCTAGCTTGAATCCAGTGGCACAGTGAGCACGGGACCCAAGTCTGGGCATACCCTTCCCACTTAGGGCGATAAAAGCAAAAACAACAGATAATAGGCAGGATGCTGAACAAATCAAACATTCACCTCCAGTCACATATCTGGGAGAAGAAGAGACAGAAACGTTTTTAATTGTGAAACTAACCTGACCAACCCAGCCCCTGCTCCTGACCGGTGCTCCATCATCGTTGACCCGCAACTTTGACTTTGGCCCAGGTGCTCGCATTCCAGGCTCATAGACAGCCGCTACAAGTAAAAAGCAATGATTTATGAAACTTTTTGCGCAAATTGCAGTGATTTATGAAAACCTTCAAAATTATATCTGTCATCAGATTTATGTCATCTTGGTGTCTATTTAAAGATAAAAATATATACTATTTTTATACATTGGAGTGGGATTTTTATTGTTATTAGCTATTTTGCTGCTGGTTAAAATGTTACACTTGTTTTCGTATGAGTTAAGCTCCGTGCCACAGCTACCCAGGACTGAGCTAAGTTTTGATTTAAAGAGACCTAACCGGACCTGATACAGAATAGTAACATTATTACTTGGTGCTGTCTCACGACTACTCCAACTAATAATCCACTTTGTCACAATACAGCTTTGGGCCTTGTGAAATGTCACATGTTGTGTAGGATAGAAGACAACTGTGGTGAAATGCTTGAAACGACAGTCAGTACAGTTTAGGGGCGAGTTACTCCATCACAAATGTAATAAATAGCCCAGCCACCTTATTACAATTGTATTATATCCTATAACACTTGTACTAAGGCAGATAGGATATCTGCCTCCTCATGTTTGTGATGTGGTAGTCTTTCACCAAACTGTAAATCAGGCCCTAATTGGCTTTTAAGTTTCAACTGGTCAATCTGTGCATTTTGTCAGGATTGTACATCTAGTCTGTGGTGTCTGCAGATAGAGTACTACGACCTCAAGAGATATGTAATAAATAACATAATTAGAAGCTTTCTTGTTGGTGGAGCTCACATGATTGGGAACGCCATCAAAAAGAGGGATACTTACTGCATGGTACGGCTGGCATTTTCATTAGATCACATGATGCATGCATTTAACTTTGTATTTAAATGGGTCTACAGCACTAGGGTGTGTCTGTGCCATTTGCCACGTTGCTTCATCCCCTGTGGCTCGAACTAATTAGTGACTGATGAGTGGAGGATGATGGCTGGAGCGTACGTAGTGTGTTACTAGAGTTTCTAAGTAGTTTTCCGTGTAGACTTTGTGTACTGTGCAGAGAACCTCAAATTATATTCTAGCTTCTAGTAATAGTCAGTTGAGAGCTTTCAAGGTGATCTTGATGTGTCATTTGATGCAGTCCGTTTTATGGTCTAGCTTGATAGCACAGCTGTTGCCAGATAATTGTATGAGCATCACTAGAGAGGGACTTTGGCTCCACCCATTAGTTGGGAGTCAGAAGTACATGTTTTGATTGGGCAAAGGTTGTGAGCTTCCACTAAAAAGTGCTTTGCCCTCCACACAGCTGTGATCATTTTGTTTATCTATCCAGCTAACTAAGCTTGAACTTTCAGGGGCTCTCACACACACAGCAGCTTTGGAATGCTAGTAAAGTGTTTAGATAATGTATGTTGTTTTTCTCTGGCAACAGCATAGATAGCATGAGGGCAGTCATTAACCTGCATGGATTTTTAGGTCTGGCTTGACAGTTCAACTACCACCTTACTTTTTAACCTACACTAATGTTATTCTACAGTTCTTTACTTCCACACAGATACATATCTTTCTCCATGCTATTTACCTGCAATGTTTCACATTACCATACAACAATTCATTAAACTTAAAGCGAGACCTATTGGCATTACCAGTGCCTTTCAAGAGGATGCAGCGCAGCAGTCAGAGCGACCACCTCAGGAGCTGGGGATCTGCATCCGTGCCTTGGCGTCGGTGCAACGTCCTGTGGTTCTGGTCAAATCACTGAATTTCCCAGTCCTCATGGACAGCGCCTGGATACCCTCACGAGTGATAAACTGTGCTATATAAATCTACACATTTCATTTCTCTGCTGTTTCTATGGGCGATCTTGCAGAGGTTGCCTTCCCATCTTTTTGGCTCACTGACTGAAACTGGCTCTGGTGTAGTGAAACTGTGCACTCCTTGACTAAATATTGACTGTGCACGGCTCATGCCGACACTTTGACAAAGCTAAAATGCTCACATTCTTTGTCTGGGATGAAACTCACTTTTTTCCTTGGCTTATGCCCGTAGCCAATCTGTAAATACCATGGGAAGGCTACCGTGGAAGCACCGCAGATCTTAAGGGTCATTGAAAAACGTCACCTTCCCCAGCTTGCATCTCCGTGGAAATTCTTGTAAATAGTGGGGCCTGTGTGTTACACACACAAAGACCAAAACATCCATTGAATGTCGGGCTGTGTGCGCAGAAACGTGCAGATCGGTCCACATTACTGCTACAAACAGTTCACTGTGTTGAGCAAACTCTCTCTAAAGCAGTAAAATTAAGAAATAATATGCTTTGAGCGTGATTTACGAGTGTGGTTAAATTGCCAGATTTACAAAGAAACAGCTCAGGTCCTGGGGAAACCTCAGGAGTGCCGTCAAAAGCGGACCTGACCGTGATTTAAAATGCGCCTTTTCTTACATGACATTTAATATTTGTACGTTGGAGACCAATACGTCTTTTATAAAACAGCACTGAGTTTTAAACACACCATGAGCGCGGGCAGTTGGTTTCAAGCCTCATAACCTTTTCCACTCCTCCAGGATGCTAACCAATCCTATGACACCTCTGGAAAAGGGATTTTTGTGAAATGTGTTGCCGTCAGTCAACCGTGTTAAATATGGGAAACACCCCCTGCAAGGAAAGCTTAAGGTGGGGCTTTTCTGTAGAGTATATGTAGGGAGCGTGGCAACACTTTCACATTGATGGAAACTCCTTTCCCCTCCCAGAAAAGGGCGTATTCACAGAACCTGCCCATTTACCATTCGTAAGCAGAGTTAAGGGCAGTTTTGAGTAATATTTTAAACAGATTGACCATATTAAAATTGGTCTGTAATGCTTTTTAGGTTTTTGCATGAGCAGTTCGCATGCGCTACAGCAAAATCTTTTGATTAAAAAATAAAAACATTAAAACAGACTTAAAGCCCGCCAATTACCTATCATTACTTAACATTAGTTGGTTCTGACATCACTCTCACTTTCTTGCTTCTTATTGGTCAGATTATCCTCCTCCCCCCATATATCTCCTGGAGTTTCATGTGTGTGCCCCTGTCACCTGGTATTAACCAGGTACAGCTTCCTGTCTGTGGCCATTGCCCTTTCACTTGCCTCAGGATCCTGCAGGTACTCTTTTTTTTCTTTTTACTGTTTACATCCACATCCAGATTGCATGTGTCTGCAGTCCCTCACCTTAACCCCTGACCTCCTCCTGCTTTTACTGCTCCATCCACTCAGTTGGTTTCCCCTGCCCTCTTCCCACTGTTCAGTGCTTCTTCCCCACCCTCCTCACACTGTCCGTTGCTCCTTTTCAACCATGCACCCACCTCCTGCTGTCTGTTGCTTCTTTCCCACCACAAATCAAAATACACTGTTCCAAAAGAAAAAGACATGAGGCTGGAGAAGTCCTAATTCTAGGAGCAAGAGTCCTCACACACCCTAATGGGTGTCATGCTTCATCATCGGAATTGCTCCTCGTCAGACCGGCGCTGCAATGTCTGACGGGCACCTGCCCCGTAGGGGGGCTCTTTGCCGGAGATCTTTACTCAATGATGCCAAGACCCCAAAAGTGAGCTTGGAAGGAGAAAAGAGAAAGGAGAGATACACTAGAGGTTAAAATTGGCTCAGGACCCTAAACCTGGGGGTAACAATTTTATTGAACCATGGAGGGTGAAGGCCAAGATTAAAAAATGATGAGGAGAGTGAAATGAGGATGATTATCAAAACACTCTCAACCACGCTTATTGGAAGACGGGAGGTGTGGAACTACCAGACCATCCCTGAAAAAGGGTCAACGTGTTTCCCGTCTTTATGGTCCAATTGGATCCAGCAACGCTTCTTCAGGACCAGGTGGATATATGCTTCTCCTATAACATAACTGGAAAAGACTCCTATAAACTAAAACTATCAGTTGTCACTTACACTAATCAGGTGTAACTTGAACGTCCTATTCCTAACTGTTGCCCTGCTATCAAATGAACACAGGTCACATGGAAGTAATGTAGTCTGAACATACTGGTATTAAACTGAATACATAGGTGTCGTTTTGTGAAAAACACAGTGATGGTGCAGGTCATGACACACTGGTGCATGCAAGTCAGCTATTAACTTACCCTCCCTTTTGAGGAACGTGCTTCATGGGACAGCTGGGGACCAATGGCTGGGCGCAAAATTTCTAATAATTAAGTAAACAAGAAACAACAGAAATAGCTGTTATTGAAAGAAGGCATTATTCAACACACACAGGCTCCAGTAGAGTGCAAATGACCAGCTTTGAGACAGTAGCCGATTTAGTTTGGCTCCTGTAAGGTCGGTCACATCCATCACTCAATTTGTATATCTCGCCTATCAGACAACTTTTAATTGTAGGCGAAAGCTTTATGTGGACCACACCAAAAACCTCCAAGAGGCTTAGAGATCAGATATCACCATTGCTTACCATTTGTTGGCTGTATCGTCACTCTCACTTGCTTGCCTCTCATTTGATGGCTTGTTTTTCTCTTCCTCTCTTTGTCACTCCTCTGAAACAAAGCCTTCTTACTATTCTTTTGACTGCTCACTTGCCTCAGTCCCTCTTCCACTTAGGAAACTACTTTTTTTTTTCTTTAAGCACTTCATGAGATGTACTTGTTTTCCATCTCTCTCTCTCTTGTGCTGCTTACCCACAAATTATTCCCACACTCTATGTTGCTTCCCCTCCTCCACTTGCTCTTTCCCTCATTTGCTGCTTTTCCTTTTAGCTACCTTCCCAACAAACTCTGTGTTACTCACTTTGTTTCCCAGCCACCCTTCTTTGTTGCTTCCCCACTCCTCAACTTTAAAATACTTATATTCAGTATATATGGAGGGCCCACAGGCTCCCATTGGCTGCCAGGTAGCACCATGTTCGTAAATGTGCTTTTGTTCAAAAGAAAGTTAAATTTTTGATCTCCTATTGCAAGTGGCATATGCCATCCTTAGTCTGTAAATAGAAAAGTACCTAAAGTAGTGCTTTGTCATTCAGAATGTGCATGTACACATGTCATCAAGAATGCTCGCACCTACTGAATGATGCAACTGAATGACATCATGATGTGTATGTGCTCATGCACACTTTGCATCATCATTTTTTGCCAATGCTGTAAAATGCATTTTGCTGATACTGCATAGAGTCTGCAAAAAGCACTGGCAAAGCCAATAAGTAACAAAGGCAAGACATCTTGGCTTTGCCACTGCTTGTTAAGAATTACCACTGACTATACTATTGGTTCCCATTTAGATTCACTATATGTAAATCTTTTTTATCATGGATAACCTGAACAGGTGGCATGAACCCAGGTGTCCTGAATCTATTTTGGAAACTGCTGGTCTATAGGAAAAAAACACATTTGTATTGTTGGTGAGTTATCAGTATCATTACTAGCTATAGTGAAAACATTGAAAAGGCACCTGCCCCTGTCCTCATAAAAAATAATGTGTTCAGATTCCCTATTTTCTGGCTAATTGAAAGCTAAGATCTTTGAAAGCTTCACCATTTACTGTTCTTCGTAATTGTTTGAACCATAGAAGTTACAAAATAATTATTTTCTCAACTTCTTAGATACTGTTGTGTTTGAGCAACGATCATCCATCTTCAGTGGAACTGGTGAATATACTTGTGTGCTGCCTGAGGTAAACCATTTTATCATCCTCACAAATCTAGATATTGTTTGAAGTCAAGCCACACCTCCTCCACTGCATACAAATCCTCTTAGTTTTAAAGTCCTTGGAGAGAATAGAAATGTCCAGTCAGATATTGAATGAATGGTACTGCTCGTGTCCTCCTCATAAGAAATGTGAAACAGATCGGAAGAGACTGAAGGGACTCTGACTGAAGAAACGAGAACAAGTAAAAGGTTTACATTTTTAATTAGAAATTAATGTAGGTCCATCGTCAAGTTACTTAAACTAGTCATTGAATTATGGATACATAACAGGAGCCTAATTTAAAGTTGATCAGAAGTAATGTGTGCATAACTGCAGATTGCAAGTCTGCTGATTCATCAGTATAACTTCTCATTTTTATGTATCCAATGTGGTGGAGGTGATGCCCATGGAGAAGAGCTCCTCCAAGGTGCAAAGTTATCACAATAGATATGGTGATGGACCATCCACTCAGACTAGGGTAGTTGGGCCATCACCATGAAGATGGAATAAACTCTTTAAAAGACTGCCATGTGAATGAAGGGACACTTTCAAGCATAGATGCTCATAATCTAGCTAACATGCTGTGAGATCTGGTAATCCGGTATGTGGGCATTAACAGAGTCAGCCCCCCTTGTCATTAGTCAGTTTCCTTCAAAATACTTTTTCCTTAAAAAAGGTTATCTCATAATGGAACCTGCCTCTTTGGCAGTGAAACTTCTGCTCCCCTGGCAAAACTCTATAGATATGACAAATTTACTAATATCACATTGGTGGATGTGATACATTCTTCACAGTGGTGCATACAAACTTTAACTATTCAAACTGTAGATCAGACATTGGGTCTTCAATGTCTAGAGGAGATCAAAAATGGATTAGCCAAGATGGAAGGCACAGAAAGATAATCCTTGAAGGTCCCTGTATCCAAATTGTGGAAGACACTTCTGAAAAACCTGTTTGTCTTGACGTATTTGTCTAGAGTCCCGAATGAGTTGAATATTGATTCCTACAGCTAGATTAAAAATTGTACAGGGAAAGTAACATATAGGATAAGAAGTAGCAAAATATTTTCCTGTCAAGTTCAAGAACTCAAAGGTTTATCTAATTCTTCCTTAGTAAATAATGGAATTCATGCAGAAAATGAACAGGAAGACTCAACACTTGACAGATGAAGGGAAGTTAGCCTTCTGTCATGTTTGATGCCTATTGCCTCTGAGCACAGCTACATCAAACAAACCAAAAGGGAACACACGCTTTCTTATTGTCAAAAACAATTGCCAAGAGCCAAAAAAGGATGCCTTCACCAGCTTTTTCCTCACATAATCTGTGGAAGAAAGGATCCTTGCACCAGAAAGAGGACTTTTAGGTAAGTCGGTGCACGAGGTCAGATCATACACCCAGAACACGTCATTCTGATTATTATGGCCCACAATTTATATTGACTTTACAATTTCTTGTTTTGACTCTTCGGAAGGCATACTGTCTATTTTTCCATAACCTGAAAGGAGTGGTACTGCATTCCACCCAAATACTTACCTCAGCAAAAAAAGGCTATTGCTCAGAAGTAGTTGTGTGGTTCATTCTAAGAATTATGACACTTGGCTCAGGAGTAATGTAGTTAGTGAAAGGTTTAAATTATTCAATTATTATGTACAATAAATTGTTTATTTTTTGTAAGTGCAAATCCATCTGTCCATATGAATGATTGTCTTTTAACTTAAACAGGAATGCATTGTCTGGCTGCGTTGTGGTGTATTATGCTCTCCTTTCCATGGTAGGAACCCCTCTACCCTGAATCAGGATGTTTTACAAATACTGTTATGATATAATTCTTCTCAGAGTTCACTAGGCTTTGGATCCCTTTCTCCCTCTAAGAGCGACAAGAGGCTCTGTTCAGTTGACACCCTGTCAGCTCTGCATCACCCAGACCATTCCTCCAATAGCACTACCCGCATGCCAGTAATTGAGACAAAGGGCTCTTGCCTGGACATGTCCTGTCAGCTCCATATCCCCTTGCGCACTAACAAAACTTGGTCCTTTGTGTTGAGATTTCCCTCCCACAATGTGATTTGCTGATCATGTCTCTTTAAAGATATTTAAAGATATTATCTCACTAGTCTAGCAAGAGAGATCTACTTCTAGAAGCAGTATTTCTACAAAAAAAAGATATTGGGCCTCATTCTGACCCTGGCGGACGGCGGAGGCCGTCCGCCAGGGTACCGCCGCTGAATGACCGCACCGCGGTCAAAAGACCGCGGCGGCCATTCAGACATTTCCTCTGGGCCGGCGGGCGCTCTCCAAAAGAGCGCCCGCCGGCCCAGAGGAAATGCCCCTGCAACGAGGACGCCGGCTCAGAATTGAGCCGGCGTAGTTGCAGGGGTGCGACGGGTGCAGTTGCACCCGTCGCGTATTTCAGTGTCTGCTTAGCAGACACTGAAATACTTTTCGGGGCCCTCTTACGGGGGCCCCGCGGCACCCCCTACCGCCATCCTGTTCCTGGCGGGCGAACCGCCAGGAACAGGATGGCGGTAGGGGGTGTCAGAATCCCCCATGGCGGCTCAGCAAGCTGCGCCGCCATGGGGGATTCTAAGGGCAGCGGTAAACCGGCGGGAGACCGCCGGTTTGCCTCTTCTGACCGCGGCCGAACCGCCGCGGTCAGAATGCCCTGCGGGGCACCGCCGGCCTGTCGCCGGTGCTCCCGCCGACCCTGGCCCCGGCGGTCTTAGACCGCCGGGGTCAGAATGACCCCCTTAATGTTTGTCTGGTTGTAATTCACATTTCCAAAATTCTTTTTCAAGAATCAAGTTTATTTTACACCCTTTAGTGGGAAAGATGTATTCTTTAAATCCTGTGTTATTTTTATTCTTGACTAGTCAAGATTCTACTAGTACTGCCCTCGCTTGCCTTTAGTTCGAATCTGGTTTCAGAACATCTCAGTGTACAGTAGGCTTGGAACTTCGAAATATGATAATACAGTATCATAACTATTTTTCTCTGGGCTTTTGGTTTGAACACCATCTCCGACTAGGTGAAATTTTTAAAATGCAGATCCTTATACCACCAAATTACATTGGTCCTTGTGGTGAAATACCATCTTCAGACCACTACTGGCCAAAACCTGTATTAATTGACACACCAACCACATAACGCATCCTTGAAAACTCTGCACTAGCTATCACTTAAGGAGAGAACACATTTCATGAAGTTGTACTTCACCTGCAAGGTTCTGTATAGAACTGTCCATGTTCCTCTATCCAAGGTATTTTGGTTGGAAATCGCAGCTGACTAGATGCCTTAGACCTTTCTTGAACCTACTGACCATTTAGTGGCTAAATACACCAGGTTCAGCGGAAAATTCTATATGAGCAATGGTGATGAAACACGTTTCCCGGAACTTGCATCCAAGACACATGCATCCAGGCATCTGCGAGCTAAAAATGTGTCCTGAACGATCAGTGTTCTAATGTTCCCTTTGCACCATGAGCTTAGTTCCAAAGATACCAGTGTCCTTGAACACTGTCTTCACTGGCTCTGTGCACACTTTGAACTTTGGCATGAGTGAAAAAGGCTCCTTTATGTTCTCTGGAAATGGAATAAACAGCAATCAATGAAATTGCTCTTTCAGGCTTCATATTATGGTTCTCTAGTGGCAACCAGGTGCAACATATACTTTAATTGAAGATCTGATTTTAATCCCTGATTCTGCATCATTATTTACATCACTTATAGTGCTCTGGTGATTTCAACATTGAATAAATGCATATAAGCCACACTGTTTAACTTGCTCCTGTCCACCCTCTCTTTGTCCCACAAGCACATGCAGCCAACTCACTCCTACACAAAGGCAGTGGGCCGTATCCTAGTTTCCGTCTCACGGACCCATTTATCTCCAATCAATGCTTCCATATGCCTCTCTGAGCACTCCTTAATCCATATTTCCATCAACATCCTAACCCTTCCACTCCAAACATCATGATTCTAGCTTCAGACAGAAAATCCCTTTTGAAGCAATACTTGTCTACTTAAACCACCTGCAGACTGAAGTCCAGTAACGAAGAGGAGGAGGCTGGATACATATGATTGAGTTTATTAGGATACTGAAAGATAAAATCTACAAGTAATCCACAAAACGTATCTTCTCACTTCCTTCCTGGGAGTTTGCTCTCCTAGCAAATCTAATCTGCCTCCCCAGGTATTTTAGGTGTGCTTAAGGAAAGTATCTAGTTTGGAGTCATCTGATGTCCTTCTTGCCCCTTTTCCCCATTTATCATCAAGGAAAGTAGTAAGTAGGGTCATACCATTCTTGTATTGCACAACTACGATACTACTTCTACAGCCTAAATTAGTTCTTTCTCTGGGATATGCACTTTGTCTCCTTCGTACTTCATTGTAGGCCTTTATGATGGACTTTATGTCCCTTAAAGTCTGCATGTTTAGTACATCAAAGACACACACTGCCTTGTTCTTTCTCATAACGCTGTCTTTTTCATGAGCTCTGAGCACTTTGTTGGATTTGTTATTTTCCACTCTATATCTTTTGGTCTTGTCCGCTTAGGATCAGCCACGACAAGTCAACTCTGTTTATCCCTGGGAACAATCTTGGGCCACGTGCATGTTGCATCAGCATCCCACACCCACCCCTCCTAACCCCAAGATAGAATGAGTGTCCAGCCCCCCAGATATGGAAGAGAGAACTAGGCAGGTTTAGAGACAGGGAGAGATGCTTACTCTGTGTTTGTTTAAATTCGTTTTTTATTATTTAAAAAATAAACTACAAGCAGTGCAAGCTTGCACCCAACATAACTTAAACAATAAAGAGGAGGAAATGCACAATATAATCACAGTGTTCAATTCCAGATATAGGTACATCAGTACAGCCAGATATTTATTTCCCATTAGACAGGTTGTGAGGGAGAGTCTGGGTGGCAGGGAACTCCTCCCTATCCATCATCGATTCTAAATCATAACAATTTTATCAGGAATCACAGATTTTAAACAATTTCCTTGGGCATCCTCTGGCTTAATGGGTAACCTTCTTGGCCTTCATGTACTGATCCATTCCAGCATTCCATTCTCTGCAGGATGGGACTTTAGGGTCCCCCCCCCCCCAGTGTTTGACGATATCTCTTTTCGCTACTGCCAGTCCCAGATTGCAGAAGAGGATCTTTGTGTGTGGTACATCCACTTCTGTGGGAATACACAATAAAACGTATTTAGGATCCACATGAAAGACCGCGCCCCAGTATCCTCCCCAGTTCTGTCAGTATTTTCCTCCAGTATTGTTGTATGAGACAACATTACCAGATCATATGCAGAAAGGATCCCCCTTCTTCCTTGCATCTTAGATAATCATGGGACTCGACTCACCAAAATTTATGTAATATGTTCAGTGCAGGATATTGAATCGTATTAATCTCAAACGTGACTTAATCGCTACCTCCCTTGGATGCATCAACACTGCCTCTCAGTCCATGTCATCTAGCTCTCACAATTCACTCTCCCACCTGGCCCTCATTTTTGTCACGTAGTCCGGCTGATTGTTATTTATTGTTTTGTATGTGTGAGACTCTGCCTTCCCTATTTGTCCCATAAGAAATCTGCCCTCGAGTGGTGCATATTTTGGGAGCCCCTGAATTTCCAGATCTTCTGCCTTCCATTCGTGCCTCAACTGTATGTATTTGTAATACTGCATATTGCTAAATTGGCAATCAAGCTGAAGGAAACTAAAAGATATTATGTCCCCTTCTTCCACAAGGTCCCCCAATCTAGAAATGCCAGTGAGGTCCCAGGACCCGGATCCCACCAGCTTCCCAATTTCTTTAAACCTTGTCTCCAACCATGGCGGGGTCTCTCTGGAGATTTTAGTTCACATGCCATCCCCACCGTCACCCTGGACCAAGCCTTGATCGTTACCTGGGTTGCCGGCTATAAGCGTCTTAACCCCTTCCCTCCAAAAGGATAATGGAGTTATGGCCTTGTTTAAAACTGTCTCTTTTCCAGTGCTACATGGGATGATCACTAGCTGCATCGCCTCAATCATTAATTACTTTTAAATGCACTACCCAATAATAAACGCAAATGTCAGGGAGAGCAATGCCACCATTATATTGGTTGTGCTGCAGGGTCTTCAGTGCTTACACTATGGTTGAACAGTTTAGCGTTTACTACAGGGAACAATAGTGTTTACCAAGTTAGTCACTTTTTTCTCGAAAAAGGAATTTTGAATATTCTAATTGAATCTGTATCTATATCATTATTCTGAGTACACCTTTCAGCTTCTGCGGAGAAACACCTCATGCCTTTCACTAAAAAAAGGTTTCAATACTGTCTACCTGTGTTTTTTATTTCAGGTATTCACATAGGGTATCATTATGAGACTTGGGGTCTTCTGACCGCCAGACTCGTGGTGGCGGTCGGACCGCCGTCAATGTGGTGGTCCGAGCTCCACATTGTCACCGTGGTGATTGCGCCACGTTGGATCGCCAGCACTGCCAGGATTAGTCATCTCGGCGGTGTGGCAGTCCTGATTCGTGAGTGCAGTGCTGCAAGCAGCACTGCCCTGGAGATTATGACCCCCTTCTTTGCCAGCGATTCCATGGTGGTAACACAACCATTAAAAGGCTGGCAGAGACGGGTACAGGGGCCCCCTGGCCAGTTTAGTTGCAATGTTCACTGACTGCCCCCTGACCCAGCGGTAAACTCGTAATGGTCCCGCCGGGGAGGCTGCCACACTGGCAGCAATCTTCCTGTCGGAACTTCGGTGGACGGGCTTTTCCATCCACCGAAGTCATAATGAGGCCCATAGTCTTGCTGACACTTCATAGTAACTGTTTACAATCAAACATACATATTTCATTGTTGAGTTCGTAGAGGTGAAGTAGAACACCTTTGATAGTAATGTTTGTTCCACAATATGGCAGAACATCAGGTGCTTATCACAAGGTGAAAATGCATCCCTTTGCTCTTGTGAGTGAGATAGTAATATTGTGCACCTTATTTAGAAGTTGGCTGTTGTTAATAAGCTTGTTTTGCTTTCATTATACTTTTTGGTGATTTCTTATTCTTCATAGATTTGTGACTGCAGGGTTAAGTAATGTGTATTTATGTATTGTTATTTAAGGTGTTTAATATAGTACTAAACATATTGCTTTACTTTATGGCTACTGCAAGTCACTTCATTACAGATACATACGGTTTTTAGGTTAGAGTCCCTATGGCGTAGTTAAACCATTTACTTTGTAGTATTCATGCACTTAATGACACACGAGGTGGCAATTGATCAGAGCAGGAGAAGCATCTTTGTGTGCCTGTAAATTAATAACATTATGGTGAGCCTGTATTCGTGTTCTGGCTGAAATGTGGGTGATTAATAATTTCACTGAGGGAAAACAGACCACATGGCATTGGAAGAAGGTGGTCAGAACTTGACCAAAAGATAACAGTGAAAAGTTGAAGTTGGCCATGGTTCAGGGTGTAGGAGTCAGCAATTTCTATATACGTCGTTGGTGGATAGTTTTTGTTGATATCTTATCATCACAAGGCAAGCCACCACATTAACATTGAAAAGCCAACCACCACATTAACCATCAGCCATGCAGTCTCTCTGGTAGCAACAAGGATGAAGTATTTATAGTCAGGAGCTTATTGTGAAAATGTTCATGACTCCTAACAACTCTTGCATAACATCAAATGTTATAGCCAGTCACACTCTTTCTCGGCTGCATTCCCTCTGCTACAATGTTTGAAGCATCTTGAAGTCTTTAAGTTGGAGAATAAATGTTATTTCTCTTAAACATCTGTTCTTCAGCTTGGCAGCTACACATTAGATTGATATGATTGTTATGATAGGGTGAAGAGCTGCAAAGTTGACCTTTTGGCAAACAATGCCTAAATCAGTTCACTTAAAAGTGTGATGACTGTATAGAGCGACACTAGGGGAAACTTAATTCTTCAGTTTCCAAACTGCCCCAGGCTCCTGATTGCACCAACTGATCTCTTCTTAACAAATATGATATCCAAAGACTCTCCCTGTTTCTCCTCAACAAATATCATGACGCTAAGGCCACCCTCCGGAATCCTATGCTGAGGAAAACACAATTTCAGACCTCAAACAAGCAAGCCATTTATAATACTTGACATGTGCCATTCGGCAATGGGTTTGCTCTGACTTGCTGGAATTGATGTTATTTTCACCTATTTTTAGGTCGTAAAATCTATCCTGGAATTGGTTTATTTTGAAGCCTGTTTAATCAAGCCATGCATTTATTTCCAGTTCCTGTTGATGAACGCTCTGCTTTGTTTGGCCAGCTGATAATTGCAATCCTCGAATATCATAAGTAGGGCTTAATGCCTACAACATTTAACCATTTTAATTTGCCTGGCCTTCGTCTTTATAAAAAGGGTTACAAAGGCAAGTAGTGTTTTCTCACAGACAGACAGAGATTGTGCTGTGTACATTATTGAATGTTTCAGTTTGCATTCAAAATTGCTTGCTTGTGACATCAGGCTATAAATACATAACTTCTTTATTTTTCAGAATGCAACTATTCAGTTGTCGGGATGTTGAGTATTCATTTATAGATAGGAATGATTATACTTTCAATTTCTTAACTGCCTTATCATCATCCAATTTCCTTACTGACTTACACAACCACAGTGCCTCAAACATAAACAAGGCCTTCAAAAAACGCTGTTGTTTTACTGGATGTCAGACGCTCTTCACTTGTTGGAATACATTTTCATCAGAGTCAAGAGGACCTATATTTAGATTTAAACCTAAAACTTACACAACTGGTTAAACATTTGCCTGTGGCCAGATGTGCAGTTGGAAAGGAACAAGAATAAATTAATTAATAATTTCAAACCTCGAACATGATTGGCTGGTTTGACCCATATTGAAAATATCAATGAGCTCTGATTGTAGATGTTTGTCCTTTGTTGTGATGTAAGAGAGGTATGTCTAAATCTCCCGTTTTGTTGGTTGCTAGCAACGAAGTTAATCAATGCAATTAAAATCTATTATCCCCCTACAGATCCCTGAATGCTGAGTGGTCACATCAATTGATGATTATTTATGTTTTTGGTTCATTCTCAAATTCATTACATGAGAAATGATGAAAGCACACTTAGCAATGTATCAGTGCATCTCTTTATTTATTTTATGCAAAAAACACATTGCACTTTGTGGGATATTCCTTTGTTGGCATTTTACTGATTGAGATCACATGGTTTGTCTACACTGTACTTGGATAGCACAAAGGCTTGTTAAGTAGCCCAGAAAGAGGTATGGGTGTCATTTACATTCACCACATTGAGGTTAACTTCTTTAATTGTAATAAATGTGCATTAGTGCAATTGTTCTAGTGTTGTTCGTTCTTTCTGTACTGCTAATGGACAGTTAGCCCAGTTAATTATTTATATAGTGGTTACCTCACTTCGGTGACCTTCCCCCACTCCCTCCCGCCTATAGGTGTTTTATTAGCCGCTCTGGGTCACAGGCCCGGATTGACCGTTTTCCACCTAGTGGGCTGGGGCTTTTGGTGCATTAGGTTGAGCATAGCAGCCCACAAGCGCTGCTTTTCTGATGTGTTGGTATGTATCTGTTTTTTTTTGTAACCATGCCCACTGCACACCCATGAATATCACTTGTTCATGGGCTTGTCTTTCAAAAATCCTTTTTTAGGGTTGAGCCTGCGTATCACTTGCAAGATGCTGTAGTAGTTAGAAAGGGCTCGGAGACCCGCCATGTCACGTCAGTGTCTTTCATTGGTTCGTGGGCTTGCCTTTTAAAATCTACTTGCTTTCATTAGTGTAAGGCATGCATACGTCATGCTTTTTCCGGTTTGGTAGCCCTCTACGAGCGCAGTGACCAAGTACTGAAAACATACGAAGCTCGCTGTTTTTCATCCAGTTTGTGGACTACTTTTTCTCTTTTTTTCGCAGCGTGATCTCGCTTGTTTAGCAGCTCGATCAAGCTCGTTTTTTTTTCCATTTAATGAGGCAAGAAGAGTCCGGTTGGGAGTTTACAACTGCTAATAGCTCTAACTCGAAGAAATGCGAGATCCGTTATCATTGGTAAATGCTTTACATTTGTGCCTCCTTGGGGTCGTTTTGTTACCGCCTTGGCCGTCACCCCTGTTACATGGGTAATTGCACTTTTGCTGATGATTTTGACTGTGAGTGAACTTCTGTTTCCTTTTGTGTCTCTCCTTTGCGCTCACGCTCAAGGCAGCTGTGGCGCTTTGAATCGGCTCACTTATGTCAACTGTTTTACTTTTTATTTTCAGTTTGTCAGTTTGTATGGCAAGAAAAGTCCAGTTTGGAATTTACAACGCTAATAGGTCTAACTCGAGCAAACGCGAGACCCATTGCATTGCACATGCTTGTTTAGGGCAGGGGCCGTTGCTGGAACCGCTGACTCTTTCTTTAGCTTCCACAAGTAATTACAGAAAGGCACAGGAGGGACTTCAGGAGAGGGAGAGAGAGCGAGAGAAAGAGAGGGAAAAAAAACGAGATGGTGAGGAGACAGGGAGCGGGATTGGTTTGCACGTTTTTACCAAGGCTGCTTTTGGTTCCCTGTCAGCCGCTGCTTGGTTACAGGGAATCCCTTGTTCTTAACATAGTTAAAAGCAACCATATAGTTCTGGGCGTCCTGGGGGCAACAGTTTTCAACTTCTGAGTTTCTTCCCTTAAAATAGATTTTACCTGAACCCAGTTCTTATTCGAGGCCCCAGCCAAAATACTTCTGCTAATCCCCAGCCTGACTTAAAATGCCTTGGGTGTAGCTAATGTGAAACACAGTGTGTGTAATATTGTCCCAATAATTCAGTAATGTGTAATCTGAGGCGATTTGAAGGAATATAAAATGCCTTTTGATTCACCACGTCTGACTGCTCTTTGTAAATCTTTCCTCGCAAATGATCCCGTTTCTCCGTATACCACAGGCCCTCATAAATGTGGTTAGACCTGACACGGGCGTGGAGGGGGTTCATTCCAAATTATTTACACAGTGAGGGGAACACACACCATAGTATCCAGAACACTTAACTTCAGCATATTTTCCGTCTTGAATTGGCTAATAAATCAGAATTGCAGAGGCTATTAACAGTCATAAAGCCTGTAACATTTACAAGCTGTTTATAATGAGAGGCTCAAGCTGATTTATGAGGATTGTGGGACTCTGCTCTTCAAGTTGGTTTGTGGACAGTGGCCTTGAACTGACCTCTTCTATCTCTGAAACAAGCTGTACAAATATTTCACTAATTTTGAGCCAGGACACAAACCTTCCAGGTCAGGACATTAATTTGCAACCTTGGTTCTGTGAGAACAGAGCCTTATCCCATGTTTTTGACAGGTATTTTTATTGGTTCCTGGCACAATCTGTCTTAAGGTCAGTAGAATGTAATACCTTCAGGTTTTCGTGTCCCTTTTCTCTTCACGCCTTCACGCACACCTCCTTCCAGGTGGCTGTCAGAGTTCCACGGGGCGCGTGCCACAGCACATATTTAAAATAACACAAATGTTTAGGCCTTCAATTTTTTGCAACAATTCCGCTTGCCAACGTGGTTTATTTGCTGATATTCATAAACACTTACTATCTCTACGCTCCTGCGGGAAACATGTATATCTATTTTTATTTTTAACACAAACACATTTTCATTATTTTGCTTTTGCAAAAGATATGGCGTTTTTTACTTAATTAACAGAAAGCTAAAAAGTATTATAACCCATAGAATTACAGGAAAGTTAAAAGTAACTGAACAGATGTGCAGTACTCTTTCACAGAGAATAATATAACTGTACAACTTCAAGGCATTTTAGTAACAATCACACCGTTTTGGAATACGTTGTAGAGATTTGTTCAGGTTTGTGGAAGCAGTACTCTTGTACACTAGACTCCAGCACACACTAATTTCTGAGTATAAGTTTCTTCTAAATCTTTTCATCAAGGTTATCGATCAAAGATTCTAGATTCTTTGAGCTATTTCTGGTTGGGTGCATTGCCCCCGTCTATGATGCGGCACACCCTCAATTATGAGGAAACAGGAACAGTGGGCTTGATTGTGGAAGAAAATATACTTTCCCTAGCATGTGCGCCAACTCTAACAATTTGCACTTGCTCTGGGGAGAGCATATCATTGAAAGACATGCGCTTTCTTTCATTGTCATTGAACTCTGCCTAATTTTTAAGAGGGGCAGGGGTTCCCTGCAGGTGGGTGCATTGTGTGGCCACATCCTCTTCCTCAGCAGTATTGAAACCTGGGACCTCCATATCCCTCTTCCAAATGCACCCTAGGCAGGCTCACTGTCTGTCCATCATCTACTAGTTGGTGCATAGTCAGTGTGCTTATTGAAGGTTTCTTTGCAACTGCATCTGTAACATGGTGAAGTCACAAAGGCAATTGCATCACTTGCATGTGGCCATGCTTCTTTACAAAGAGGAAACACCCCTTGGGTTCACGTTGGCACACATTTTGCACTGGTACTATCCAAATCTCAGAATAGTGCTTACAAGTCTCAGCGACCCCTTCTATAATAAAAAAGTACCCTGCGTCACACAGAGAGGATGCAAACATATATTGTGCCCTAGTGAACTTTGTATAATATGGCTGTAGGTGTTTTTCTGAAGTAAGCTGCATTTGGGAGGTCATTTTATAGCTTTAAACATGCAGCAGCATATATGGCATTTTTACAGTTGCCCTTCCCGAGGCAATAAATATTTAGAATGCTCATGGACTGTGCAGTATATGCCATTACCTCCCACACAGTCAGTCGAGAGAGAAGTTCTCGATTGCTTTAACATGTCTAAAATCATCCTTCATGACAGGTAGGGTATCCAACTGCAGGGAAAAGTAGAACATGTCATTAAGTAAGGAGTGCACAAATCTGGGTACAAACCAAGTGAAGATCCTTTGCATAGTCCGCTGTTCATGTCCCTGAATGAGGACACCCACTTTGACTGTCTGCATGGGAGTATAGAGTAACAGCTATTTTAAGAGTATTCTTGGTATTGTTTGAGGGCTGGTAAGGCTCCCCCACTATAGGAATGCAGCCTTCAACAGATCCATCACCATCAGAAGACTCAATGGAAAAAGGTAAATGGAAATGAGGTGCAACTTAAGTGGCAGCAGTGCAGTTCCCTTTCCTACAGAACATGTATGACCTGGGCAGCAGCAGTGTAAGCTTCAGTACATACCAAGCCTATACAGTGCAAGCTTTCTTTCCTCATAGAACAGTAAAAAAGAGATGTACTCATCATCTAGACCACAAACTCTGTTCCACTCTGATTGGTATACTGGAGATACATCACTATTAATAAATCTTTACATTGTTAAGAAATACGTAAATATTCATGTTAAAAATCACCATGGTACATTTCAACCCATAGTATATGCATATAGACAAACCTGAACCTTAAACGTCAGACAAAAATCACATTTTTTCTTTATCCCAGTATATATAGCGCACCTTTAATAGGGTTCATATAAGTCCCATTCTCGATATCTGAGGGAGCACTCCCTTGTGTTTATCTGGGGATCCCCCTCATAAACATCTTTTTGGTCCCTAAAGCATTTGTTTATTATGTGTCTGATATTGCTTTTAGTAGGAACAGACACCTTTACATAAGGCTTTCCTTTCTGTGTGTCTGACCAGCACACAGGTACAGGATTCACTTGATACAAATCATCTTGCAGACATCTGATATTCTCAGGTCTGGTGGATAGCCTTGAAGCTCCAGTAGTGCTTAGGGGCATATTTATGAGCCCTTTAGCTATGCTCTCGCACCACGCAACCCTGAGAAATGAGATCTAAAAAGCCACACAAGGACACTTTGCGTGGCCCTGAGTAGCTTCATAAGTCTCGAATAATTGGCACAAAGGAGGCATTTCCATGGGTGTCGGGTGTTCTCATGGAACATCCATGGATTTTGACACATTCCCAGATTCACCAGAAGTGGTAGACCTGGGAATGTGCCTAAAAAAGCTATTGCTGCTCTGCACTGATTGATAATCTCGTAAATATTCCCGCAAGTGTCTGAGTGGAAATTATTAGCAGAGCCAGTGGATCTGGCTTTAATGTGTCCGTGCATGAAAATACAGTTATGGCTGAATGTTGTTTGCATGTGTTAGTACATGAAAGGCAGACATATGGATTATGTATGCTCTTATACTAGCTCTGAGAATGTCTCTTCCTGCACTGTGTGAACTGGTAGCCCCACCACTGCCGCTTGATGTACTAGCCACCCCAAAGTTTGGGTCTAGTTGCGCCCCTGCCACCCAACATACTGCTGCTATTTCATGGTGTCCTCCTTTCAGTAAAGGAGCTGTCAGAGGCATCATAGAAAATATTACAGAAAAAAACCTTGATTCTTATTTACAACCCTTCTACACAAAACATAGATTACTTTGTTATCATTTCTGTCATTACATTTTCACACAATGCCATAGTCCAGTGCCTCATTTCAAGTACGAACAAATGTGCAGTGCTGCTTAGTCAAACTGTGTAGGGCTCTTGCTCCCATTGTGTGAAGAGCTCAGTACATCCTGCTCCACACTGGTGCGCCATAAGTCCCCTGGAGGAGAGTATTGTTGTGAGGCATGCCTTTCCTCCTCTGCATGGTCATGACAAAGAGTGTTGCCTGAGAAAGGATTATAAATGGACGCCAGTTCAATGAGTAACAATGAGATTAAAGATTCTAAAAAATAATATGGACTTGTGACACCAAGGATAAGTCCCCCTTCTGGGAGAAAGATTTTGGAGAATGCAATTCCCGATGAAACATGTCATGGGGTCTGCATATCACACCATGGAAAAGGATAATGGAATAATATGTGTAGCAGAAAAATGTACCAAATAAGAGACTGCGTCTCCGAAAAGTAAATAATGCTGTAGTGATGGCTTGATACAGTGTGGGATGAGAGGGGCAGGACTATGGAGCTCGGTCTTGAAGAAACTCACAAATGGGATAGTAGAATAGCGGGTTCTAATGAAAGACCTCATAGAAGAGGTGAGCACGGCCACGGCTTTTGGAGTATCGGCAGATGTAACTTCTGCAATTTCCTTGTGGACAGGTAAAATGTGGGCACATAAAAAACTAAGAAAAAAGGAAAAAAAATCCTATTTTCTGCCACTTCATAAAAGAGTGTTTTTTCCTGTCATGGTAATGTAGCTTTCTTGCTTGTCCGTGAATCACCTGAATTGGCTTATCCTGTCCCGTCAGGCTTTAGACAGATTAATGTTGTTTGGTATTTGCTTTTACAATGTGTTTTTGGTTCCCACGTCGCAAAAGTGGGCATTTTAGAAGACAGACTCTATTTCACGTCTTTGGTGTCAGCGCATGATTTTTAAAATCAGGATTTTTTTTGCGCTAGAACATGTCCCTTTGAAGCCACTTTAGAGGTTTGGGTAGTGTATTCAGTCTATGATTTAGTAAAGTCAAACAATTCCAGGCAAGTGCGGTGGTTCTTCCAGTCCTCCTGGAAGCCTTGTAAAAGATATTGAGTTGTTTAGAGGAACTGTTGGTGAGTGGGACCTCGTCTATGATATTATGGGGAGGTGGACCGGTTAAGTAACTGGAGCCCTAAGCACATTTTTAAAGAGATAGGTTTTTAAGAAATGTTTGAACTGCAGAAAATTAAGGTGTTCTTTTACCTTCTTTTTTTTGCAGTTTTTATGTAACCCGAACTTGGCCTTAAGGTGTTACAGCACTTTACATGAGCACCATGTTACAATGACATAAGATCCGATTTTTATTAAGGGTACATGGAAATTAAATGATTTCCCTAGAATCACAGATTGTTGGGCGGATGTTTGGATTGGAACCTAGATTTCTAATTCCAAAATGGTCTTCAATAGCCATTAGGCCACATCTTGTCAAACAGCTAGATCAAGTTTATTCCAATGGCCGGCACCAGGCCCATGAGAGATCTTCCTTTAATTTGTAGATACCTGCATCGTTCTTGGATCTCAGATTCCGTGCAGAACAATTGTGCGAGGCCAGATTCTACAGGCAGATAGCACTTTGCATAGACTCAGAAACTGTACATACAGTAAAGGGGAGGAGCTAGATACATCATTTTTTGAAGTATTTCCAGCAGGAGTTGATACTGATGCAGGTGATCTATATGTTGAAGTTTCCAGTTGCATGCTGCTTAGAACACAGAGACTGCTACGCAGTGCCTTTGCAATTTCTTTTTACAGCAGTGACAGCTGGCTATCTTTGAAAAAGATGTGGCGCAATATCGGCCAGGAATTCACCCCAATGTTTCCAAAATGTCCCTCACTCAAACTCCCTCCCTCTCATGTTTACTCTCTTCCCCCCACTAACTCTAACTTACATTATTTCACGTATTTATTCTCACTCACACGCTCTCCTTCTCACTGTTGCGCCCTGAGGCGGAACTACTGCTGTTTTTCGCAAACTTGCTAGGGCCACAGGAAAGGGAACAGCGGGAGGGGGTGTGTAAAGTCAACAGTCAAGGTAGGGAGCTATTATACATGCCTGCCTCATATCAGCGTTCACAAACTCTGCAGTAAGAGTATATGTAACAGGCCCAACCACTGATGAAGGAGCGGCATGGAGGGTAGGGAGACGGCTTTGAAGTGCACCAGCTTGTCACTAAACCTCTCACTGCTGAGATATGGCCGCAGGAGCAAAGGGAAAGCAATCAATCATTAAACAACATTCACAGAGTGAAAGCAATGTGCTTCCCCGCAAGCCTTCCCCATTCTTCTGCACTGAACAGATTACATGCCTTTCATGGGCCTCCAGTGCACAAGTCCTGCTGTTCGGCTCCACTGCACGGGCATGGTTGCACTTGAAGAGAGTGTAGATGTTATAAACATCGTATCGACAAGTACTAGGCTACCATGTGCATCATTGAAAACAAAATAAAACCCAGTGTATTGTGTCCCATGGTGTGCTGCTGGAAGTCCACTCTGCACTCCCTTCAGACACCTACCGATCTCTACATGGTCCCATGTTTTCTCCTCCTGAATGACGCCGCGTCCCTTCTCCCATGCCACTGCGCTCCCTCCACAGTACTGCTCCCTCCATTCTGCAGCACTGCCCCTTTATAGTGTTGTGCTCACATCGTGTCAAAGGCATCTTCATGGTTTCTGTCCATAGAGTGTGCCACTTGTTCTCCATGGCATTGCCTTTTTTCTCTCTATGGCACAATGCCTCCTCACAGGCCCATTGCTCGTAAGGTTCATGGCACTATGTCTTCTCCTCGAAATGGCAGTGCATCCTCTCCGCTGCGTGACCGTGTATTCTCATCTCCGTCATGCCTCAATCTCATTGTGTCTTTCCGCCACCGCCTCTGCAATGAACGGTGCCTCTTCTTCCATGGCTGTAGTCTGTTGTTTTCCTTTGCACCCTGTGTCTTCCTCTCCATGGCATTCTATGCACTTCTCTCCATGGTACTGGTCTTCTTCACATAGACTGTACATTTACCCTCCGTCGTACAACGCTTCATAGTCTTTCCAGCACGGTCTATCCTCCTCTTCACTGGACAGCACATCCTCCTCTCCAAATCACGGTATGCACTCTTTCCCCCTCCATGGTGCAGCCTGTTATCAAAGGCATCGTGCTCTCCATGCTACTTTGTTTCCTCTGGTATGTCTCTACCTCTTCATTGAACAGTTTCTCTTCTCCGGGACCCTATGCCACTCCTCTTCCTAGCGCTATGGCCAGATGAATATAGGTCTTTTGTGGTAGCAAACCCTGCAATTGTAAAATCAATCAGCTCTTCCACCACAATAGGTTTTCTACTAGTTCCTAAATGCCTTTTGCGCATTGCCTAAGCCTTTTTGGTTCACAAAAAGATCTTGGCAACTCATTCAAAATTGTAATAAGGACTCCATTCCAATATGGGGCTCGCCGTACTTGTTCCTTTGGGCTTACTTTGCCTTTGACATCTTCGGGTCCACTTTTTGATGTCTGTTACAATAATATTTAATGCTGGCCTCTCGGGCGTGTTGAACGGCGTTATCATTGGCGTTCAACTACAGGCGGTAGCAGGTAAGACACTTTGGGCTCTTGATGATTGTCGTTAAGTTCAGGATACCATGGTATCATACCCACGGCTCAGGTTTTTTCTTTGTTTTGTGTTTGAACAGTAATCAGGGGAACTTATCATGCCTGTTTTTTAGAGGTAACGTAGTTGCAGAAGCTTGTACCCTATTTCTGCTCTTTCCCTTAAATACACTACAGATCTGCGTAGTCTCCATACAGTTTTTGACTGCAACCACATTGGATGCATATTGACATAATTTATTTTAGGTACTTATACGTGCAATATATAACTCTTCATAAAATTTCTGTTATTCTCTTTATCACGTTGGGTCCTTTGGATGTTGCTTGATTTGGTTGTCACACATCTTGTGTTTGCCTTCTCCGGTACACTAAGCCCCTCATCTAAACCCTCAACTGCAAAATCAATCCGTTTTTCCACCACAATAGGTTTTCTACTAGTTTCTAAATGCCTTCTGCGCATTGCCAAAGGATTGTTGACTTGCAAAAGTATTTTGGCAACTCATTTCAGATTGTAATTAGGACGGGCCCATCTAGCAGCAATGTGCAGTGACATGTATGAATAGCTTGTGACTGCTATTACAGTTGCAAGCCATCAATGAAGTACTGATAAATGAGTTGGGATGGTATCTGATGCACATTGGGGAAGCAGCCCCTCTTCATCAGATTGTCTTGGGAATCATGTCAGGAGGCCTAGAGGGATAAGACACTACACAATGGGACATCTCCATGTACCCACTGATGTCTTCCCAAACAGAAAATATTTTTAATGCTGAACCTGTCCCCTTAAGACACTTGGGCTTTTTAAAAAAGAAATCTTATAGAAAAGTTAATCTAGGGATGGAGGTTTGCTGTCCCTAGTAAGCCACCATCCCTGTTGCCATAGTCACATCTACCCAATTAATAATAATATTAGGCATGTAATTTTGCAATATTGTCCAAATAGGTATTCTATGATATAACCTGTTTAGAACATAGGTCGCATCACACAATTACAGGCTGGTTGTAAAAATTTGGTGCACAGTTTGTATCCATTGTTTGCCCCTTGCTTCACAGTACATCAGGTCACATGCATTATAGTGTCAATGGCATATGACTGAGAGACGACAACACCATGCACAATATACAGTTTCTAGGCAAGCACAATCAGTACAAGGTATAAAATGAGAAAATTAATGTGTTCTTCATAGTGAGCACTGGTATATGTGTTAGGAAGAGAACATCCACAAATAGTTCCACTTTATACAAAGCAACTCCATGCCCTTAGGGACATGTAGATTTGCCCTCTTAAGAGTGCACTCCTAATGCCCAGAGTTTTGGTTTCCTTGGTGTGGGCCATGTTAGCATGCACAGCACTTCTTTAAATGAGGGCTCATTGATTACGCAGCTGAGGAATGGTCCAAATAACATTATCAGCAAGATGCCAAATGGATATGCAATCCATACTCCATACAAGGGGTGGTGGGAGTATCTTGGTCTGCTCAATTTCTTATTGTGCGTAAACTGCTCTTTCCAACTTTGGGTCTAATGGTAGTAAACTGCGGAGGTGCTAGTACTCTTCATCCTTCTAAGCAAAGATCAGCTGTTGACTGAGTCTCTGATCTCAAACTTATGCAGTTAGCAGCGCCTTCCAGGTTAATAACTATAGAAATGTTTAATGCAGGGTGCCTCCTCGGAGCCTTCCCTGGCAGAAGCGTGGTGAAGAGTATTGATTTATAGAAGGGGCAGTAAGTCACTGATAGATTTAGTTTCCATGGTGTGTAGAAGCACACCAGTGATATAGAAATCTGGAGGTCTCCCGGTCCTAATGGTGTATACGGGCCAAATCAAGGTTTTACCTAAGTCCCTCAGTCAACCCTGCTGTAGTGATAAACAAGGTGAGCTACTCACAGTGTACTGCTCCTGAGCCGCAAACCTTCTGCAGCAGCAGCTGTGATGTCTTCCTCCTTGGCCAGATAAAGCTCACAAAAGAAACCCTCCTTTCAGCATCTTATATTTCTCATTTCCCCACAGGAAACTTGCACCGAAGGTTGCATGCAAGCAATTTTCAGTGGGAATTTGGGCACCAAACCTGAGATCCCTCTCCTGTCTAAACTTTTTCGGTTTTACAATTTTCCTGATTATCCCTGTAGAGTGGCTGGTATGACTGATGGTTCGCTTAACTCTGAATTGTAGATCAAACAGCCAATCCAACTTTACCTTTGTATGCACAGCTACTTCATGAGGCATCATGGTCCATGGGGCCTCCATGAAGCAGACCCTACAGCTGAATGTTCTCCAGATACATAAATTAGATTTAAAACTATGCAATTATGTGGCATATCCTCTAAGCACATTCAACTGTTGGCAGACACCTTGACACCTCACAGCCGCGTCTAAGGCCAGAAACCCATGAAGTCTAGTTATTCTTTTGTGAGGTCCCCATGTTCCTAATGTTGAGTGCTCCACAACATTTCTGGGAAGTGGTGGTGAGGCTGACCCATATATGACTATTTGTGTTTCTAAGGTGCCTAAGTACTGTGTCCTCTTCAATTAGCCCCGCTCTTGTCATTGTCTGGCACTGTACCCTCCTCCTTTTTCAATGCTTCTTCTTCTCTTCAAACTGTTTCGATCCCCTCATGGAACTACCCCCTTCCCCTGCTTCTGCCACCACCTCTCCAGTCATGTCCTCTCCTGTGCTATCAGTCACGCCCGCCCAATCTGGGCCTGGGCTAATTCATGGCCTCTCCTGGTACCTTTTGTCACTGTCTCTCCACTTTGGCATTGTTCCATCCAATTATATGTTTTCTTTCTCCTAATCCGTGGTGCAGCCTCCTGATATATAATATGGCTGCCATTACTGTTATTACTACACAGTGCTATGTGGGATCCACGCGGCTGTAGTTTGAAATATTTAGCAGAGTTGCATGGATGAGTTTGGGAGGCTCCGTAATGTTCTAATCTGTGACATCAATGCAGGCCCTAGCGATATCTCTGCTTTACCTTCCAATAGGAGACGTCTTGAAGTGAAATGCTGTTCTTTGAGCTGAAGGGAGGCTGTTGAAGCGATGAGCACTGTTTCTTCTGTTGCTGGATTTCCTCCAAAGGTTTCAATCTCCCTCATCTGTATCGGCTGAGGTGGATGTATTTACAAAAGGATTAGAATAGTCATAATGTTGTACTAGTGATGTCTGCCATCGCCTCTTTCCCTGACATAGAAATATGCAACACTTTTAAATTGGCTGAGTGCATGCTAAGCTTCAAAACTTCCTTCCAGGTTTTCTTTAAAGTGGCAGTACGGCAGAAGCTGCCAAGTATCCACGCTCTGTTAGAAATCCTATGTGATGAGAACAGGACAATGGGGGATTATTCACAAAAGCATTTTGTGCTTAAAGGTGTTCTCATCTTCTACATACTCGTACATGCCTTGTTCTAAACATCTAAAAGGGAATATCCTGGAATAGTCATATACATTTAGTACAAATAGAAATGACTGTGACATTTTTGCACTTTTACAAAAAGGGGGGTTGAGCATTTTGTGGCCAATTAACAAAGGTAGGTAGAAGTATTTAAAAGAGTTCTCCCCATACTCAAATACCTTAGTGAATCGGCCTTGAGGTCTGTGAAAAAGTGCGTACTTGTTTGTGCATACATGGTTTTGGGTGTGTATCTTGTAGAAATAAGGCACCTTACTTACCTTGAGGCTTTCCGCGTCTAATTTTTTTGTGAATGTGTAATGTTGTGTTTCCTGCTATGTGGCAGGGTCAGACTGCAACAAAAAGCAACAGTGAAAAACGATGCACACATTTGAGAATCACACATTTTTCGTTTGATTAATACAGGAGAGAGTGGGTCAATGAGCATAACAGTGTGACCAAAGAGGCAATGCAGTACGACTGAGGTTGTACAGAGAATGGCTGAGGGTTTCCAGGGTATGACTGAAGGAATGGAGCATTAAGGTTATCAGGATGTGTAACTATTTTTATTAACCTATGTGGTAGATTATTATGGCCCTCATTACAACCTGGGCGGTCTTTTCCAAAGACTGCCGAGGCTGCGGGCGCCAGAATATCGTGCTGGCAGTATTTCTGACTCCCTATTACAACTTTTCCGCTGGGCCAGTGTTACCGTCTGCTGGCCCAGCGTAAAAGTGGCATCAACATCGTAATAGAGCTGCTGGCAATGCTGAAGTGCAGCAGGTGCCGTAGCACCCGTTGCGCATTGAAATGCGCGACAGGGCTGTGCGTGGGGGCCCCTGCACTGCCCATGCCAAGTGCATGGACAGTGCCGGGGCCCTCAGGGGCACACCAAGTCCCCCTTACCGCCAGCCTTTCCATGGTGGTGTTTACCGCCGTGGCTAGGCTGGCGGTCGGGGACTCATGATCCCCTTGCACCGCTGCCTTGGGGATTATGACCGCCAGGCAGAAGCCTGGCGGTATAGTGGAGGGGCTGGCGGTATTGCCGTGGCTATTGCGCCACGGTCATAATAGCTGGCGGAACACCGCCAGCCTGTTGGCGGTGTTACCGCCATCTTACCGCCGGCCGACAGGGTCATAATGAGGCCCTATGTCTGTTTGAAAACATTATTATTTGATACATACACACAATACACCCATACTAAACGAGATTAGTAATAATACATTCTACAAGGTACATACAGAATACTTCATCAATTTGGGGAGGTTGTTACACATGCAACAAAAGATGGCCACCGCGTTGAACGCTGTCACATACCCGCTCAACAACGGTTCTCTGGATGACTTAGGAGCTTCCTTCATTTTGTCGTTGATGGCAGCAGAATCTTGCTGAGCTTATCTGCTTCTTTCCATCGGTTTGGCAGTGTTAGTTGTGGTGCTGTGTGCTTGGTGAGAATACAGATGTCGTGTTTTCGTGGAGAGAGAGGCCAGTGCTCCGAATGCCTTCTTACTGAAGGAGCATTTGAAGCCACCTTCTTATAGGTCTTTGTGCAGATTTTGGTGGCTGAAATGCATTGACAATAAGAGTTCATCAGGAAAATGACAGTATCCTTTGAGGCTACCTTCTTTTATTAAAGGCAAATGTAATATCTGACCTCTTTTATTCCTCATTCGCGTACAACTCCTATTACTTTTTTTTGTAATTCTGAAGAATCCAAGGGTATCATAATACATAGTGTTGCTTTAAAGAACTAAGCTAATGGCGATATTCTGTTATATGTTCATAACCCTTCCACTCATCTTCCGATTATTTTAAATATTATTAATCAACATGCTTCCGTCTCTGGTTGTACTCTAAATATTAGCAAAGCTTAATATTTTCCTTTAAAAAAAATCGCATTTCAGATATGTTTGGGGGCATATTATATTGAATCCTAGCAAACTCAAATGTTTTGTTATTGTTTTGTTCTACTTCAACCAAAACAAAAATGATTGAATTAATTTAATAACTAAAAGAAAAGAAAAGTTGGAGAAACGGTCATCTCTTCATTTGAACTGGTGGTGTAGGCTTGAAGCTGTTAAAACGGTCAATGCTCAACAGATATTATAGACATTATCCAATCGACTGTTATGCTTCCCAACTAGCTTTTATTATAATTGCAATGAGGGAATAAGTAATTGTATTTGGAACAACAAACACTGCATATGTTATAAATACTTGCAACTCTCCAAAAAAGATGGTGGTACTGGTTTACCAGACTTTAAGAAATATCATTTACCTTTTCTAATGCACAACGCTCATTATAGTTTCAAAATGTTACCCTTTCTTATATTCCGAAATGGCTACTAATAAAGCCTAACTTACTAAAACTTCTTCCTTTACTAGCTTTCTTAACAATTACTTATCCTAAATTTGGTAAAACTTCACCAGTTATTTACATGCCTTGCTATCTTTTGATGTAAGATTTTGTGCTAATGCGAAAAACCTCTTAGAGAGTCTCTCTCTGTTATAATCCTTAAATAAAGATTAGCAAACTCTTCTTTTTGGAAATACTGGATTGAGGCTAGTATTTATTTTACAAGGGTTATATGTCAAGACGATGTATTCTTATCCTTTACAGAATTGCATTTTAAGTTCCATTGAACTAAAACTGAATATAATTAATATACGTTGTGTTACTATATTCTCAATGCAAAAAAATAAATCTTTAAAGGCTGTTAATATGTCAGATATGGAATTATGCTTACAATATTTAGTGCTCTGGCCACATAGCTTCTACAAATTTATTTTAAAAAAATCACCATTATCAATGACTCTACTTTAACTAATTTTGTACAGAGGTGGAACCACAAGTTTGATGTTCAATTCCCCATAGGTCAATGAAGAAATATATGGTCATGTAACAAAATAGGTTACTTACCTGTTTAGAATGTTTAAAACAAAATTAATTGATAACCCTAATTGTCGGCATTGCAAAGGTGCATTCGATTCTGTGAAACACATAATATGATTGCCCTATCATTTTCAATTTTTGGTGGAGATAATTGGAAAATGATTGCTAAGATTTTTAATAAAATTTATCATTTAAATGTAATATTTGTCAATTGTATGTGCTTGTCTAGTTTCTCTCTAGTGATGATATGAAATCATTTGGTTGCCTTATCTCTTCACCAATTAAATCAATTACTTCTAATTTGAAAGATACAGGTTTATCTGCTTGGAGGGACTGTGCAATTCATCTCAGACTGGCCATTTTTCATCCATTTCTACCCAGAACAGTTCTCCACAATTGTTTCCTAAAATGAGGAATTCCCTTGACTCATATGTTGCTAAGTCTAATTATACTTACAAGGAATATTTTGATTATTTGATATTATAGTAGCTCTTTATAATTGTTTTTTTCTTTGGTCTGTAGTAGGTTGAATATAGATATACAACATTATTATGTAAATTCGTATTGATTGCTTAACTATTTGATCTATATAATCTCATATATTTCCAGTATTTTTGTATGTTCTTCATTTTATGTCTTTATAATAATGAATTAAAATATTTTGAATACAAAAATACTTCGCCATTCATTAGGTGAGAATATGCCAGCAGACAGGGAAACTGCCATAATAATATCCCAGTCTAGTCATCCCAATCGCACCACACTAGGCCACCAATACATTTCACCATCTGAGGTATTTTAAGTTTTCCATAGATATTCTCATGGGAATTTGCCCACGGTGAGCCATCTACACTACACTGCTGAGTTTTCTGACTATGTGTATGGACTGGAAATATGGATCACTTTATTAACACTTACTCTGCAGCTCCAAAGGGTCTCGGTTGATAGTTTAGTAACCCTGATTTGGTGTTTTATGTGCCTGCAACAGTGGTTTGTGTTAAGTCTACCAGCCTCAGATTTGAGCAACAGTTATAGAGCTTGGTTGGCACATTCATTTGTAGTTGATATCGAGTTGTAATTTGAAGATCCAATCCTGTTAAAATTACTTGGTGGATTGTGCAACTGGTTTCAAGATCGTAGATCACATGTATGATTAATCTATTGACAGAATGGTTACTTCCTATTTCGAATTTCTTGGCCCCATTTTATTGAACCCCCTTTGGGTCAAAATATATTTGAATGAGGTGGTGTCACCCACATAATATGGCATGCCTCATCATTGGCCAACTAATCTCCCACTGGTAAGATGGTACAACCACGGCGGACTCCACCATAATTAATGGGGGGGAGTTCTTAAGATATATTAATTTTCCAGTGTATATTAAAAATACCTCTAGGTATACCACAGGCATATTCTTTATAATATGGAGCCTTGTACTACTGAAATGTGAATAAACAAATAATTGGATGTTTTGGGGTACCTTGGCTCCATCATCCTTTAAAAGTGCCAGGAGCTAGATAACTGGTCAGGGGCACTCCTCGGGGGAAAAACGATACCTGCATCTAAATCCAGGATATCTGCATCTAACAAGCATTGGCAAATCCAGTAGGTCTGGCCTTGGCAAGTTGGTGTGGTGCTTAAATGTTTTTATTATTTTTTTGCAAGCATGTGCTACAAATATAAAAAGAAGAAAAAACTGCAGCTCTCTAAATTTGACAGCCCTATACTTGCAATAAAAATGTAAATTAAAAAAATGACCATGCCACACAATTTTTGTAGAACAGAATAGTTTCTTCATAGCAGTCAAATGTACTTAGAGCAGGTATAGACACGCTTTTGGGCTTTAATGCACATCGCTGGAAAATATCATTGCTTTTGGCTTCAAAGAAAAGGTATCATTGGCTTTCCACTACGGTACCTTGAAGCCATAGGTCAAATCCACAAGGGCTCCTAAAAACGGATAAAGAATTGAAAAAATTAAGCATTAACAAAGTAAAGTATTGGCCCACCAGCTATGGCACATATGTGCACATCTTTTGTGGTGGAGGCGCATATGTGATTAGGAGAAAAGTTAAGAGCACTCTTCAAAATAAATGTAATAAACAAATGTTGACTATTAAAATAGCATGACTAATCGTGGCACTTTACCCAATGAATCTCCTCGTTTCCCTTTGTTTGTGCAAGGTTGAGAATATGCTAAGTGGTTGATATCTCGCTGGAAGGCATTCCCAAGGTCATTTGCCATGGTCTCTATTTGTTTCTGTTTATTGATGGTACTATAGTGTTTGAAGACACCAACTGGCCGTGGTCTAGCTTGCACTAAGTGTGTGCAGGCAGTACTTATTTTGAGCCGCTGGTTGCAGGCAGGGCCCATTGGCACTCATTTGTGGAGACCAGCAGTTATTTTTCCTCAACAGACTTTGACCCAGAACAAGAATTAGACAAACACACAGAGGGGGAAGAAGCATTTCAAGAAAAATGGAAAAACAGTGGCAGGAATGGAAAAGGACCTTTAAGAATGAGATAGAGTCGGGACGTATCCTGTGGTTTGAAAAAGAGGCATGAGATGGAATCAAAACTATGCAGCTTTGGTATTGGGCACTGTGACCTTTGATAGCATTAGCCATGGGCTTCTGGGTAAATGCCATTCTTTTACAAATAAAGCACTGTGTGCAGTTACGGTAGAGCTAACCATTCCTTTAAATTTACACAACCAGGAGCCCAACAATTACCTTCCACTTTTGTGAACATAGCTTTGCAGGGATAGAGGCATGTATGTAGCCACATGTAACAGCAATACATGTTATCATAGTAAATTAGACCAAATAGGCAAATAAACAAATAATTCATAAATCCCACACCATGAATGCCTATTTCACAATATATCAGGTGCACCCTCCTAGATATAGATAATGGAAACTCACAACCACGGGAAGGACAAGCTGTGGAGTGGCACCTTCACGCCACCATCTACTGAATTTATAATAGTGACAAATCTCCAAGCTCTGCTGACCCTATGAAACGTGACTAAAGATGCAGCCCAGAGCAGAAGCACTGCAGCCAAGTGGTCCCCTGGTATGTGTGACAGCAAGGCCACTCAGGGCTTTTTGGCCACCTGTATGTTGTATATTCAGGGACATGTAGTTGGAAGGTAAAAACTCCTAGTTGGCAAAGTCCACTTGGCTATAAAATTACCCATGGTTGAAGGTGTCACGGTGACAAGGGGCCACTTGGCAGCTATGCAGAGACTTGTTAAATAGTTTTAAAGTATGACTACCATTGCCTTCATATCCATCAAACAGCTTGCCCGGATAAACCAAGCACCAATTTTGCGATGAGTGATACTAAATATGCTTAGCATGTGTTTATATTTGTGTTTCATTATGGAGCCTGAATTATTTGCTGCTGATAAAAATAATCAGCAATGTGCTAAAAAAAAAAAGCTACATCCCCCATGATATTTGACCAGCAGCCCCAGTTCAGTCCTTTATAGATGAATAGTATCCCCTAGCAAGCCACAGGCAAAAACTGAGGGTAGGCACCTATTTGATGAGAAACATTCACGTCAGCTTTAATGTTTCCACATAAAGGCTTAGACGTTATTGGTCAGGGTAACATTATTCCGAGTTTTACTGTCTGGATTACTTCTGCATGAATGTGGAGGATTTTTTTTGTTGAAAGTGCTCCCATGCACTTTCTGCTTTGGTCTTTCTTCCTTGGCTCAGATGTGTTTTATGGTGGTGGCAGCGACTGTCAAGGGCCTATGCTCTCTAATGTTTTCAAACTGAGAAAGCACAGGCCTCATCCGGCTCTAAATGGCTAGCAGTAGATAGGTGGCTCTGCACCAGGAGGCCTTTTGTCGGTATTACGACAGGTGAGTGTCTTTTCCTACACAAAAGACAGGCTGCAGCCGGGCCCTGGCAGCCTCTCGCATGAGCTGGAGAAGCTGTGCTGGCAGGATGTGCCTCCTGGCCCTGCCTGACTCTGACAGCTACAGGTGAGGTGGGAGTCACTCGCTCATACACATCCCCTGCCTCCCGTCAGAGAAGAGGCGAGCTGCGTGTCCTCCACGGCAGCCTCTCCCGCACAGGCTCATGCACCGTAGACGGGTTCAAAGTTCGCCGTCAGCTTTCGAAATGCCTTTTTGGGACCGAGCGAGCAGCTTGTAAGTAAGTCTTTCAGCGTTTAAAGTTTTGTGCTCTCACACAAAGCCCCTTTCTCGTTTTTTTTTCGGCCTGTCAGACATGTCAGGCATGGTGAGGAAAAGGTATATTGTCTGCAGCACTTGGATTCCTCTCCTCCTGACATCTGCCACTCTGTAAAGATGATAAATTCCTGCCTCATTAGCCAGGGGTGTGGGATTACAGGGTGACAACACATTAATCACCAGCTTCTGTGGCAGGCTGACTCGCAATAGGCATTGTTAACAAAACTTTTCTAATATGTCACTCTTGCCTATGACAGCCCGTAATCAATCATCTTGATTGGCAGCGCTGATAGATTACACTATTTATACTTTGCGTAATGAAAGATAGCGTTTCCACCTTCTGTCGTCTCAGGAGACGGCGCAGGCGAGGCCACCGGCTAAAGAAGGCCTCGCAGGGAAACGAGTCACTCTGGGCCTGACCCGTGCGTTGTGTCAGAGAGGCCCTCGTGGGAGGGGAGGCTACAGCCTGCCGCCGACCCGCGAGGCGTGCCAACCGGGTACAGAGTGCTGTTTCGGGTTCATAGGTGCCCTTCTGGCCGGACGCTGGTGTCTAACGGGTCACGTGGCGGGAGCTGCAGCGCACAGAAGCGTCCACTCCTTTCTGGCTCGTGACAGACAGTTGCAGTGATGGAGAGAGGCTATGAGATATCTGGCAGATAGGGGAAGGTAGGATTCTGACAGGCCAGGTGCGAGTTCTGCTTCACTGGTGCTTTCTCGTGACAGGAAGCTGCTAATGCTGGGGAAGGGCAGTGAGATGCCTGATAAATGAAGATATCTTTATGCATCGGTTGAAAAGAGGGCTCTCAAGCCAGATTCCAGAAGGTATGTGGCCTTCACTATTTCAGGTTGCCCTCTGCCCTCCTTTCCAAACAGGGCTTCTGTTTCTGGACTGGTGGCGTCAAGTCAAGGAAAGGGGGGGGGGGGGGTTTGGAGGGGTCTGGCAGGCAATGCAAGAGGAGGTGCTGGTCCATAGTTTACCATGATCTTCGTCCACTTTTCCAGTGACTCACTGGTAGGCGTCTGAGAGGTGATGTAAGGGAGATAGATATCTGAAAGACCAGGTTAGTGAATTCTCTCCAGGTCATCATCCTTTTCTGATCGACCTCTTGGTGATGGAGAGGGGTGGGAAACTTAGCTTTAGTGTTTCAGGACTCACAGGTCATATGTGTCTTGATTCCGTATAACCAAAGCGAGTATGAATTGTGGAAAACTTGACAACAGCATGAGTTTGCTCTGCTTTTGAAGGCCCACAGCATAATTACCAAATTGTCCTATTTACTTTCAGCCATTCCTGAATTTTTAGGTACATCAAATAAGCATGCTGGTATATGCATACTTTTAATGGGAAAACGGAAACTACAAGTCCCAGCATGGTTAGTACTACTGACTTAAAACCTAATAACGACTGAAACGCTCCCTCTTGACATGGGTTAAGTTAACATAAATTCCTAGGGAAATCAAACAGTAACTAAAGATGTCTAATTTTGGTCACGGTCTAATGACTTCAGTAGCCTGAATGTAGCTATCTAAGGAGTGGGGATAAGTTCCTTCTTAGTCATAGCCTACACAGTGAATGCGACTACTTTTTAGAGTTGTTACTGAGTTTGTGCTTTTACCAACATGGTTGGCACATGTATATGAAAGTCTGCAAAAAATGAGAAATTCAGCTATACCAAATATTTTTTAAACATTCAAAGAAGCTTAGAACATCAAATACACTAGCAAATCACCTGAAACGTTATTATAGCTATTTAGACTGTTGCAAAATCATTAGAAAGGCAAGTAGATGCAAATTGGCGTATGAATACATAGGATTTTTCACAATTTCATATTCAAGTACAAACTACTGACCTGTCAAGCATTCAAGAACAAATTGCTAGTGTTTTTTTTCTGAGATGTGCTGTGATGGGTAGAAACAAAATGAGAATGATGCATGAACAGACCAATGGATGAGGCTGATTGAAAGTGTATGTCTCTCTTTATATATCTATATTTATATATTGCATATACATACATACAATGAAAAAACAAAAGTTTAAAATTGTTCATAGTTAGGAAAATTTAACTTATTTCTATACAAATCCAGCTTAAACTACACAAACCGCAGAAATTCAAATGTTTATAGTTAGAACTTAAATTTATAATTTGCACACCACTCAAAACTCACTATAACTTGTGCACTGCTGACCTCAGTGTTGAGAATTCACTAGCCATACTCAATTAACTATAGTAGCACATACCTTTCTACTATCTCTGCCCCCTCCAACAACACCCGGTACCTCCGTCCCTTCACCAATACCTTCTACTGGTACCACAGTGGCAATATATCTTTTGCAGCAGACCCTTGAAATTGTGGATGAATATGATGGTACAGCAACATTCTGTCTCTGCCATACTGTCATTACTGCGCAAGAGGATGTGACCATCCACCGTGAGCTTGTCCTGGATCACTAGTGTCCTACCCAATACCCTTAGTTTAAAAAAAAATAAAAAAAATGTTTTCCTCCTGTTTCCTTTTGAGACTATTGTTGTAGTTGACCTTGAAAACCCCCCCAGAAAAAATGTAAAAAAAAAAAAAAATCCGAGATAAACCAATTTTCTCAAAAATAAATAGCTTCTACCAATATTACCCGATTTTTATCAATCAAGGTATCTGATATCCTACATTGTAAATAATATAGAGATAAATGGTGAGTGATAAGTTAAACATATGCCTTATGGTCGCTTCATACTAGTTGGTAAGTCATCAGTAGACTCCTACAGTGATATCTGATTGTATTTAATGAGCACAACACAAAGTCAATCCATCATTGTTTTCCCTTCTATGTGTTTTCAGACAAAAGTACCATTTCTGTTACATTTCTCATCATTTAGCACATATACGGTTCCAGATGATCATATGGTAGTAGTCATCATTAACTTTTATATTTTAAATTTTGCCAAAACCAATTTCAATAACTGCAACAATACAGGGTCTTTGCATTTTCTCTTTCCAACCTTACTGCGATTGCAAGCCATGACCCTTGATGCACACTCAGACTGTTACAAGATTGAATTACTTAAGCACAAACCACCCTTATATCTTGAAATGCGCAACAAATGTAAACAACACAGTGCAACTATTTTCCCTTCCTCACAAATTTACACCCCTATGCGCAAACAGTGAGTAAAAAACATGTTACTACTTTTTCTTCCCCGCCCCTGCAGTTTTTCACTTATCCCAGATCCTGATGAGCGTTCCTGGCCTAGACCCGGCCGACGTTGCGCAAACAAAATTGCTGGTCGGTCACCCCACCAGGTCAGGAAGGCACAGGCAATAGTTCATAAAAAAAAAGGGGGGGAGGGGAATTGAAAATACCCAGAAAGCCTTCCGGCCACAAAAAGGGGCAGTAGGTTACCAGAGCAGGCCCCCAAAGAAAGGCCTACTCAAAAGGGGGCTGAATTTAACCAAGAAAAAGGGGCCTGGGCAGCGAGGGCGCTGTGAGAAATAAAGAACGTACCCAAGCAGCGCTGCCGGCCCGATGCGTTGCCTAGGAAACGGGCCTGACCAGCGCTGCAATGATCAAGCACAGGGATCACAGGTCCGGGCAGCGTGCGTGCTGCACAAAGGAAAGCGCTGAGCAAATTAAGGTCAAGGCTGGATTCGAACCCCTTCCTGAGAGGGCCTAAGACACCAAGAGCTGTTGCATAAAAAGTATCACCCGGCTCCAAGCTGGTGACTTCCCTGCCGGGTGCAGAAACTTGACTCGAGCCGCTGCTGAGAGATGCCGGGTGAAGTAGCCGATAGAACGCGTTGCTGATGTCATTCCAGGTGCACCGACTGCCAACGTCGCATCAGGAAAAGCGGATGCCCTTCTAGGGGGACAATTAAATACCCCCCCATCTGATGCGCAGCAGCAGCCAGACCCGGAAGTGACGCGGCCCTGCGCAACCCCTTCAGAATCACTTCCACTCTCGCACCTCGTAAGGTGAAAGGGCGGAAGTGGCAAGGCCAGCCCGACGGACAACTTGTGCACAGGGTTCAGACCACGGTGGCCCCGAGATCCAAGGGGCCACCCCCTCCCCATTTTGGGGGGGGGCACTCTACCACAGTCATCATTAACTTTCATATTTTTAAGGGCTCTACCAAGTTCTAGGCATACTAGCAGTATTTAATTTTAGGTGTTCCAGTTTATCATATTCCACAGATAGTAAGAGTAGATAATGTAAGGTAATTTATTTGATGTTAGATGCTGCCAAGCGAGTAGGAGCAGTAACTACACAAGGTAAATTAAAGCTAGTACCTTTATACACATAAGCAGTAGTTCTTTAATAATAAGCTTTTCCTTGTTTCCTGCTTGTCCACTTACATATTGTAATGTAGGTTCATAATTAGTATATCCACATATTCTATTTTCATGTTGAAGTCCATAATCTCTAGATTCTATTATGTATTTGAAAATTCTTGTTTCCTATTTAATTGACATACTAAGTTATATGAATTATATATGACCTTTCAGATGTGTTCCATTGTATTTAGAACCTCGCCCATGGCAACTACAACTTTAGTATCAATAATTGCTTGTCCCAGTGGGCCAGCAGTCCTTGCAGTAGACATATTTTTAGTAGATGGATTATTGTATTGAATTTCTGAATTAATATTGTTTTCTTCTACTCTTTGATTGGGCATTAGTATGTATGTCTGAAATTCAGACAATCAGTGACATTTTTATTAACATGAAATGCATCTTCATAGTATTGAAAGCGACCTATAAGTTTATCTTCTTTGGGAGACCCATCCCCGGGGCCAAATTTAATTACAAAGGGGAGGAGCCCTCAGCCCCCCTGACTAAGCCTTCATAGGCCCAGGATACCCCTTCCCCCTGTGCCCTATGTTGTTTAGAAGGGGAGAGTGGCCATGGGCCTCTCTCACAAGCTTTATTAGGTCCTAGTGACCCCAACCCCCACTGGCCAGCAATGCTTAATTAAGGGAAGGGGCATGTGCCCCTTCTACCCAAGCCTTCTCAGGCCCCAGGCTCCCCAGTCCCCAGGGCCACAGGTGAGTGCCACAGTACCCAGCCCGGCAACCCACAAACGGCACATTGGGGGCCGTGAGGACAGTCCCAGGCACCCGCTGCCACAGACTGCTCTCTGTATGGTGCAGGATCTGGCATTGCTTCCTCCAAAGAGAGCACCTACCCGTCGCCCATTCGTTAAAATGGTGGCCACTGGAGATGGGATCCCTGGGACCTCTTTCATTCTCCGGGGGGAGGCATTCCCTGTCTCCCTTAAATTCATTAATGTGCTGTCCCGATGGGCCCAGGCCCACCCCATTTTTATTTTTTATTTTACAATGCGTCTTTTTTAAAAATTTAACCACAGATTCGCGGATCCCCTGTGAATTTGCCAGCAAAATAAAAAAAACTCATATTTGGCCATAGGTGGGGTCCATGTAGGACACCAACACCAGGCTTTGGGGGATCAGTTTATCCCTAACCTGTCCCTTCGTGTTTTTTTATTTTTATTGTGTTCTAGGAATCTGGACTGAGTCCCAGGTCCTAAGCTGGCTGCTACCACCTTCTGGTTGATGGGCTGGTAGCTAATTATATCTCAGCGGGAAAACTGTTGACACTGCAGATAATCTGCAGCGTGAAATATACAGTTTTTGAGTTTTAAGTGCTCACAGAATACTGAACAGATTTTTAAAAAATCACAAAAAACAATCTACCTGGACCAAGATGTAGCTTTCCTCTAAATTTGGTGTATTCCGGTCAGCGGTTTGGGCTTAATGTGTCTAAAGTTCCTATGCAAAAATGAATGGATAAAAACATATTTTGGGAGCCCCTCTTTTTCTCAGCCCCAGATTCACAGATCACCCTGAAACTTTATATACGCCACCAACACCTGGCCTACTTCTAGAATCATTGTCCACATCAGTGGCCGCCTGGGCATGTAGGCCTTGAACAGCAGCTTTGATTTTTGTATGGGTGTTTAGAGTTAGCGGGCACGGGTGTTCAGTTTTGGGGACATGGCCTTTTTCTCACACACATCCACAAAAGGGTTGATCACTGCAGCATGTTTTCTCTTGTCAGTGCAGGTCTATGGTGCCCTGCAGTGGCAGGAAAATATGGCAGTTGGTGCAGGCACAGCCCTACCCAAGTTCTTTCACTTCTTCCAGTGTATGGAGACCCCAGAAAGTTGGAAGTAGCCAGATGCTATTGCCACTGGCCATTTAGGTGCCTCGTTCACAGCTCCACAGACCTGGATGATGCGAGGGAACACAAGAAAAGCAAGTACCCGCCTTGGTTTGTAACAAGAGTGGGAAACAACTTTTGTTTCCTACTTTGGTACCTCTTCTCTGCAAATGATATAATTTTGATCCAGTTATTCACACTAAAGACTCCGAATGAGAGCCATCCACGTCAGTGAAATGTTTAGGTCTCCCCCACACACAGCATTAAGCTGCCTTTTGTTGAAAAGACCGCCTGTGATCAATACCAGTAGTTACAGTGCAGCGATTGACAAGATTGGAACCCTATGATAAGCAGTGTGTCAGCCCATTGCTTATCATTGGTTTTCATTCTTGTTGATTACTTTTACTTGCTTCTTATTCAGTGGCTTTCTTTCCTATTCTTGTGTTTCCCCTTCCATGGACCATAGTTTCTTTACCATTCTTTGGATTGGAGCACTTGTATCCTTTGATTGCTCACATCAGGGAACTACTTTTTTCTTTTTTGAGCCCTCTATGGAAGCACGTGTTTCATTGGTCTCTCCCATGTGTGCTGCTTCCCTGTTACAGCCCACTCCTCATGCTCTGTGTTGCTTACAGTACATTCAAACTCATCTGTAAAAAGCACAGAATAGGTATATTAAAAATTTGCAACTGAGAAACTGCTTTTAACGATGTACTAAACACATTGTAGGAGGCAGTAACATTTTACAGACTCCTAAAACTGATGTAGAAACGGATGAGGAATTGTGATTTGAGAGGGGCGTGTTGCAGGCATTCCTTTGAAATAACGATTCCTGTCCACATGTAAAAATGGTTTAGGACTGAAATAGCAGTTCTAAACCATTGGAAATTTACGGACTGCAAGTGTGGATGGTAACCCATTCGCAAAATGGAAGGAGCCTACTAGTCCCCTCTGTGCATGCTAAAAAAAAGTTTGCTTGCGTGAAGTCAGTGATCCACACTATCACTACAAACTGTCAAACAAACCAAAAAAGAGTACGTTTTTCTTTTTAAATGCAACCTGGTTAGCTTCAAGGGAAACAGATTGCAATTAAGAATAAAAGTTTGCTTCTAATGAAAGGCAATCATAGTCATGATGGTCTGCTGATTCCAGCAGATCACCATCCCTGTGGTGGCCTCCAAACATAGTGAGTCACAATTTGCATCCTACCTCATTAATATTCATGAAGTAGACCAGATTGCCACCCACTACTATTTGGAAAATTAAGACCTTACCTATTAGTTCATAGACACTGTATACCCCTATATACCTATTTGAAACTGGTAATAAGGTTGAGGAAATTGCTCGGGTAGTTCTACAATGTAGCTGCGTCATGTTACATGCTTTGATTCAATATTTTAATAATGGCAACCAGACTCAAGAGCTTTGCGAAGCTTTGTGTAAATATTCGATTTAATACGAAAATGTAACATGGGGTTTGCATTTTACATGCAATTTGAATGCATTTCATAGTGATTTTAGATGAATTTGTATTGTATTTGTTTTATTATGTTTTGTTCTATGTGGTCAGTGTATGTGATCGTACTGTACTTTTGTGGACTTTTTAAATATGACCGAATAAAGTTAATTGAACTGAACTGAACATAGACGGCTGCTAAAATTCTTTAGTGGTTTCAAAAATACTGGTTGCAAATTGCGATGAGTATTCTGCAACCAGTACTTAGAACAACTGATCCCATAGTTAGGATACAATGTTAAGGTGCTAGGCACGCAATTCAGTATCAATATCTACATGCTGAGTAAAAGTCACTCACCGACAGATGGGGGGAATCTTCAAGGACACCCATTCACTTGTATACCTGCTCCTCAAATCAGCATAGTGCATTGTCACTGTGTCTCAAACACCCAGTGTAGCTTCCAAGGTGGGAGCAGCCAACAACCTGGCGGCCTGCAGCCTTCCTCATGGACCCTAACAGCAACCCCCTTAACAAGTCAAAAGACATCTGTGGACAAAACCTCTGTCTGGGCAGCTCTGTATGCAACATTGAACGGTGAGCACTGCACTGCTACCAGATTTGATAGGACCTGTTCATTGAATGGTGTTGCAGTTAGAGAATGCATGTGTAGCTTAATTTTGCCGAGGGTTTCAGCCAGAAGCAAGTGACTAACTGCTGTGGTCTTCAAAAGGAAAATTAGGAGATGGTGGTGCAAAACTGCCTGTGCTCATGTTGCTAAGTCCACAATTTAGTTATTTAAGATATATGTACTGATGTTATATCCGGGAGGAGTTGAAACAACACATCTCACTTTAAATTTGGCCTGGCTAGAATATGAACGTTATCTTCAAGTGCAGTTTGTAAACAATGGAAAAGCACCACCTCCGACAAAATATTGTGATGCCAAAATGTATCAGCGAGGACAATCACTGATTTTAGAAATGGAGAAAAGACACACTGAAAATAAGAAATATTTATTATAATTTAAATTCAGCTTGATATATCTGCCATCAAACACTACACCCTAGGAGTGAACCATAAATTCGGCTCTGCTGGTGGAGATGGCAGAATTTTTGCCACTCTGTGGTACACTTGTAACGCAAAGTTCTGGTCATATTCTGAAAAGCTGCTGCGTGACAGAGTTTTTTCTTGCATGCTGCTTATCAATGGGAATTTGGTAATTGTGAGCCAGATTTGGCATCCACTAGTGCGATTTTTGGGTGCTAGGAGGGCACCTGGCGAGCTTTAGCATGAGCGGCCGCAACCGTTCGCGGTGAGAAAGCTGCAGCTCAAGTAGAGTAGAAAATCTACTCTGGCAGCAGCAAAAACAACCCAAGAAGCAGCCCCTTCTGGCATGCCGCATGGTGTCATTCACACTGATTTTTCAGGGCCAAATGTGATCCTGGTGCTAAACATCAGCGCAAGCAGAGCAGTGTGACAATTTCTGCCCATTTGCGGAATTCTGTGGAGTGAAACTCTGCTAGTGCCGGCCACTCCTGGTACACACGCTTATTTAAAATTGTGCATTCATGACCGCAGCAGAGAAGGGGTTGTCCAAATGCACAAGAAAGGAAAATTCCATAGAGTTTAAAATGCATGTGTGAACTCTGGTGGTTCAAGTGCTCAGTTAAAAAAAAAATAGATTTTGAACTAATACTCACATCCTAACAATCCTTTGTTTCTGCAGATACATAGTGTCTCTTCTATGTGAAGATGCGATTAGGCACACAACTGTACCCAAAAAGTCCATTCTAACAGCAAGCAATGCCCATGTATTAGGGAATGGTGCACAATGTTACTTTACCTTGTGTAGTCAGAGTCCATGTGCCAGCCCTGAAATACATGTCTGGGACCCAAGCGCTTTTAAAACAATGTTCCATGCGGTGGAATACTGCACCTATTGCTTGTGAAGAGCATTTCTCATTCGTAAGGTTCTTTGAGAGGCATCGTTTTAGCGAATTAGAAGATCCTGGATGCACTGTTTTTCCATCATCTCAGGTTGTTGTGTGATCTTTGGTGTTTGGAGTATTCAGAAATATTTCTGCCTGTCTCTACTGGACGTGGTGTGTGACCTAAGAATGTAGATTATTCCATTATTCCTCTGACTGCTGTGCACAGGTCTGGGCGAATAGCCCAGATCAGGTCAGATCAGGTGCCAAGGAAAGATTCACCATAAACTCGTTTTAGTAGGTAAAATGCTGGGTTTGAGAGGAGAGGTATTGCAATGCCACCTCCTTCCAGGTAGCCTCTTTAAGCAGTCTGTAGGTGCAGGAGGCCCTCAAATGTGGATTCTCTCTCCTCCAACTCAAACAAATCAATGGCGATATATGATTAGAAGGCGCTTTCTTTGTTTTTGGAGTCACACAGGTCATGTTTATTAAAATAACCATATATCACTTATCATCATAGATCACGGTAAAATGACATTCTATTTCCTAATTGTTGAGTACTCTCACAACACATACATAGTTGTATACACTTTTATGATTACAGAATATGATTGCACAGTGCTCAGGCCCATTTTCTGATCACAACTGTACAAGGACCACACAGGTGAAATCACCTGCAATCCATGAGGGGTGATTCATTGGTCCTTGGCCACCTGGACATCTGCCGGGACTCCCTCCTCCCCACCACCATGTATCCAAAGGGGTAACCCATAACGTGACCAGAAGCTATACCACTACCCTTCTGCTGCAGAGTGAAACCTTGAACCTATGCTCTCAATGTGGTGTGAAAGATGTCTGTGCAGAATGAGCCTGTCTGACCCCCCCCAGTGTTGTCCTGAAGGTAAGGTGGTAGAGATGTGTTAACCTTAAAAATGAGCAGCTGTTGTGACCTGCTATCCTGCTGCATGACAACTACAGCACTCAAAGCAACACCCAAAGATGAGGATATGGGTGGATGGGAATTTTGTACCAGCGGGTCCAGAGTCCCTTGGTGCGGGAACAGGGCCCCAGTTCCCGCTACAGTAGGAAGTGCCATGATGTCATTTTCGTAACATCCGATTGCGGCTTCTGGCCCTCCCCACACTTTGTTGGTACTGCCAGCTCTAAACATCCAGGGCAGCCTGCTCGATCCATTTCCTGTCCTCTGCTACAAGCCAAGGAGTCGGGGGAGAGGAGAAATGAAGGGGGTACTCACAGGGACCTAGTGCCACACACCGCCTAGTAGAGAAAGCGCTTTGTTCATACTTCAAACTGCAGAGTGCAGGATATTTAGTTTCAACTAAGCCTTGCAGGTGTTTCTCGGTTTCTTACGCTTAAACTGTTTTTGTGGGGAAAAATGCACAGCAGGTACACTTAGAACCATCAGTTTACATATTCTGATGGGGTGAACTGAGAGCGTCTCTCTCGTCTGTGGAGGGGTTGCAGGCAGAGAAGTACCACACACCGAGTTTTTTTAAGGCTTCTCCAGGTCACTTGGTGCTGGTGAGACCATCCAAAGTGAAGACACTGTACAGGGCTTAATGAAAATATACAGCCTTAATGAACGGAGGAGCATCATTTAAAATAATTACTGGTCCTTTACTGTTGTGAAGTTCCTGAAATTAAGTTTCCAACCATGAGTGCTGTGCAGGTGGTGTTTTGAATTTAAGTAATGGTATTATAAAGTAGGGTAGAGAACAATGGGAACAGTACTAGGGGTTAGGGTGAGGAGGAATTCAACTTTGTGTGCAGTACTAGGGCTAAAGATGATTTTATGTCACGTACATAATCTATCAAGAATTGATTTTGAGGGAAGTCTCCTCAGCTTGAGCCAAAGGCTAGAGGACCCAGGAGGTTCCTTCAGTATTTGCCATTAGTTTCCGAAGAGGTGATGAGTTAAGGCTACTAGGTGGAGAGATGTTGTTTCAGATCCTGGGCATGAAACTTGAAAATGCTCTTATGCTATTTATTTTCTTGAATTTCTTTACTTTTAGTCTAGCAATGTCATAGCCTCTTGTGTTGCAGTGGCCTCTTGAGATATTTCGGTTTTTTGGCCAGGTAGACGGGTACACACTCTGTTACCACCTTGTCAGTGATGTAGTGGCACTTGAATATGATGCACATATTTAATAGAGCTACTTATCTGTCACCGACTAACATGGCCATATTTCTTTAGCCATTTGATGAGGCAAGAGTAACATGCAGGGCACAGGTTGGGAATGCTGGTGTGAAAATAAACATAGAATCTGTATCATGTTTGTGCTCTCCTATGTAATGCATTATTTTTAATTGTACATGTAATCCTGAAAATATAACTGATTTAATCAAATATTGATGTTGCTTTATATTAGCTTGAAGTTTCTTGTAGCATTGAATACGTTTTTAAACTTTCATGGCTCTAGTTGGCAAGAAATTCATAGGACTCAGGGTTACACCTTTCTCATTTCTTAACAGTGTAACCTTGATTTTAAAGTCTAACAAGGCAAGTGGGATTTTATGAGACTAACAAGGCTAGCTTTTGTGTATATGAAATATATCTTCCCCTCGAGGCCGTTATGTGCTTCCTTGAGGGGAAGATCTTGCTAATTGGATACATTTTTGCTCAGAGTAACAGTCTGCCACCCGAACTATCCACACTGACTTCTATTAGGGACTATATTAAGTTCCATTTTTTTAATGTATTTTAGCGCTTTGTCTCACACTGACCATATTCTTTCGTGAGCCCTGGTCAGCTGAAATGTCACTTGTCTTTGATCTTTTGCTGTGCTTCCTGCTAATTTTACTTAATTGCTAGTTAGATGTTAGGCTTCCCAACACGTGTTTCATTTTTTAACACTGGCAAGTAGAGCTGTGTTGTTACCAGGCCTGAGCTTGGACTGATGATCTTTAGTTCACCTCAGGACAGTAGTGTTTTACTCAGTCAATACACAAGTGTGGGAACCAGGTGTGTCAATGTAGTTTCAAAGGAGAGGTCACTTGTGATGATAAATCTCAGTGGTTTTACATCTACGGCCAGTTAATGTGTAAAGTATGTAGTCACCTAACTTTGTTGTGTGTAGTCATGCCAGTGTCCCTGCATACCTTACCCTGACACTCGGTCTTCAGGTGGAAATTATTCTGCCATCCTTGACAATTGGCTCTGTGTGTCAACCCTCCCTCATTTCAGCATCATTTTATACCTTTGTCTCAAATAATTTCCTATAGAAAGGGGAAGGGGTGCTCCTGTGCAGCTTTTCCTTCGCTGTTTCGGAACACTGACATTGTCCCTTTTGCAGAAGTACACAGAAGGCAAGATCATGTAACCATTTCTGCTTCCTTCCAATTCATATCCGTGCAACACTGGATGGTCTTGTGTCCGTAATCCATACCTGTAGCTCTGCAACTTTCACAGAGCAGAACGTTTTCTGCTCTTTCTCTATTTATTAATGCAACCAATGCCAAAATGCAGTTCTGAATAAAATATGTGATTGAGGGCACATGCGTGACCATTACCATTCAAACGTTTTGTAGTCTAGACCAGAAGCCTGTCACGCATACTCCAAGGAAATAGCACATTCATGTAGGAGGCATAGTCAGGCATGCCGTGTATATAACGTGCATTTATTACCCAAAAAGCCCTGCAACACCCAGCATTTGGAGTGGTGAAGAGGTTAATATTCTTCTCCATTAGTGTTGTGGTGGCTGCAAGAAGGCTGTAGATCAGGTGAAAGGAGGCAGTCTGACAAGCCGACGGGGATAATGGCAGTTGCAGTGCTCCACAGAGATGAGGTTTGTAGGTGTAGATTAGGAGGGCTTGTGTAGGAGTGTAATCTTCCTTCAGTTTTGTTCATATTGATGATATGCTGAGTAGTGTCTGTGGGAACGGGGATGCCAAGAATGTAAATGTATGTATGGTGAGCCATATTGCTTCAATACTGTGTGCAGTGTCTGTGGCTTGTGGCATGTTATGGGGCAGAATATCCATTGATGAGCATTAGGCATATCATCAGGTCTGTGGGTGGGGTGTCTGCTATGTGGTTAGGTGTTTTGGGGTTTAGAATGGATATTTGCTGCACAGGTGAGGAGTTTTGTGAGGGTGGAGATGTTGTGTGTGTTGGAGTAAGCCACGATGTTTACTTTAGCTGTGGTGTGAAAAACACCATTACGTGTTTCTGGTTCTTTCCAGGCCTTATTGGACCAAAGCTGAGCCTCCATTTTTGTGTGTTTTGTAAGCTTTTGTCCACGGAGACCCTGTACTTTCACTACAGCCCTTCCTGTACCAATTATGCGTGTCAAGGACCCTTTCACTACTGCTTCCACAATTTTTGTCACTGTTCTGATTTTGTAAGGGATGCTTGTTCTTCTGACTACTTAGAATATGGTGAAACGTCTGCCATTGGTGCTTTCTCTGTTCAGTGTTGTTGATTTCACTGCTGCTTTCTATGTTGTGCCTGTTCTCTATGCTCGTAGGGAGCTCACGCTGCAGCCCATCCTAGAGCCTGTGTGTTTAAGGAGGGGAGAAGCCTCTACTATCCATGGAGTACATCTGCTAATTGTATGCAGGCCCGGTTCTAGCAGTGGGGCTGGGTGGGCGAGGCCCACCCAAACATGACCTTTGGCCCACCCAGTAACAGCAGCAGTGGCCACGGAGAAGGCATGAAGTGCTTCCTCCATCTCAACATCAGAACGCTGTAATGTTGTTTTCAGTCTTTAAAACTGCAACTGAGCGCTGTGTGTTGGGGGCAGAGGTAGGTGAGCAAACAAAATGAACCGGGAGAGCCAAGCCAGAGCTGAGCTAAGGGTCAGGCTTGGCTCTTAAAGCCCATGCACGAGCTGAGCCATGAAAATGTTTAGTATGTAAAACATACAACAAACCACGTAAAATAAAATAAATTATCTTCAGAATTCAAAAAAAGTGTATGAAATCTTTGAATTGAAAATGTCAAAACATATTCCTGCACTGAAAAGTACTTATTAAAAGTGATGCTTTTTAAACATGAGCTTGGAGTCATTCCTGCCCCCATTCTCAAACTGGTGACAATGCCATTAGGGAACCAACAGGGAAGACAGTTGTCATGTGACCCCTGTGTGTGGCCCAGATTATTACAGAGCAACATTTGTCTATTAAATCAAACACAATAGATTTTTGTACAGTTCATTTTCTGGTTCATCTATTTGAATGTGCTTTCATGTGCAAATATGATGCTGCAGGTACAGTGACACCAGGGCCCAGACCTGTGAACTGCCTTCTGCACCTCAATTATGGTCTGTGTGAGGGTTCTGAGAGTGTTTATCAATTTTGGGTTGTGTAAAATGCATTCAGTAATATACTGTAGGATAGGGCATACATTATACCATTTACATAGTAGCAGCGCATGCCTCATTGGATAAGCAGCCTCGAGGGTGAGGGAATCCTAAATGTCCCCCAAAAATTAATGTGGAATTACAATACCTAAAAGAGTAAAAGTCTGATCACGAAGGTAAACTTGCACTTTTGTGGAAGTTAACTGTTATTCTGTATTCAAGAACTACTAGTGTACTTTAACTGGCAATAATTTTACGACTCTGGAGATGCCACAGTTGAGCTGAAGAGTTCCACACATAAAAAGATATGACAGGCCCAACTTTTTATGTGTGGAGTCTCTGCCATGAGTGCGAAGTCTCTACAGTCATAAAATTACTATTTGTACAATTAAACTTGTAATTTAGGAATACCAACAAAATAGCAAGCTTACACAAAGTGTACGTTTATCTTTGTGAATCAGGCTCTAAGCGGGTCTGTCAGATGTCTGCCACATTTTGGGGTGAAGTCAATACCTGTTATCTCAAGTAAGATACTGTGTTGGGCTGAATTTGTTCTCATCAGTATGGCAGAATTACAAATATGAGCATTTCATAATCTGATATATTGTACAGTACACTGCACATTTCCAGGTTACAGTCACCACCACTAAGTTGTGCAGTTTTATCGCTGTGGTGCATTCTGCAAAATTATGGATTTGCCAAATTTGTCACATAATCTATCATCTGCTGCATAATCTGCACATTTAACAAAACGTTAATAGTTTAAGAGGATCAAAAGGTAAGACAAAATACTGCAGTACATGTTCCAGAACAGTTGAATACCTTTTCCAAAGGTTGACTGTTCCCCTTTCAGTTGCTTATTGATATACTTGGTGGTTAAACTTGTGCTAGTGAGGTGCAGCACAGGTGTAAACAGTCTAAACTTGTAAAAAACAAATGACAAAATGATGAAGTAATCACAAGATGTCACCGCATTACTCCACATAATTTTTCTTTTATTGCTGCATATTTCAGTCATCTCTGCTGCATTATTTGGCCCTCACCTACCGCATCATTTTAGTGGCGCTGGTGATACTCTTTGTCTCACCACATCTACTTGTAATGGGACTGATCATAATTCAGTTCAATAAAGGGCTACCATGGGTTATGCAGCGTGGGATGATCACACACATGGTGGAATTAATGCTAATTATCTAGGCTCACCTCAGAACTAAATAAGCCAAGCCAAGAAGCTTTGAATCATCCTCAACTGTAAACTTGACATCACAGCCCAAGTCAATGCCATCATTGCTTTATACTTCCACATACTGAAGATGCTAACAATGATTTTCAAATGGCTCCAAGTCAATGTGCGGAAAATCATCACCCACACTCTTGCCAACAGCAACCTAGACTACAAGAGCACAAGAGCACACTCTATGCTGGATAAACAAGCATCTCATCAGAAGGCTGCAGAACATCCAGAACTCAGCAGCCAGAATCACTCCCAACCTCTCACAACACTCACACATCTTACCTCACCGCAAGGAGCTACACTGGCTGCCCATACCCAAATGAGCACATTTCAAGCTCCTCACCCAAACTTTTTAAGGCACTCTGGCTTAGTATACCTCAACAATACCATCTTGTTTAACAAACCTTCCAGACATCTTAACTTGGCAAGACTCATGTTCGTACATATCCCACACATATGTAAAACCAGATCCAGTAGTTGAGCCCGCTCCTGCATCACTCCTAAAGCATGAAATGAGGTGCTGTTATGCAACAGAGCATCCTCACTTCTTGAATTTAGCAAGAAGCTGAAGACCTGGCTTATTGAGTAACCAATTTAGGCCCTAGACTTGGCTAATCTCACTCCTGCTCAGTGCCAGGATACCCTGAGTAAGAGTGCGCTTTACAATCCAACATAACATGGCATGACATGAGCCAGCAGAAGCAAATGGCCTTTATGGAGCATTCAGTTCAGAGTGATACAAAACCCAACCATGCTGGAGTAGTCATTTAATCTGGATGATTGCTTTTGTTTCCCATGTTATCTGCTGTTTGCTTCTGCGCCCACATCCGTAATATGGGTGTGCTAGGAGGCACAATGATTCCCTTGTTTATGTGGGGTCACGCCCGATGGAAATGAGGGAACAACTGCTCAATATAGCACTGGCTATTCATGTGTGCAAGTGCTATCAATATTACAGAAGGGGCTGCACAAGTAATTGAAAAAGTTAAGGATAAAAATTCTTCCAACAAAGATGAGTTTGTCGGTCTGCATGTGGCAAATGTAGGGGTGAGGGCTGACTGGTGGTCTCCGTGTCCTAAGGGAAATGTCAAGGCTTAGATGTTGGAATGGACACCTCCATAAGCTTGAACTACTTTTACATTCTGCATGGAATCCAGGTGCTTGTGTTGAAGCCTGGGCTGCTGGAAATTATAAAGGTTGGGACTGTTGACTGTAGACATCAGCTCTCACTCTCTCTCAAATAATGTTCTAGATGCACTGTATGCCTGTTTAGAAGAAGAAATGGAGTAAACCTCTGGCTTGTAGGCTACCTCCAGAATTTACAGAAATTGGGCACACATTGGCCCACCCGAACGTACCCTTGGCCCTTCCAGATGCAAATTCCTGGAACCGGGCCTGATTGTATGCCAGGGTAGTTCAACCACTAACCATACTTTATAATTTAGTGTCTGTAGTAGTGAATGTTGTATTGCTGATGTCCAAAACACACACTTTGTTCTGCCTTTGTTAGGGAAGCTTGTGTTGTCCTCTGTCCAGAGCAAGCGTTTAATCCTTTTCCCAGGTACCTGTCCTTTAGTGAAGGGCGCTTGAACTGCTTGTACCGACAAGGGCTACACTTGCTTATTTCCTGTGAATAAAGAAAGTTTGCACCACCTGGCTGCAACTGTAGTGTGCTAGTGTATGTTTGTGAGTATAGACTACACTGCGGCCTGGTATCCCTATAGAGAAGCCTCTAATGCTGGGCTACATGTTCTGTGTCATGTGTGGAAACGTTGTACTCCTGCTTCCTTTGCTATTTACAGCCGTGAAGAAAGCTTTCTCTACTGCTCCTGTCCACTTTTTGCCTGTATAAGGAAACTGCACCTGTGAGTCTGGTTGAAACTTGCACGATTGGTACCTTTGTTATACGCGTTCCCTGTAAGAGAAACTCATTTTCACTACTGCTTACATGCGGTATCCGTTCTCTGTGTCAGAGGGTATTGTGTTTGTGTTTCTTGCTTGCAGCTTTCAGTGTTGTTGTCTGTGATGCACGTGCTGCGTGTAGGGTTGAAGCAGTGAGAGGTTCCACCGTCGGCTGTGATGGGCGTGAAGAAAGTTTGAAATGCGTTTTCTGTACACTGTGCACAGATAAACAAGACTAATTGTGGCACATCGCAGCAGCATTAATTTCACGATTTTTTTGCACGCGTCAGCAGCCAGACAGTCAATATTGTGTCATTGAATTCACCTTTTTACATTTCAAAAGGCAAGTACCGGGGAAGCTGTGCTGTCGCCGTGTTTGCGAGGCCGGCAGGCGCTTTATCAAAGGGCAGCGTGCCAGTAATGAGCCGGGGAGCGCGGACCAGGTTCCCGATAATATGACACAAATGTTCCCACTTTGCGTCTTCATTTCTTCCTAATTAGTCCCAGTGGTAAGTTGGGCCCTTGTACAGAGCATCTGTTGATATTCCTGGGTCAGCCTCCCAGTGGCCCAGCGTTTGACATTTCGGGGAGGATCGGAAACATTTGTTGGTTTTGACACGAAGCGCAGATGGCTCTCTGAATGAAGACGTCAGCCTGACGGGGGCTGTGACAAGCGTGTTTACAGCGTGGTTGGGAGGACAACCGACCGGGGATGCGCTTTTTTAATCAGACCTCGGAGAACGCCACTGTTTATTCAGAGCTGACAGTTGTTAAAGGTTATTTTCTCATGTTTACCGTGTGTGTGGCATGCAGTAGCTTTCAATCACATTCCAACACCTTCATAAGGAGATAACACCCGCAGTAAAGTTATGGGGAGCGGAGGGGTGGCACCGTCTCTTATGGCCCAGGTGTATAACAATGTGGTCCTACATAGGAAGTGGCGGTGGGCAAAACGGATACTTTTTAGGACTGATGTGCCAGAGCAGAGTGCCTCACTTGTTTCTAAGAGTAGGGTGGCCAGATGGCTCTGTCACTGGATCACCACTTTTTCATTCCTGGACTTTGCTTATCTATCAGGGCATTCTGGGAGCTGTAGTCTTTGTTCATTTTAATTGAGCCAATTCGACCAACACACCTGATTACAATGCTGTGCAAAAGCAAAGCCCAGATATGAAAAGTGATGTGCCGGTAACATGGAGCCATGTTGCCACACTGTCTAAGGGCCATGGCACGGAAGGAACCATTCTTAAGAAATGCCCCACAGATCACAAACAGAAAGATTTTGTAAATCGCGGGTCACTCACTGAAGCATCCAAGAGGGAACTTTTGTTCAAGGCAACTCTTTTTATAGAACTAGGGAACGAAAACTTATTTGACCATCCAGCTGGACTCTCAAGGCACACTTCATCCTGCCCAGTCAAATCATGATTAAGGTTTTCATCCACGCTATACTTCAAATGGGAGTTCTTAAATTGTTTCATGTTGAGCCAAATGATAAGAAGTCATAACCAACATCACATTTTCTTCCAAAATCTCACTAGCACTCGCTGTCATATGTAGATTTTCACTGATCATCTGAATAATCCATTCTATCATTTTTTTAGTTTTAGGATTGTGCTAAATAGACATTTTAGAAACAATCTTTTATCAAAATAATTATTGATCCATATGTTGTCTGACCAGAATGTAGCACAGTGATTCTTAAAATGGTCTCTCCAGATGTGCAAATTAATTACTATAAAAATTGTTCAAATAAAGTCACATTCCTGACCATATGTGTGGCAAACCAGTCAGGGTGCCACGTTGCCCTTGCCATTTGCTACCTACTATGGCCTCAAAGCATACACTGCCAAAGAGCATCAATGAACAACCCCGTATCATGACAACCCTGAGGCCAGCCAAACAACACTGTTAATACATTCCCACAAAAGCATGCCACATTTTCAAATTCTTTCTGGTTTCAGCACAAAACTTAATCATATGATGCATTGCCCTGAGATCAGACATTGACTGGGCAATGGGCCTGGATAATGGGCAACTTATTGAGATAATATGAAGAGCAAACTTAAGTTGGCCCACTAAAACCTGGAGTTGATGACAGGCATTCAGCTATGGATGTATGAACTGCTGGAGTTTAAATTTTGGAAAGAAGCACGCTCCTTCAGCCATATTTATTGCAGTGCCTAGGAACATGGGATGATCTTTGGCTCTCTGGTCTTAATTTTACAGTAGGGTATACTTAACCATCCCATCGCTGCAATACAGGTATATTGTACCGCTACACACTGGTGTGAGTCTGCTGGCTCCACAAGCTAAAATCATCAAGATAGCGAGTAACCCCACATGTTCATCTCTTCTTGCAACAGAGCTGGAAACCCACTCCAAAGCGCAACCCGTAATCATACATTTTTCACAGAAAAAAGGTACAAACTGGACACCAAGCAGTCAGAGTCCAAGAGGGAGAACTAGTAGAAATCAAAAAGCAGATTCCGTGTCCTCTTTGGCCAGCAAAGTTTCCTTCCTTCAACTCCATAAGCATTGCAATTGTCTGCTCTCAGGATGCATAGTGGACAGAAGTGAGAACAGGGCCAATAGCCTTGTTAACTTAGCTGCCCTTCGGAGTCTAGAGATTGTGAATTCATGTGAATTCACCCTATTCTTTCTTGAATAAAATCTCGAAGGAGAAAATCGACCAGCTACCCTGTCTAAATTTACCTACTAACGGATCATCTTCTTATCTACAATAGGATTACAAACTCATAGCAAAATTCGTAGCAATAACCTAATTGGCCGTATTCTAAAGCCAACATGAAAATAAAAGCACTGTGATGCAGTTTTGTGGGGATATTCAATACGCCATACTGCCAAACATGCCAAGTCTGTCAGTGTGGGAGGCCCCTTGATTTGTGCTAGTGCATCATCAGTACTACCATTGTCTCTTGCTGTCTTAAAGTATACTGACTCGGGATAGAGGTATCGGGTGGGCACACAAGGAAGAGATGTACTCAAATTTATATGGTGAGCAGGTACATTACTTTTTACTGCGTGGACAGTATGCTCCTTTTTTTCTTGCTCCCTGCTTGTCTGTTGGGTAACAAAGGACATCAACTCCTCCTCGTCTCATTTCCCTTCATTTGTTTAATCAAGGAATTAACATCAGTGTTGTCCCAGTGCAGATTGGTTAGCTGCCTTTTTTCCATGAAAAGCAATGTTATAAGTCTTTTCAGGATGAACCCTAATTTACATTTGCGCTCTAGTACATTCAGGTAAAAGCCATTTCAGAACATAACTTAAGGAAATCCTTTAGCACTATTGATTGATATATAGTGAAACCTGTGACCCAATTTGGTATGGATTCATGGCTTTGGGTGTATGCTGCTTGTGGGGAACATATCAAATCTGTGCCTTTGTGTCCTCCTCCACCGTTCGTTTCTAGTAGACAGTTCAAAATCTTGACAAGGCTGCCATTCCTAATCTTTTCTTTAGTTTCTTCAGAAATGTGTATTCCCAGTTAATCTCTGGTAGGAAATAATCTCTGCAGCATTACAGGCAGAAGGCTTATCCTCACCTTTTTTGGCTTGCTTCTAGTTTTCAGCAGTGTCTTCCTTAGTATTTCCCTCAGGGGACCCCTTCTCAATCTCCTAGAAACCCTCTTTAGGAGCATCCTAAGTAGCCTAAGGTGTGGTAAGCTGATCTTTCTCTGGGCAAGAGTTGCTTTTGGAGCAGAATTGCCCATAGCACTATAAATGTTAGCTGAGAACAGTGCTTCTAATTGGCACAGGGCTAGAGCCAAGGTATTAGAGTTATGTTGTAGAGGACACTGATTTGGTCACTGAAACATAAGACTTACAGGCTCAAATTCTGTGAACCCAAAACTACAGATATAGAAGATAAACCTCTCAACCTCTGTTGATTAAGTGTAGTTGTAACCCACTGTTTCAGAGCTGACCTTTTCCTACAACTACAATGCCCTCTGATCTAATTCTTGTCCCCTCACATTCTTCTTAACTACCTTTGTTCACCCTCATAGGGACAGGTGGCAATGCAGCCTATGGCAGAACTCTGATCTCCAGAAGAATGCACACTTACCCCAGTAGTATGAGGACCTTCTGGGGAAAAGGGAGTAGTTGATGGCTGTACAGTCCTAGGACTCATATTACTTGACTTCCGTGTTAGAATCAGGAGTTGGTCTATGGCTAATTAACAGTCCTTGAGTCTACCTTTCCTTCTTGGAAGCTACATTATCCTCAATGAAGCACTGTATTGCTGTTCTCTTTTTAGTAACTTTTTGGTGCCATCCTGGCTCGAATAAAAACATCTGATAGGTGGTTGCCGCCAAAGGCAGTTAATAATAAAACGGGGCCTTTTTAGTCACAGAATAAACAGATGCAACAGAAGAACAAACACTACGTCTCAAGCATAATTCTTATGATTCAAAACTGAAACATAGTTACAAACATTTGCAAGAAATTCAGGGTAAATTGAATTAGATGCGAATTGTAGATATTCCCACCACAGCATAAAAACATTCAACCCTGTACGAGCACCACACCAATTGGCGATGTTTACAGTAGCTAGCATACAATATATTAATTGCACACTGTTTCTGTCTGTCTCTTTTAAGCAAGCAAGCTTCTTCAAAATGTTAGTGTAGGACAATCGAAAGATCCTCAATTGTTTCCCATATGCCCCCTTAATAAAATGCAAACTCCTTTAAAATGCTGCCCATTTTAGACAGCCAAAGGTGCCAAAATCGCTTCCCTGATCCTTTCAACTAATGCCTCTTGCTTAAAAGATTAGAGGTGAAGAACCATGGAGCCCGGCCACCACCTTGACCCCAAATGTGTACTGAACCCAACTGGCCTACCAACTCAACAGCTCACCTGGCCTACTGTCACTCAAGAGGCCTGCTTCATGGTGACCAGAGATGCAAGAGGGAGACTTCCTTTTGTGCCACTTAGTCATTGCCATCAGGAAAGCAAGGGTGAGAAGGCTAAACCTATAATAGTAGTAATTTAAGGGCAGAGGAAAACCCCCATGAGGTGCTGCACCATGTGACAGAGAATGGACGGCAAGGCCAAGGTTCAGTGGATGGCAGGCCCTGATGGCTGCCATCCACTGGACCTGCCTTGCGTAGTGCACAATTGATCTCAAGGGGTCAAACTACTACCCCACCCTACTCACCCAAGATGTCCTGTAGCATCCCTCCCCTGCCTGTCATTGGCCTCTAACTCAATAACCCCCACATGGAGAGCAGCAATGCCTTTCTTCTCATGCCAGAGCAAAATGCCTTTGATCCAGAGAGTAGTTGCCAGAAGTGCCACTTCCTGTCCCTGACAACTACTTAGTCTGCCTCTAGCCAATAAAGTGAGTTGATTGAGCCCACCGGGCATTGCAGCTTCCCCAGTTTGTAGTTGGTTGATTATTTATATGTTTGGGCTATTTCTGCCTCTTTGTTAGCATCAAGAACCGTCCTAAAAGCCGTTAGCCATAACAGGGGTGCAGTACTTTCAGAAGTGCAGCAACTTTCCTAATTGTTCCACGGTTAACACTGCAGACTGGAGTCTAATTAATTACAATGCCAGTTAGGCAATTACGATGCAACTGGACCATGTGGGATGTATGTTAGAGGTTTTCTACTAGTAGGAAGTGACCTTGGGAGCATGGTGATAGACCGCTAAATCTCGTATATGTGATGTATGCAAGCTAGTCTGTTTAATGCTTTCTTTTAGATGTTTATGAGTTTGTTGTCACTTCTGCATTTTGTTTATTACAGCTGTGTGTGTGGTGTTTCTGCCTTTTGCATGAATATATGTGCCTAGGTAGGTCAAATCTAGCCAGAGGGATAGTGGAGTGCTTTGTTCATTTTCACTGAAAAGTGGAAACAAAGTAGGCCAACTAGTCTATAGTAGACCATGTATTCTATCCGAAGATGTGAGATGCTGCAATTCCTTCTTTTAAAAACAGGGACAGTGCCTACTGAAGTAAATTTACACCAAATGAGCACCATAACAGTCGGATCAAACTTGCTGACATGAACACAATCTATGGCTTTTTAAACACAGGATTCGGATGTCGGGTCTCTGAGTCAGTCTCTTTGAAGTGCCCAGCAGTAACGATACTTATTAATGGAATTCTCCACCTATACAGCCTTTATCTTGGTAGAAATTGAGGCTAAGCAAGAATAAGAATGAGGCAACGACTGTAGACAGTATTGATGCTTACACAACAGAGCCAAGAGAAGCAAAATTTACACATAGAACAAGCATACAGAGAACCAATACACTCAATAACTCAGATTCAGCCTGCACATATATTGACCACAGTAGGGTTTATTGACCTGTAGATTTGGATGACATGAACCATCACCGGGGATCAACAAATAAAGTCAGAAAGAAAATAAGAGATTGAAAGACTCTGCTGAAGAGCAGCCAAAGGGATGATGCAGCTGAACACAAAATCAGAGATGGATTAGTAACAGAAGGCAACAACAGTTTAAAGGTAGGCATAGCTCTAGAGCAGGGGTCTTCAAACTGGGTGGCGGGCCCCCCTTAATGGGGCCTCAAGTGATCCCAAGGGGGTACCAGGCTCTGGTCAAAAGAAGCATTACATAGATAACAGTGTTTTGTTTTCAGCAGAAACATGTTAGCGCATTTTTAAAAAGGCAACAGTACCTAACTACAATGTTTAAATAGGTTTAGACATACTTAAACAATGTCATCTTTATAAAATAATTGTGAAAAATTCTGAGTGGGGCCCATTGATTTGTATTTTTTAATGGGGGGGGGCACCATTAAAATGTTTGGAGACCACTGCTCTAGAGGAACTGCAATAAGATAACATTAGTAGTCACTGACATGTTGTCAAACATTTTCTGAAGGTTTTTTGCATCAGACACCAGGGTAGAAAGTAGCTGGTTCTCTTACAGGTAACTGATGTTTACCACTGGGGTCCCGCGGCCACAGGTATTATTGCACTACCTGTTAGGTGACACATATTCCTTTTTAAGTCTTGGGTCTTTAAAGAGTAGCAAGGTGTGCAGTCAATGCTTAGTCTGGAAGGTGATCATGCTACTAGAGGCTGATAATGATAATAGAGGGTTGAAAATAGTCACACTCACGGATGACTGTCTATTCAGAACTATGGGCCAGATTTAGATATTGGAGGATGAGTTACTCTGTCACATAGTAATAGGCTATAATGGGATTTAGATTTTCGCAGACGGGATGTCCATCACCATTGTGATGGAGTAACTTGTCTGCCATTATCTATATCAGGCCCTATGTCTATAAAAGTAAATGTCTTTGTTCTTAACAACAAAAAGTCAAATCAGCAAAATGAATATAGGCCCAAGGTTGCAGAAGGCACTACAACCTAGTGGTGATATAATCTGAATGCCATAGGACAGGGTTGTTTTGAGGGGGAGATTGTGGGTTCTGGGCATACCTCAGAAGCACGAGTGTCAGCCATCTTATTTTTTCTCTCTTTACCATCCACTGTGAATGTAACAATTATAAATACCACAAAATAAAATGATGGACGGAGTGTTAAAACTCTTCAGACACTCACCCACAGTCACAGATCTGGGTTTAATCCATCATTATTTTGCTTGCCACGTCACCCCAGTTTAGAATAGTCATATGCAAACTAGTCTTGACCCTGCTCCCAATGGGAGCAGTCCAGCCTGAACTGCCAAGCCAGGTCCTTCCTGGACCAGAAACAAAGATCCGTGGACCGGTTTTGGGGTATCACCTCTCCTCAGCCAGGCTAGCTTGAATACAGTGATACAGTGAGCAAGGGACTAACGTCTGGGCATACCCTTTCCACTTAGGGCTCACATAGCAATGCCACAAAATAAAATGACGGAGTGTTGAAACTTTTCAGACATGCACCCCAGTCACAGATCTGGGGCTAATCTATCATTATTTTACTCACCATGTAACCCCAGTTTGGACCCAGCTTTGTGTTGCTAATGTAACTATTGTGCCATCCAGAATGTTGAAAGTGTATCCGATTTCTTGAGCTAAACCTTCCCTTTGATCTAGATTTTCAGCAGCCCTCGCTTCAAGGCACGGCAACTAAAAGAGTTTGATCCCAGTCATCTGAGGCTGTTCAAATCATAACTGAAAACAAATTATTTTGAACATCCCTTATAATCCAAACACAAAAGTAACCTGTGATTTCCACCCTCAGAAACATTAATGGCTTGATGTGCTAAAGGACTGGTCTGGAGTGTTCTATCAACAGGGCTAACACACTGGTGCTTGATGAAAAAAAAAAAAACACTGGTTAAAGCATCGAAGGAGGTGGGTTACTGCTCCAGTTGGTTCCAAAACTCACAGTTCAAACAGATGGACCACTGGTGCAGGATTAAATAACCAATCACTTAAAGCAAGTCTCCCAAGTTATCAAACTTTGGGGCCTTCTTTTAATAAATGGCTTGCCAGTGTTGACATTTTTAGGTAGGGGGGCCTAAGGACATCATGGTTCACACCTTTAAGTGGTGATTTGGGATTTAAAGTTAGGCTCGAACCACAGATTTAAAATTATTTTTCACGTACAGAAGTGGTTCAAACAGTTCAGTTGTCAAGGTGACACAGGAGAAGATAAATATATTGGGTATATTAACTGTCGGACAAGATATGCAATGCAAATGCCGACTGGGCATAATGCCTGCCCCTTAAACCTCTTCCCCGAGTTATTTGCTCTGCCCTGTCTTCTTATGTGCTTCTGCTGCCCCGTGCACATAATACAGATAGGTGCAATCTTAAAATCAGCTACCTTTTGAGGACTATCCCGTGCACTCACCGCTTCAGGACCCACGATCACCAGGGGTCAAGAAGAAGTAAAAGATGATGTGAGAGAAAAGGATGGTATGAAGGGACAATAAAAAAGTTCTAAGAAGTGACTTAAGTGAATCAACGATTAGTGCAAGTAATAATAAAACACTTGATAAGGAGTAGAAAAGAGAGTAGAAGAATCACAAAACATTGAAGTAAGCTACAAAAAGGGTGATAGATATGAGACAAATGGGAGGACCCTTATGTAAGTCAAATATCATAGGATCAGATTGTGAGATACCGCTTAGGTTACAGAAACTTTAAAGGTTCAAGCAGCAGGTGTATCTAAAAGGTTATACTGGGCTTTGAGTTCTTTGGCTTCCTACGTCAATAGGGATGATAAGGATTGATTATGCTTTATTGATATGTAGGATGACATGCCCCAAAAAATCATTAAATAGTAGCCACACACCTCACTCACCATCATCAGCAATAAGTTACATCCTACTCAGCATGAATTATTACTAATAGACATTTTAACTCAATGACCTTTTTCACATTAGGAATAAAAATCATAATGAACAGGATTAAGACACAGACCACTGCAGTGGGTGCATTTACCAATCGAGTTTTCTATCTGAAACTATGGATATAGCCTACAAATATATGTCTGTAGTTGATTAATAAATCAATCACACTATTTCAAGGACTGGAAACAGTGACCTGTAGATTACACAAAGAAATCCGCCTTGGTTCTATGAGAAAACACTGATTTCCAAAATAGCTTTTGCAAAAATTACTTCTCAAAAACATGCTATAGAATACATTGTTTCTCTATATAGCATATTATTTTTTCCAAAACAACTTTTCATGAAGAATGCTGATGAGCTCTTGAGCAGAGTTAGTGCATGCCAATGCATGCCTATGCCGGAAAAATATCACAGCAATATAATTTATAAGGTGAACACCGATATTCAAATAGTGTCCTTTAAGTTCTATATTTAGTCCACTATTAGACAACTTGCTGATTACAATAAACATGGCCCAATAATGATTGTTATTTAGGACAGCTTTGGCCTCAAGTGTAAGTCATGGCCCTTCTCCACATTTCTTTATACCATTTATATTATGTGATTGTTTATATGTTTTCGCAGGCAGATCCTCAAAATCCCCTTTCGTTATATGTTTATGTTCCTTATCCCATCCGTATAATTTTCTCTGTATATGTATATGAAAAGATGTATGCCTATATATATATATATATATATATATATATATATATATTTATATAAAAAAAAGCTGACGAAGGCGGCAACGCCGAAACGCGTTCTTTTGTGCCAATAAACCCTGATGAATTACGATACCCGCGGAGTGCTGTCCTTCTCTGTACCAAGGGGATTAAGTGTGGAATATATATGTTTATATATATATCTCCACAGCCTCTTGCAGTTCTTCTGAGTGCTTCCACAACGCAGGCTCAGTGCTCGGCACTTGGTGCAGCATCCCCTACTTATGTCCAAAAGTCCACTGTGACATGTTTGCCCAAAGAAAAAGCTGGCACTCCGAGATGCTTCTTCTGAAATCAATTTAATAAACTGGCGTGTTTCTCAGTGCCCAACCCCCTTAAAAAGTGCAATACTTGCGTGATGAACATAAAGAAAAGACTCACCTGGTGTAACCGGCTTTTAGAGATAATATAAACATTATCTGGACAAATTATTGGTCAACATCCTAGACGTAATTATACTAACATAATATCAGAATACCTATCTGATATAACTTAATGTACATCAGAAACAGTAAAGACTACAATTCTAAATGCAAAGCTCTCTGCATGTTACTTATTATCTATTCTAAATGATGCCAAGTGACCTGTATCTAACATGTATCCCATCAATAAATACTGTTGGTCAAAATTGCATGACTTGAGTATTCCAAAATCATAAAGCCCAGTGGCTGATTAAACATTGAACGATTCTCAGGCACTTATGAGGGCCTGAGAATCGTTCAGAAGATTTTACCAAAATTGACCTTTACAAGCCCTCAGTAGGGATGGGGAAAGATGGCACACAATAAAAAACTTCCTTTGAAATATATAGTAATACGAATTTGATAAGTGATCAAAAGTATGTTGTCTAAAGTGAGGAAGAGGTAATCACCAAGAGCTGGTGAGTGGTGTGTTATATTTAATTGTGCCATGAAAGGGGGTAATCTCAAAATGGATGCTTAGAAATCTACAGGATTGTGAGTAATGTTGAGTTCTACCTTTATCTGGGGTCCATATAACAGTGTAATATAGAGGAATGTAATAAAAGTTTAGTCTAGCAGATTCTGTGACATATGTTTCCATCAGCCGTTATAATTTATCAAATTAATATGTTACACACAAAAATATGGTCCGGGTAATTGCTCATGCAGTGTGCAATTTATGGTTCACAATGATGTCATTAATTGTCTCTCAGAGAAAACTGTATAGACACATGTCTGCACAGAGTGAAGACATTTGTTAAATGTACATGGAGAGTATTAAGTTTAACCCGTTGAGTGCGGGCGTCGGCCACTCGCCGACGCCCGCACTACCTCCCTGGTGCGGGTCACGACCGGTGGCCGACACCAGGGAGGGTTTAGAAAATCCTAGTTTTTTTTTATTTTTCACTACCCGGGAGACACGGAAGCTTTTCCATGTCTACCCCCCACCCACCCCTTTGTGACACACTGACGTTACATTGTTGTTTTCCCCATTGGAGCAGGAAGGGCACGTAAGGCCGCTTCCTGCTCCGATGGGGAAAACGCCCCCAAACGGCCTTCCCCACGTTCGGGAAGGCCTCGTATGAAAAGGGAGACTCTCCCCTTTCATACAAGGCCTTCCTGAACGCGTTTCCTGGCCCTCGATCGCAGCTCAACTGTAGCTTTTAGGCAGCAATAAAAAAAATGTCCAGTAAGTCTTGTGATTATGTTTCTGCTACAAAAGCATCAGACTTTTGTCTAGTGGCAGTTTTAGTGCCATAAAGAAGCACCAAAGGTTTATGTGCCTACTGCAAAGAGCAAATCTGAATTTTATGTAAATACCTGATTACATTAGTAAAGTGAGTCACTTCCTGCGCTATAATACTAATGAAATGTATGTGCAGGATGGGTAGCGGCTATGGAAAGATGAAAGGCACTTTTGCTGGATGGTAATGAGGGAATCCGAGGAGGAGGACATGGGAGTACGAGCGCCAATAACGATTGTTGGACTGAGCGCAGGAGGTGCTAAAGACTGTGACGAATGGTATGTGACAAGGTGTTTTTTGAGTGTTTTGAAAGAACGTGCTGATTGAGGGACGAAGCGCAGGTAAGGTGGCCTCCACTGTTGTACGTATCACACACACACCAGCAATTTTGTGACTGTCTACGTAGCCTAGTGTTTTAGAGCAACGGTTTAGCTAATAGCAGAGATGGCATCTTGATGGATGACTTCTGCTGACGCCGTCACTTGGGTTATAGAGGGCAGCTCTGACATAGGATCAGAGACTGAGACAGCAGATACTGAGACAGCATCTGAGGGATAGGACAATGACGCTGACTCTGGGAGTGGTTTTTGAGTCAGAGAAGTCCCATTGGATAACTCCTCTTCTAGTAAATTATGAGGGAGGTGGTAAGGACAGTCCTGCTGTTCCTTCGCAAGCACAGTCTGTGCAACGGGGTAATAGTGAGTTAGCCCAAACCAGAGAGCAGGTAAATGCAGCGGCAAACACAGAGAGAGAGTGCTCTCTTGGGAGCCCCCCAATTTAGTTCAGCCCCAAATTTCACCACCCAAATCGTATTATTGAGACATCAGAATTATCTATCACAAAACAAACTGGTTTTGTAAGGCAGGCACCTGTGTTTTTGGTCCTGGGTTCGGTGGCCATATAGGGAAACATATTAAACCCAAACATTTCTGGAAACTAGACATCCGGGGGAGTCCACAGTGGTGTGACTTGTGCGGATTCACCAAAGTTTTCTTACCCAGAATACCCTGCAAAGCTGAAATGATGAATAAAAACTCAACTCTTCTTGCATTTCTGTAACACAAACTACAGGAATATGCTGGGATCCACAAAATTCCTACCACTCAGTGATTCCTCACCTGTCCTGATAGAAACACTACCCCACTTGAGTGCCTATACCTAGTGCCTGCGTCAGGAGTGGATCACCCCAGGGTCAATAGTTGCCTCATGTAAGGACAAACATTGACCGTTGTGTGATCTATTCCTGTCGCAGGCAGTAGGCATACCCACACACGTGAGGTACCATTTCTATCAGGAGACTTGGGGGAATGGTGGGTGGAAGGAAATTCGTGGCTCCTCTCAGATTCCAGAACTTTCCATCACCGAAATGTGAGGAAAAAGTGTTTTTTTGGCAGCATTTTGAGGGTTGCAAAGGATTCTGGGTAACAGAACCTTGTGAGAGCCCCACAAGTCAGCCCATCCTGGATTTCCCTAGGTGTCTAGTTTTCAAAAATGCGCAGGTTTGGTAGGTTTCCCTAGGTGCCGGCTGAGCTAGAGGCCAAAATCCACAGCTAGGCACTTTGTAAAAAACAACTCTGTTTTTTTTTAGGAAAATGTGATGTGTCCACGTTGTGTTTTGTGGCATTTCCTGTCGCAGGACTAGGCCTACCCACACAAGTGAGGTACCATTTTTATCGGGAGACTTGGGGGAACGCTGGGTGGAAGGAAATTTGTGGCTCCTCTCAGATTCCAAAACTGTCTGTCACCGAAATATGAGGAAAAAGTGTTTCTTTGGCCTCATTTTGAGGTTTGCAAAGGAGTCTGGGTAACAGAACATAGTCATAGCCCCACAAGTCAGCCCATCCTGGTTTCCCCTAGGTGTCTAGTTTTCAAATATGCGCAGGTTTGGTAGGTTTCCCTAGGTGCCGACTGAGCTAGAGGCCAAAATCCACAGCTAGGCACTTTGCAAAAAACAGCTCTGTTTTCTTTAGGAAAATGTGATGTGTCCACATTGTGTTTTGCGGCATTTCCTGTCGCAGCGCTAGGCCTACCCACACATGTGAGGTACCATTTTTATCGGAAGACTTGGGGGAACGCTGGGTGGAAGGAAACTTGTGGCTCCTCTCAGATTCCAGAACTTTCTGTCACCGTAATGTGAGGAAAAAGTGTATTTTTGGCCACATTTTGAGGTTTGCAAAGGATTCTGGGTAACAAAACCTGGCGAGAGCCCCACAAGTCAGCCCATCCTGGATTCCCCTAGGTGCCTAGTTTTCAAAAATGTGCAGGTTTGGTAGGTTTCCCTAGGTGCCGGCTGAGCTAGAAGCCAAAACCTGCAGCTAGGCACTTTGCAAAAAACACATCAGATTTCAGTGTAAAAATGTGATGTGTCCATATTGCCTTTCCTCTCGCGAGCATTAGGCCTACCCAAGCAAGTGAGGTACCATTTTTATCGGGAGACTTGGGTGAACACAGAATAGCACAAGTGTTCTTGCCCCTTGTCTTTCTCTACATTTTTTCCTTCCAAACGTAAGAGTGTGTAAAAAAGACATCTATTCGAGAAATGGCCTGTAATGCACCGGCTAGTATGGGCACCCCGGAATTCAGAGATGTGCAAATAGCCACTGGTTCTCAACACCTTATCTTGTGGCCATTTTGGAAATACAAAGGTTTTCTTGATACCTATTTTTCACTCTTTATATTTCAGCAAATGAATTGCTGTATACCCGAAATAGAATGAAAACCCATTGCAAGGTGCAGCTCGTTTATTGGCCCTGGGTACCTAGGGATCTTGATGAACCTACAAGCCCTATATATCCCTGCAACCAGAAGAGTCCAGCACACGTAACAGTATATTGCTTTAAAAAATCTGACATTGCAGGAAAAAGATACAGAGTAAAACGTGGAGAAATATGGCTGGTTTTTTTTCAGCTCAATTTCTATATTGTTTTATTTCAGCTGTTATCTTCTGTAGGAAAACCTTGTAGGATCCTCACAAATGACCCCTTGCTGAATTCAGAATGTTATCTATTTTTCAGAAATGCTTAGCTGTCCTGGATCCAGTATTGGATTCACACCTATTCCTGTCACTAACTGGAAGGAGGCTGAAAGCACCAAAAATAGTAAAAATTAAGTATGTCCCAGTAAAATGCCAAAATTGTGTTGGAAAAAGGTGGTTTTCTGATTCAACTCTGCCTGTTCCTGAAAGCTGGGAAGATGGTGATTTTAGCACCGCACACCCTTTATTGGTGCCATTTTCAGGCAAAAAACCACAAACCTTCTACGGCAGCCATTTTTTCCTATAAAAAAAAAAACACATTTGGTGTATTTTGACTAATTTCTTGGTCTCCTCCAGAGGAACCCAGAAACTCTGGGTACCTTTAGAATCCCTAGGATGTTGGGGAAAAAAGGACGCAAATTTGGCGTGGATAGCTTTTGTGGACAAAAAGTTATGAAGGCCTAAGCGCGAACTACCCCAAATAGCCAAAAAAGGGCTCAGCACTGGGGGGGAGAGGGGGGGGGGAGGCCCAGCAGCTAAGAGGTTAAAGGCTTGGTGTCCCAAGTAGGCATGCTTTTGTTTTCACAGTTGTGTTGCCATATGGTTCCCCAAGGTTAAGGTCCACTTAGCAACAGCCATACCACTGAGAGGGTAAGACCACCATCCCATCTCTTGGTATTCACCGACAGGGTAAAATGAGAATGTTATAAAAGTACTAGAAAAGTACCTATATGGCTGTGACTACAGAATTCAGAATAAATGACAGGCGTGGATACTGTTCCGGTAGTCTTCCCTATCACCCTCATCCCACCCTTGACTGTTAGTGGTAGATGATTGCTGGTCTCAGGCCGCCCGCATGTATCCTAATTTCAGAAAGTATTGGAAATCCTCCTAGACAATTTATGGAGAGATGAAAGCTGTAGACATTGGGCATCCATCTTCAACTAAGCCAACTTTTCAATACCATATTTCTAGTAGATGACACTTTATAAAGCAACTAACTCCATTTCGAGAGTTAACCTTCCCCACTCGTCTGCTCCTGTTTAATGCCCTTATTGCTTTAATGTTTTTTTGAGTCATGTAGGGGCCACATGAAAGGCCAGGGCGACTAGTGTTTGTTTGGTTGGTTTAGCAGCAGCTCTTTTAGAGGTTACCAGGTTTGTTGGCTCAGTTAACTACTGCTACACCAATCGCTGTATGTAAATCACGATGCTTGCTCTCTAGAGATTATCTCTGCAGTGTGGGCCTGGTCCTAATCCCTCCATTATGCTCCTCCTAATCCCCCCATTAGCGGAATCTCACTTTCCCTTTCATTAGCCAGACCCCCAAGGTTACAGAGTCCTGTGGCACAGACGAGGACTACAAGGTGTGAGAACGGAAGCAAAGCGTTAACACCCTACCGATGCTTTTTGTCCCCTAGTGACCTCCCCCACACTTTCTGCTTTTACATGGGCAATTTAAGGTCACTCATGCTCGATGTGACACTTGTAAATCGACACCTTCTGCTGAGTGTTTCTAAATACAAAGACTTTACGCCCCAATGTCTTCTCGGATAGAAAACACACAGGCGCACCCCTTTTCCACTCAACATGCAGTTGGTTTCTATGTCATACGAACAAATGTTTGTACAAACTAAATATCAGCTACTCTTAATTGCACCCACAAGTTCCTATGGATAAGTTTTGTTCTCTCCATGCACCCAAGTAAGGAAGAAAATGTTATCTTGTAGTATCTTTCTCTACAGAGCTCTACGTAGGAACGTGCGAAACTTGTGTAATTTGCTTTTGTGTACTTACACGAAATTCAGGAAGAATTAGGTGACATGAGGCCTAATTGTATGAAAAACAAATCTAATGTCACACAAAACTAGTTCAAAATACAAACGTGGGGCAACCAATAGCCGGTCGTTCACATTAATCCTGTGATTAATTGTCAACTTTAACTACACCCCCTGCAATACAAGGAGTGCAGACCACGGCGCAAGCGGTCCATACCCTGCCTCACAAGTGCAGGCCAGCGCCACTGCCCAGGTAACTATGCAAGATGCGACCACGCAAGTGCTGTTGTCTGCGATACAGCTTTTATCTAACCTTGATACTCCCTCTGCTCCTGTTCCCCCAACTGCACCCTGGGCCCCCACTGATGCCCTAAAGAATACAGTAGCAGAACTCAAAAGCCAGATAGAGGCAATTGCGGCTGCGCGCATTGTTAGACCAGCGGCTACTGGTACTACAGGCTCGAGTTACAATCCATCTTCGTGCGTGCTGTCACCTATCCCCAACAACGTGGAAAAAGGTAACATCGCTGAGAGCAACACAAATAAGTGTGGGGGTGGTACTTTGCCAGTGAGCGCCGGGCAAGACACTCTATTATCCTGGCCAGGTAAGCTCGCAGCCCACATCATGGCGGATGTGAAAGAAAAGATTTGGATAGGGGATTTTGTAGACATTTTTTCGCTCATCAGAGCTAAGAGAAGGGAAGTAGAATTGAAAGTTAAAGAAGGGAAGGCATCATCTTGCAATGGCAAAAAAACTAAGGTTGAGAAAAATATGACAAATTGATTGTTTGGGTTTGATGTTTATATGTCTGTCATGCTTGAGAAGAAACCAGACTTGGCAACTTCTATGATATTTTATGCTAATAAGATTCTGAAAGCACATCATGTATACGGAGCTAATGCTTGGATGGAATATGATAGGCACTTCAGGTAGGCTAAGGTTGAGGACCCAGAAATAGGTTGGGACCAAACCGAAGTGAATGTAAGAATGCGTGAACAGTAAGCTGCCTGGGAGGCAGCGTTTTCGTACACAATTTACCAATTAGAAAAAAGGCTCTTGCTGGGCATTTAATAGAAAGGTGTGTTCTCGCCCAGCAGGGTCCTGCAAATTTAAAGATAACTGTTCCTTCTGTGGACACCCTTCCCACCCAGAGTTCAAATTCATTAACAAATCCAAGGAGAAGGTTAAGGAGGGGAGTAAGCCCTCAAGCTGAATTAACATTGCCCTCACCCACACAGATTAGCACTTTCCTCCCATGGCTACAGTCCCATCCTAACAAAGACTCTGCAGACCTATTGTTTAAAGGCTTCTTTTGCGGTTTCCGGATTCCCACCTTACGAGTGCCCCCTAATCCATATTGCAATAATCTACTGTCAGCCAGGAAATATCCAGGGGTTGTTACAAAGAAGGTTGAGAAGGAAAGGTTGTTAGGAAGATTGGTGGCGGGCCCTTTCTCCTCTCCTCCATCCAATAATTTTGTCTGTTCCCCCTTGGGAGTGGTCCCTAAAAAAGAGCTCGGGCAATTCGGATTAATACATAACCTCTCAGCCCCACGTGGGTCTTCAGTGAATGAAGCAATTGACCCCCAACTATGCTCTGTTCGCTATGCCACTGTAGACCAGGCTCTTGAGAAGTTGCGCTACCTAGGCCGTGGGGGCCCTTCTGGCCAAGACCGACATTGAGTCAGCATTTAGGCTTCTCCCGGTGCACCCAGATGATTACCATTTATTGGGTTTCCAATTCGCAGGGTCCTTTTATTACGATAAATGCATGCCAATGAGTTGCAGTGTGTCTTGCAGTTACTTTGAACAGTTCAGCTCCTTGTTGCAATGGATTTTCACCAAGCGCACCGGGCAAAGGGAGTGATTCACTACTTAGATGATTTTCTGGTACTGGGTCCTACTGGATCTGCGAGGTGTCTGTGGGCTCTACAGGCTTTGACTACCATGTTTGAGGAATTTGAGGTTCCACTAGCCCAAGACAAAACAGAGCGCCCCACAACCTGCATTACATTCCTCGGGATCGAGATAGATTCTGGTGGGTGAGTGTCGCCTCCTCTTGGCTAAGTTGGTGGCTTTTAGGAACTCAATTGACTCAGCCCTGGCACAAAAGAAGGTCACGCTACACGAGCTGCAAGTATTAGTAGGCAACTGAATTTTGCCTTACAAATTATTCCCATGACATGCCCCTTTTCCAGGTCTATCGCAAGGGCTATGGCAGGGTTGACTGAGAACCATCATCATACCAGACTGTCGTTGGAAGTCAGGGAAGATTTAACAATCTGGGATTCCTTTTTATAAGATTTCAATGGGGTGGTCATTTGACCTCCTTGTACAATCCTTCATTCTACCATGGGCCTCTTCACCGATGCCGCTGGCAATGCAGGTTTTGGAGCCATCCTGGGCAACAATTGGTGTAGAGGAGATTGGCCAGTTGAGTGGCATGTTACTGGGATTACAAAGAATGTGGCATTTCTGGAACTTTTCCCCACTTAGTTGCTGTCACAATTTGGGCCCTTAGGTTCAAAGATAGATCAATGATATTTTGGTCTGACAACATGGCAGTGGTTGAGGCCAATAAAAGACGTGGCGCGTCTTGCAGGCGTGTACTGTGATTACTGAAACACCTAGTCTTTAGAATCTGGAGACCGCCAGCAAGCCCTCACCCCAACACCAGCTATACGCAGACCGCCAAACTTACTTGTTGGAAGAAGTTTTATTACAAATTTTTCTTGATATTTTACTACACATCTAAACCATAAATCACTTCAAGCAAACTTCAGTCATATTTACAAAACATAAATCATATCCATGAGATACAATTCGGTAACCATAAATCATTTACTTATGACAGGATCCCTTCCTTTCCTGAACCACCATTGGACCACACAAGTGAACCGTATCTCACCTGTATCCCTAGGAGCGGCAGTTGCCTTGACTACACCGTTCCTTGTCCACACGCTCAGAGTTCCGCCCCCCCTCCAAACAAACAGCACGCCGTCCGCCAGCCCAGCTGCTGCGCTACCGAAGAGAAGGCTGAGCCTTCCTGGGGGGTGCTTAAGTAGCCCCCCACATTATGCGGCGGCTAGAACCGGCCGTCGGCTAACGCAGCCACAACGTTCCTAAACCTCTAGACTTCCGCCACCATGCCTCGCATGGCGTGGGGGCGGAAGTCGCAGGCCAGCCCAACGCACAACTAGTGCGAAGGGGTTCTTGGGCCTCGGCGGCCCCGTCTCCTAAGGGGCCGCGCCCTCCCATCATGGGGGACGCTTTTCCCAATGTGTTTGAAACTGAATATTACCTTCCGTAACAATGCAGCTGATGCTATATCTCGCTATTGATTTTCTGAGGTTCCACCCACAGGCGGACGAGAAGATGACGGAGTTCCCAGCATATATGTGGAAGATTGGAGTCCTGCACTCGCCTCTTTAGTAGCAACATCCCTAGCAATCCGCACATGCAGGGCATATGAAAAATCATTCCAGCAATACAGACCGTTTTTGAATTCTTGCAAAATTACCGAGTGGTTTTCAACGCAGGCCATTTGCTTTTTTTTAAGTCATCTTAGGGAACTTGGCAAACCAGTTTCCTGCACAAAGGCACAGCTGTCCGCCATTTGTTTTTTTTCACAAATTTACATAATCAAGAGACTCAACTGAACGCGTTTGTCATAAAAAGGGCGGTGGTTGGGTGGGCTCAACTAGATGGCACAAAGAAGGAGTCTAGATGCCCCCTAACGGCTCACATATTGGGGGGGTTCTGGACAGGTGGACAGTCTCTTGAATGTTTGTGCCTCCCCCTTTGAAACAACCTTATTTGCGGCTGCTTTTTCTACAGCTCTTTATGGAGCCTTTCGCGTGAGCAAATTAGTGGGGTCACCTGAGGGTGACAACACAGGAGGCCTCCAGTTGGCCGACGTTCGATTCATCACGGGGTTGAGAAAAATTCAGTTACAAAGGTGAAAAATTGATCAGCTAGGAAAAGGGTCGACTATTGAACTTAGAGTTGCTCAGCGATCCCGTTTATGCCCAGTGAGTCGCTTGGGCTCATACTTAGCAGTTTGCTCAGCATCTGAGGCCTCTGCTCTTTTTCTGCATGAGAACGGGGAATGCTTATCCCGTTACCAGTTTTTGGCAGTAATGAAGGCGGCACTGGGGGCTGCGGGGGTCGACCCTCAAGGGTACTCATCGCACTCATTCAGGATTGGGGCAGCTACCCTAGCAGCCGGTGCTGGGATGTCCCCCAGCAGAGGTAAAGTCCATCAGGAGATGGTCTTCCAATTGTTATAAGCGTTACATACGGCCTGAGTTGCAATGATAAGCATTTTTTACACTCCTGTTTTTGATTCCTCATGATGGTTACTCATGCAACTTTCTTTCGTTTCAGTTGTATGCCGTCTCACATGGTTTGGGTGCTAGGGCACTCTTTTGTCCGGTGGGCGGCCTACAGGTCGCAATTTCTCCGTAAGACCAAGCCGGCGGAGATTCAGGATATTGCTTTTCGTTTGTGTGGGATTGGTGGGCTGGGAGTCACTCAGCTACAGCAACTGGTGGAAATGGTGAAAGGGTGTGAGGGACTCCAGTTGCCGGACCTCATTGTCATCCATATTGGTGGAAATGACCTGGTGCGACTGGGCCGCAAGACTCTCAGGGAAACTATTTTAACGGAAATCACCAGATTGTCCAAGGAGTTCCTGAACGCTGCCATCACATGGCCACACATGGTACCTCGTCGCAACTGGGGTTTGGACGTTAAATCAAGGACAATTTATGTGTCAGTTCGTCGACTTAATGCGGAAGTATCAAGACTGTGTCCTGGTCTGGGCCGCCTATGAAACATCCCACACAAACTGTTAAAAGGGCCAGACATGTTTCACAGAGATAGGGTGCATTTGTCTGTCGCAAATTATTGCGGACATTTGGTCTTTCTCTCTGAGTCTGTTTGGCGGGGGAGGGCGAAGGACCTTTGGGGCCCTGGTCGCCCTTGTGGCGGGAGAGGAAATACTTCAGTCACCATAACCAACAGAGGGGTCCCCAAGGCTGGGTGCCCTGGATAACACCAGAGGTAGGATCCTGAAGTCCTGAACCACCCTGCGGACGCACACACCAGCTGGGAGGCGGGTAGGGAGCCCAGATCGCTGGGGTGGGCATAGGGCTCCCGCACCTGGCCGCCCGTTTCATCCACGGCAGATTGGTGTTTGGGGAGGGAAAGGAACCCAGAGCATGAGGACACGGGACAGTGAAGTCTGGGGAACCGCCCCCTCCAGGGATACAGGTGAGGTACGGTTCACCTGTGTGGTCCAAAGGAGGTCCAGGACAGGAAGGCATCCTGTCACATTGATTTATGACTTGAGTAACTGAGTAATTCTTATTGAAATGAAGTGAAGGAATTGGATGTATTGTAATGTTTTTTCAAGTGAAATAGTAACTGCGTGTTTTTTGTTAAAAATGAATTCTGCAGTATAAAAACTAAATTCCCTCCAACAAATAAGTCTTGTCGGTCTGCGTGTGGCAGGTGTTGGGGAGAGGGCTTTCTGGTGGCCTCCGGGTTCTATGTTTAGTTGACTGCCAAAGTGTGGAGAATTTAGAACAAACATTTGCAAAGCAATAGGTCTCAAATGTGCTTTAGTCGGAGCTATAGGACCCAGATTCTTCAGTAGCCCCCCCAACACCCGCCAAACGTAAACTGACATAGTCTGATTGTCATTGGCATTGTGAGAATGTATTCAAAGATTACACTAATTTAATACACACTGTGCAAGATTAATCATATCATAACTCGTAAACAAATGAAAACGCATAACCTGTAAATCAAAATCATGACTCAATTTTTGACACCCAACCAAGATTCCAGTCGTGTCCCGAACCCCCTCAACACTAATCCGCCAAGGGGGCGCAACGCGGTTGTCAGGAGCTGGAACCCCATGCCCACCCCAGCGATCTGGGCACCCTAGCACCCAAGCTGGTGTGTACATCCGTCAGTTGGTTCAGGTCTGCAGGATCCTACCTTCTTTGTTATCTTCATTGTGATCCTGGGTACCCTGCTCTGAATCCCCTCAGTTGCTTAGGGTGCATTTAGTATCTCCTGTCACGCAAAAGTATACTCAGTCTATAGCCTATATCTAAGGGATGGGAGGGGGAAGAATCCAACAGTCCGCGCCCAGCCGCCCCTGCTGCATCCACCAGAAATCACGGGCTGGAAGTGACGCGCCTCATGCGCGCCACCCCCAGATTCCTCCTTGTGATAAATGCTTCTTCCCACGCCCGTCTCACGAGACAACCCTCAGCAAACACTGGATGGGTGTACGAGGCCGGGGCCGCGGTGGCCCCAGGTCCTAAATGCTATGCCTCCCCAACTGGGGAGGCGCTCTGTCACAGGACCCAAATGCCCCCCAGTATGTCCCCGTTCCGAACACCTGTCAAATGTAAACCAACAGAGACTCTGTGCCTTTTGGCATTGGGAGAATTTATTAAGATTACACGCATTAAGTACACACTGTGCAGGATTAATTGAATCACATCATAACTCATGAACAAAGGTCACAAAAAATGCATAACCTGTAAATCAAAATCATTACTTAATATTTGACACCCTACTAAGGATCCGGCCACGTCTCGAACCTCCCTTGGACCACACTGGTGAACCATACTTCACCTGTATCCATTGGGGGGGGGGTGCGGCTGCAACACCTCACTGTACCTTGTCCTCGTGCTACAGGTTCCGCCCTCCCCCCAAACACCAGTCCGCCGTGGGGGTGCAAAGGGGTGGTCAGGAGCACCATGGCCACCCCAGTGATCTGGGCACCCTAGCACCTAAGCTGGTGTGTACATCCGTCAGTTGGTTCAGGCCTGCAGGATCCTACCTTCGTTTTTATCTTCATTGTTATCCTGGGTACCCTGCTTTGAGTACTCCTCAGTTGCTTAGGGTGCATTTAGTATCTCCTTTCACGCCACTATGGCAACCAGAGGTCCTTCGCGCTCTCCACCCCTGAACAAACAGTGAGCAAAGGCCCATATGTCTTTGATGAATCGATCTGTGCCCACATCTGATAAATGCAACCCATCATTGTGGAACACATATGTGCCTTTGAGCAGCTTATGTGGGATATTCCACAAGCACCCATGTCCCGGGCACAATCTCGCCAGTTATGAATTCAAACGTCTTACAGACACATTGATAGTCCTTGATTTTATCCCGTGCCCCCAGTTAGGCCAAGGTACCATGTGTGACCATGCAATGGCGGTGTTTGGGAAATCTTTGGACAATTGAGATATTTCTGTTAAGATTGCTTCCCTAAGTGCCTTACGCCCAATTCAGACCAGGTCATTCCCTCCAATATATAGCACGATGAGGTCTGGGAACTGCAGTCCCTTGCACCCTTTTGCCATTTTTAGGAGCTGTTGTAGCTGATTGACTCTCAGACCCCCAATTCCACACCACCGGAAGGAGACGTCACAAATTGACTCCGGCTTAGGTCTACGGAGCAGTTGCAACCTGAAGGCCGCTCGCCAGATAAAGGAGTGCCCGAGCACCCAAACCACATGGGAGGCCATACTACTGAAACAGAAGAAAAAACATCATGAGTGACGTCAAGGCAGGATGATTAATCACAATGAATGTCATATGTATTATTACAAATCTGGCCGAATGTACTGCCTAAAGCAACTGGAGGACCATCGGCCAATTGTTTTCACTTCTTCTGAAGACATGCCAGCCTCAGCCGCCACTGTGGCTGCCCCTATGCGAAAGGAATGCGTCAAAAAGCCTGATGGGTCAAACCCAGCTGCCCCCAGAGTGTCAGTCATCACCGTTGAAAATTGCTATCTAGACAGGCATTCGCCGCTTTCGTGAATTAATAGTGCTGTGGCACCCGTGGCTGGGCGAACCGCTAAGTAGGACCCCAAGCGATTGAGTGGACATAAGGGGGAGCCCGGCACGGCCTTTAGCTCAATGGCTGACCCTTTTCCCTCCTGGTCGGTTTTGGATCTACGCAACCAAATCATTAGTCACCCTGACTCAATGCGTACATCAGCGAACTGCAGCCCCTCGGAGATGTCAGTTTTGGATGAACCCACTAACTCACCCACCCGAAATGCACCATAGAAAGCTATTGTGAATGCTGCCGCAATAGCAGCACCTCAAATGAGGAACTGCAGACTTTTTCAAGGTAGGACAAGAGGGTACATAAAACGGAGGGTGAGAGGGGGCATCTGCAGTCCTTCTGGGTGCCCTGCAAGCGGGACCAACCTGCCATTGCTCTTTTAATGACAAAGGAGTTTAATTGTGGCTCTCTGCCCTGTAATCTTGTGAAAAAATGGATAGCAGCAAGATGCGCCCTAGCGCAAGATTCCGGTTTGCCTAACTTTCTAAGCTTCCCTAAAAAAGAGACAAATGGCCTCTGTTGAAAACCAGCTGGGTACTTGCATTGAGCGCTAGCATGCCCTATACTCATAAAAAGACTTCTCCTATGCTCTCCTAGTCCAATTCACTAACAATGCTGCCACTAGTTCTGAGAGGGTGGGACTCTAATCTGCCACAGATATGCAGAGAACTCCGTCATCTTCTCTGCTGCTTGCTGATGGAACCTCCAAAAATCCTGCATCAATGAGCGAGACAAAGCATCAGCTGCGTTATTAACGCCAGGAACATGTGGTGCCTGGAATATAATGTTGAACTTCAGGCACCATAAAACCAAATGTTCTAACAACCTAAGGACAAACCTACAGGAAGCACCCTGCCTATTGATAGCCTCAACTACTGCCATGTTGTTGGACCAGAAGATTACTATTCTGTCTTTGAAAACAAGGGCCCAAATCGTGACTGCGACAACAATGGAGAACAGTTCTAAAAAAGCCACATTCTTTGTGATCCCTTGGGCATGCTACTCATTCGGCCAGTCAACCCTGCAACACTCGGGGCAAAGTATTGCCTCAAATCCTACGCTTCCAGCAGCGTCGGTGAACAGACCCAAAGCTTCACTGGACACAGGACCAGCAGGCCATATGACCACTCCATTAAAATGTGCCAGAAAAGATGCCCAGATGTGTAGATCGTCCTTTACCTCAGCAGACAGCCTGGTGTAGTGATGTTTCTCCTTCAGACCAGACACAGCCCTAGCTATAGACCGAGAGAAAGGGCGAGCCATGATAATGATTCTTAAGGCAAAATTGAGCTGACCCACCAAAACCTGAAGTTGAAGAAGTGTGACTTTTTTTTGTGCTAGGACTGTGACAATGGATTGTCTGAATGCCTGAATCTTATCTAATGGAAGTTGACACTCGCCTGCTACTGTGTCTGTCTCAATGCCTAGAAGAGTTAGGCAGGTCGCAGGACCTGTGTTTTTTTCTGGAGCAATGGGGACCCCAACGTCCTCGAAAGAAAGTTGTCAAAGCTCGTAAAGCCAACTGGCGCTTCCAAGGGTTAGGAGTTCCCAAGACCAAGAAATCCCCCAGGTAATGGATGATGTCCTTATGGCCTGTGCGCATAGTAAAGCTCCACTGAAGCAATGAACTATACTGTTTAAAATAGGTACAGGACACACTACAGCCCATGGACATACACCTATCATAGTAATATGACCCGTCAAACTGGAAGCCCAATAAATGATAATCGTAGGGTGTACAGGCAAGGCGGAAGGCAGATTCTATGTCTGTTTTTGTTAGGAGTGCCCCTTTTCCCAAAATGCCCAACATATCCAGAGCGTGATCAACTGTTGCATAACGTACTGAATATAGATGAGGGTCAATGGCTTCGTGACAGAAGAGCCGTGAGGGGCCAAGAGGTTATGGATCAGCCTGAACTTTCCTTGATCTTTCTTGGGGACAACTCCCAAGGGAGAGCATGCAAATCCGCCAAGGGGGGGGGAATGGAAGGGTCCCGCTATTTGCCTTAACAACCTCTCTATTTCTTTTTGCTACTACCTCGGGATGTCTCAGTGCTGACAATAAATTGCTGCAATGTGGGACGGAAGCTACACCAAGAGCCGGGATCCTAAAACCGGAAGAAAAACCTGAAAGCAATCGCTCTGCCACATCTTTTTGGGGGGGTATGCATGTAACCATGGAAGGATTCCTGAAATCATTACTGGCGTGGGCAACTCAAATTCAATTGGAAGGCTTACTCCCTTCTTTATCTTTCCCTTTGGTGCTTCTTATTGCATTTTAATTCTGGTTGTGAGGGATGGCCACAGAAGGAGCAATTATGCTTAAATTTACAAGATCCCGCTGGGCGAGAGCACATCTTCCTGTTGAATGCCCAGTAGGAACCTTTTTTGTCGCCTGATTGGTGGTGCCGTAAAGGCTGTCTCCCTGTCACTTTGTTGTTCACGCATTCCAACCAAGCATTAACTTCTGTCTGGTCCCAGCCTCTATCTCGGTCATAAACTTTCGCCCATCTGAAATCCCTATCATATTCCAACGACGCGTTACCCCCATTCAGGTGATGCGCTTTCAATATTTTATCAGAGTAGAAAATCCGTAATGGTGCCAATTCAGTTTTTTTCTCCAGGAGAACAGTCATGAACACATTAAAACAAAACAGCCAATTTGTAATATTCTCATCAACCTTAGGTTTTTTCTCATGTGAAGATGAACCCCATGTTTCCTTATCCTTCAGGTCCACTTCCCTCCTCTTTGCTCTAATGAGTGAAAACATATCTACAAATTTCCCTTTCCAGATCTTGTCCTTCACATCTGAAGGGACATGAGATGCCAGTTTTCCGCGCCGTGATAATAATGTATCCTGCCCTCTCATTGCTGCCAAACATGCACTTCCTGTTGCGCTTGCAGTTGAATCAGCCTTACCTGTTGCCACTTAACATGCAGCGGGGGACTTTGGACCTAAAGGTGAGGTTGAACTCTGAATTAAGTCATTGTTACCCACGCCTGCTGCCCCTGAAGATGTAACTCTGCCACAGCATTGACCTGGTGCTTGAGCTCCGCCAGTGCATTCTGTACCTTGTCTAGAGGGGCCCAGGGGCCAGTGGGAAGAACTGGGTCAGAAAGTCCCTCCACTGAACTCAGTAACTGGGTAGCTGACAATAAAACTTGTGTTGTTGTATCCTGCACCTGGGGATTAACCGTTATGGGAAGGGGGATTAAACCCTGACTTTAGGTGACGGACAGGACAACTTGCTACGTTAAGACTGCCTGCCCTTGTCCTTGAGGTGTATGGGGAACTGGTGGTGTGGCAAGCCCTGGTTGCGGAGAAGGAAGTGACCTGGAGCTAACTCCAGGCATGTTTGATGCTAATGCTCCTATCGCTTGCCTCATCTCCCCCAGAATCGCTGTGAGACCCAAGGGGTCCTCTGTCGGTGTAACCCTGGCCTCTGCCTGAAGAGCTGCTAAGGAAGTGTTAACTCGAGGGGAGTAGGTGGTCCTGCATCCGAAGCCGATGCTGGCTCTGCCACGGGTGATGCCACAGATGGCAGTGCTGCAGGGGATCCTATATAGGGCTGCTGCGCAGTATCCTTGGAGGTACGTGGGGCCTGTTTCTGCACCCTGCACTTGATTGGGGGAAAAGCAGAACGTGGGGGAACAAGGGAGCGCCTAGGACGTTCTTCCACTGCCTCCTCCCTGTCTGATTCCCCCCCAGAACTCTCCTCCCCATCGTCCCCTAACTTTGCCAGGACCAGCTTCAATAACTGTGCTAGTTCGGGATCCTTCCTCTTCCCTACTCTACCTTTGACACATGCCATGATCAGGTTCAGATGAGACACACACTTCCCCAAACAAGGAAAGTGAATAACCTCAAAACGATTTAACTAAGCAAGGCAAGTAAGGCAATGTTAACTTCAGCTATTAGCGCGTTAAATGATTCAACAAAGCACAGTCACTGTAAAGCAATGCTAATTACCACTGCTAGCAACATTAAAATTGTGCTAAAAATTAAACTGTATAAAAAATGCCCATACAATGTTAACTACAACTCGTAAGTCAGCCCCCAATTACACAGCATGCAAAAAGGCCAACACAGCATCAAATTACCAATTGAAATCACAATAAAGATTGGCCCTGTAAAAAAACTTGCCCCCACCTATCCCAATACCCACACTTACCGATCTCTAGCTCTAGCTAGCTCTAGCTCTATCTCTAGATCTCTGGGCTTGGGCCAAAGAAGAGTTAATGACCTGCGGTGCCCCATCAGGTCAAGGAAGGCAGGCCAGTGGCAAGGGGTATTAAAAGGAAAACCTTGTACCAGTAGGCCTGAGAGGGTCCCGGTTTTGGGGGGGAGCAGGATCAAAAGCAGCAACTTAGCCCAAAGTTGATGCCTCTGCAGGCACACATGGCGCGGCTCGCGACCCCGTTGCGGGTGGCAAGTGCGTGTGGCGACCCGGGCGCCAATCACCAGTGAGCCAGATTGGGGAAAGCAATGCGGCTCGCGCTCTCAAGCAGAAGGTGGCAAGATCGCACTGCAATACGGGCGCCTGTATCGGGGCTGTGATGTTGAGGGATCCTCCGTAGATCTGCAGAACTCCGGCGTCTGACAGCACATGCTGCGATATGGCCGCCGCAGCGGGAGGGGAGCTGTTCTCGTGGACCAATCCTCCGATGATCCGTGAACCAGGAAACAAGGGTGCAACAGTCTGCACCCAGTTGCCCGTGCCGCATCCACCAGAAAGGCGGAATCTACTTGGGGAGTAAATAAATACCCCCCCAGGGATGCGGCGCGGGCCAGAAGTGACACATCTCGTGCGCACCACCCTCCAGATTTTTCCTTGCGATAAACGCTTCCACCCTGCCCATCTCACGAGACAACGCGGATGGGCGTACGGGGCCGGGGCCATGGTGGCCCTGGGTCCTAAACGCTGCACCTCCCCAACTGGGGAGGCTCTCTGTCATTGCCACCAGACTGATGATGTTTAAAAGGCTGCTTCCCTGTTACTTTGTTGTTCACATATTCCAACCAAACATTCCCTTCAGTCTGATCCCAGCCTATATCTAGGGCCTCAACTTTCATCCATCTGAAGTCCCTATCATATTCCAACCAAGTGTTACCCCCATAAAGGTGAGGCACTTTCAATATCTTATTGGAGTAGAAGATCAATGATAGTGCCAATTCTGGCTTCTTTTCTAGGAGAACAGTCATGTACACATTAAAACCAAAAAGCCAATTCATAATACTCTCTTCCACCCTAGGTTTTTTAATCATTTGAAGATGAACCCTTTGTTTCCTTATCCTTCTGATCCAGTTCCCTCCTCTTTGCCCTAATGAGCGCAAAAATATCTACGAATTCCCCTTTCCAGATCCTGTCTTTCACATCTGAAGGGACATGTGACGCCAATTTGCCCCGCTGTGATAATGTATCTTTGCCCCTGACTCCTGCCAGACATGAACTCCCTGTTGTGCTTGCAGTGGTATCAGTGGTCTTACTTGTTGCCGCCATTGATGCAGTGGGGTTCTTCGGACCCAAAGGTGGGGTGGAACTATGACTTATATCTTTGTTACCCTCGCCCGCAGTCCCGGGAAGACATAACACTGCCACGGCATTGATCTGCCGCTTTGGCTCCGCCAGTGCATTCTGGACTGTGTCCGCAGGGGCCCAGGGGGACAGTAGGTAGTATTGGGGCAGAAAACACCTCTACCAAAGACAATAGCTGGTTAGCTGACAGTAAGACCTGCACTGTTGCATCTTGCGCCTGAGAAGTAACTGTAACTGGAAGGGGTGTTAAACCCTGACTCTGAGTGACAGATGGAACTACTTGATGCGTTGGGGGCACATGCCATTGCCCCTGAGCTGGATGGGGTAATTGAACTTGCGGTGTGGCGGGAGAAGAAAGGGAACCGGACCCAACCCCAGGAGTGTTTACTGCCAACGCTGCTAAGGCCTGTCGTATATCCCCCAATATTGCTGTGAGACCAAGGGAGTCTGATGTCGGTGTAACCCTGGCTACTGCCTGAAACACTGGTAAGCTAGGGGTAGCTGGAGGGGGGTTACTGGATCTTCAATGTGAAGGAGGCGTGAGCTCCGCCACGGCTGCTGACACAGGCGGCAGTGCTTCTGGGGAACCTACATTGGGCTGCTGTGCAGAGTCCCTGCAGGTACGTAGGGCCTGTTTCTGAGCCCTGCATTTGACTGGGCGGAAGGCGGCCCAGGGAGGGACATGGGAGCTCCTAGGACGGTTTCCAGCCGCCTCTACCTTGGCTGATTACAAATCTGAACTCTTGACCCCGTCATCCCCTAACTTAGCCAGGACTAGCCTCAACAATTGCGATAATTCGAGATCCTTACCGTTCCTCTTCCCTACTCTACCTTTGTCTGACGCCATGACCAGGCTCAGATGAGGGACTCACTCCTAATAAGCAATTACAATGAACAACGCCAAAAGATTTTGTTCTATATTTTAAAAATTGTCTGTTTTTCAATCAGCTAACTACTAGGGCAGGCACTGCCCTTGCTCAAATTATAATGTTCACAAAGGGCCAACACAGAATTACATTAAAACACAATAAAGGTTAGCCCCCATTTAAAAAAAAAAAAAAAAAATTGTCCCCTCTCCCAATTCCTGCACTTACCAATCCCTGCGCGTGTTCCTGGGCCCGGGCCGGGGCCACCTTGAGTAAATGACCTGCGCTGCTCCATCAGGTCAAGGAAGGCAGGCCAGCAGCAAGCGTGGGGTTTCTAAAGCGACCCTCACGCCAGTAGGTCTGAGAGGGCCTCATGGGAGGAGGGACTGATTAATTAAATTAATGCGCCTTGCGGTCCTGAAGCAGGCAGCAAGCACGCCTGGTGACTTGGGTGCCAGGGTTAAAGTTAAATTAGCGTGGCTTGCGGCCCTATCACAGGCAGCAGGCATGAGTGGCTACACGGGCACCGGGGTTAAAAATAAAGTAGTGCGGCTCATGGCCCTATTACAGGCGTCAAGCACGCATGTCGACACGGGCACCGGGATGGGAGCTGCGGACCGGGACTACCCCCGATCAGGATCGCAATCCTGCCTCGCTCGGCTATCCAGTAATCCTCCGACTGATGAGGGCCGCGATCCTGCTGAAGTGGTAATCCAGGAATTGAAGAGGGCTCAACGGTCCGTGCCCAGCCACCCGTGCTGCATCCACAAGAAAGGCTGAAGCCTACTGGGGGTTACTAAAATAACCCCCAGGGATGCGGCGCAGGCTGGAAGTGACGCGCTTCCTGTGCGCCCCCCGTATTTCTCCTCTCCTACACGGCTTCCGCCCCTCCCGTCTCGGGCGGAATACACCTGCCCAGCAACGCTGGGCTGGCGCACAGGGCCGGTGCCGTGGTGGCCCTGGGTCCTATACGCCGTGCCTCCCTAGTTGGGGAGGCGCTCTGTCATTGGCATTGTAAATTCATAACTGGACTTTTCTTGCCGCATAAATTGGTCAACCCTGCCTAATAATTTAATATTTTCCTGCCATATAATTCCTGTGGCCATGCATATAATTAAAGCACTTACGTTTACCTTCTTCCTCTCTCTGCGGGCAACCACTGAAAATGTTGCCATTTACCATCTTAATTCAAATCTGCCATGCTAGTTCCAATAGAATACCCCTTTCACCATCCCACCATCAGAGTAGCTGGCTGGCTAGCACAATTCCCCAAACAAAGACACAAGACCTCCACAGAGGAGAAGTAAACTAGAAGGGTCACAGAAACACATCAGGAGTGTTCAAACAGTCATATTGCAATTAGAATGTTAAGGTGGCCTGAATTGTGGTCATAACTGTAAGAGATCCTTAAAACATATACAATTATCATATAAAACTTTATCAGAAATAAACTTTTGGCATTAGACTGTAATGCTCAAAACAACCCATAGAGGACAACATAACAAAATTATCATTTGTAAGAAACATGGTCATATAACCATATTGTTAGCCTCAAGAGGGCACAACCCCAATAAAAAAAACACAGGAGAAAGTAATGCAGTGTAACCATATACTTAGCCCTTAGAGGGCATTTTTAAGGCTAGCAGGACTACTGCAATATTACAAACAAGGCCCATAAAACATAACTTCTCTCAGCTGTAAAAACAAAAGTTCCAGCCATGAGAAAGTTTAAAAAGATAACAAATGGTGGTAGGGGTTATTCACATAGAGTGGGAATTCAGTGATGATGAAGACAGACAGGGCACATTGTGGTCAATGTTTTGAAGGCATAGGACCACCACAGGCTGATTTATGAGCAAAAATGTTTTGTAAAAGTAATTCCCTGCAAAGCCTTATGGGACATGTTTCTGTGCCACATATATTTTAATATGCTGATATGACTTTAATGCTTAGAACAGCTCCTAGAGGACACCACAATACAAATAGCATTTATAAGAAACATGGTCATGTAACTATATATTTAACCATACAAAAAGAAAATGGCAATAAATAATGCAGTGTAACCATATATTTAGCTCCTAGAGGGCATAATGCATTACATATATTCAGGGGTAGCAGGCCTAAACCAACAATATTACAAACAAGGCTCTTAACCCCTTACCCCCCCCACCCCACCCCCCCAGGTTGAGCCCTCATTTAGCTATTAGTGAAATCCCTGGTGCTAGTGGGGGCTTCCCGTAACCCGTTCAGGAAGGCCTCATTTGAATGTCGGGAATGTCAGAAAGGCCCATTTGGGCCTGCTTTTCTGACTGCAGCAGGAAGCAGCAAGCAGCTGCAGGGCCGCTTCCTGCTCCGGTCAGGAAAACAGATAGTGACTGTAGCGCGCCTTTCAGTGTGCTGACTTCACAAAGGGGCGGGTGGGGGTTCAGGGGGAAACACGGAAGATCTTCCATGTCGCTCGGGGTTTTTTTAACAAAAAAAACCTTTAAGGATTTTTTTACCCCCTCCCTGGTGTCGGGCACTGGTCGTGACCAGGCCCCAACCTAAAAATGGATAGACCACCCTCACCCACTTGGGGGCTTGCCGACATTTAGGACCTGAGACCACCGTGGCCCAGGCCCTATCTGCATCCGGTGAAATGCTGACCTTAGTCAGCTTCTGGTTGAATTATCTCTCAGGATGTGGGGGCGTGGGGAGAGGCGGGTAGTTGAAGTATCACCTGGAATGCATGTTACTTCCGCCCTCCGCGAAGGGCGGGTATAAATGTTACTCTCTCCCGGGACTTTGCCTTTTAAAGCAGAGCATCGTGACAGCGGCAGGCAGAAAGGAGGTGTTTTTTATGTAGTCTCTCCGATAGCCCCAGGAGCGAGCCTCTGCTCCAGCAGGCCCATCACTCCTATCCGCATGGCCGTGTTGCAGCCAATAATCGTACCGGTCCCAGCCAGCTTTGAGCAACGGTCATTTTTGCCCCAGGGAGCTGCCATATCAGTGAGGTGTGCAGCTTATCCTTGTGCAACTCAACCCTGGGCAGCCCGTAAATAGCAATCATGAGCCTGGACCTCTAATGAGGGCAATTGAAAGCAGGGTTGTGACTTTGTGGCCCCATCAGCATAGTGTTCAGCCCCCCCCTTTTTTTTATCACTCAGTGAGCTGCCACATCAGCATGGTGTACAGCTCCTTTAGCTCTGCATCCTGTCTTGACCCTCCTTCCTGACCCAGGGGGAAGGAATGGCAGTGCCCACAATTGTGATTGTAGTTCCGACCTAGCAGGGCCAGGAACACAGTGCACAGGTAAGTGGAAGAGCGGAGGGGTTACATTGTTGTTGTGTAATTTCTATGCTGTCCTTCACTCTAGGTGACCTGTAAATTTGGGAGTACCCATTGTTAATATGATCTAACAGAATGCAGTATATTGGATTCAGCTGACTTGAAGCGAGGCTGGTACTGGGTCCGGCCTTTGCGGTTATACTTTTCACTGTCCCCGTTCGCAGTAAGGTCCATGTGTTGGGAAGAGGAAGGGGAGGGATGACACAGCTGTTGAAGCTGGTGTTAGCTAAGTTAGGCAATGAAGAGGCCACAGAGCTTTCTGGGTCAGAGTCGGAGGAAAACCGCACAGTCGCAGAGCACCCATGGAGGTCTCATGTACACCCTTCGGCTGCCTTCCCACCTGTTAAGCACAGGGTCAAAAAATCAGTGCATGCTCCCTCTGAGAACTTAGGTTAGCCAACACCCCCTGCAACCAGTGACACCTGATGCCCCAACTGTTCCCACCCCTGAGGTACTGGGAAATCCTAGTTCTCAACCCCATACCATACTGGCTGCCTCACTGCAAGTGGTCCACAGCAATCTCTTAGCAAATGTGCCTGAATCTCAAGGGGTCTGTACAGCTCATGCCGACATCAGACAGTCACTCTTAGCCTTGGCTTCTGGGTCAGTGGGTCTTCCAATAATCATCCCCAGAACCTGACGGCAGATGCACCTTCAGCAACCCCTCAACTGCCTTCTCCCTCATCAGTGATTTTGCCACTGACCCTTCCTTCCCAGGGTCCAAGTGCAGACTCACATGACTCCACCACATAGGCATTTATTTCAGTGGCTCAATTGCTGTCCAAGATAGCCGCTTCGGCAGACAAGTTAGTTCCCACTCCCAATTGCCCCATGGGCCCCTTTGAACAACATTATGGTAGTCATTGTGGATCTGAAGAAGCAAGTAGAGACCATTGGTGAGGTTCACTCTGGGCATTCCGTGGGAGTGCGTACCACAGGAATTAAGGTGACTCCCAACAATTTGTGGCAAAGGAGCTGCCCAATGCAGAAGCAGGTAAGAAAGCTGACCAGAGCAAGGAGAGAGTGGGTTCTACTTCTACTTCTGCAAGTGGGGGACAAAACAATTTATTATCTAGGCCTGGGTAGTTAGCCTCACTCGTCCCGCCGGACGTAAAAAAGATTTGGAGAGGGGATTTTGTTGCTATATTTTCTTTGATAACAGCCAAAAGAAATAAGTGTGAACAAAAGGACAAAAAGGGGCAAGGCTCAACATTGAAAGATAAGAAACCCATGGTTGAGGAGACAATAACAGATTGGTTATTTGAGTTTAATGGTTATATGTCTGTGATATTAGGTAAGAAACTAGAGGTTGCTACTTATATGATATTTTACTGCAATAAGATATTGAAGGCTCACCAGGTGAATAGGGGTTCTGCGTGGTTAAATTATGACCGGAATTTTAGGTGGGCAAAAGTAGAAGATCTAGATATAGGCTGAGACCAGACTGAGGTCAGTGTTTGGCTTGAGAGTGTTAACAACAAGACTCTATCGAAGCAGCTTTTTCGACAGTCACATGAAGGGGACAAGAAGGGCTCCTGTTCTGTCTTCAGTGAGAAAGTATACATGCGTCCGCAAGAACCTTTAAATATAGGCATGTGTGTTCCTTTTGCAGCCCTCTGTCCCACCCAGAGTTCAAATGTAATAAGTCAGAAGAAAGAGGGAAAGGCTCTATTAAACCTTCCAGCTAGTTGTGAGCTGCCCACCCCATTCCACATTACCAGGCTGATTCCATGGCTGAACTTGTATCTGGGCAGAGATATAGCAAAATTATTGTACCTAGGTTTTAGAATCCCTGCACTTGGAATGGGCCCCAACCCTCACTTAAGTAATCTACCAGCCTGTATGCATCTGTATGTAGTGTCCAGGAGGATAAAGAAGGAGAGTGCCTTAGGTAGGATAGCTGGCCGCTTCTCATTTCCTCCCATGGAGGAATTTGTGTGTTCACCTCTCTAATTGGTCCCGAAAAAAGAACCAGGGCAGTTTAATTTGATTCATAATCTATCTGCTCCAACGGGTTCATCGTGAATGAGTCTATTGATTCACGGCTATACTCAGTACTGTTTTGCATCAGTAGCTCAGGCACTTGCTATTCTGCGAGACCGTGGCAAAAACAGACATAGAATCCGCGTTTAGGCTGCTCTCAGTTCATCCTGATGACTACCACCTCTTGGGGTTCCAATTTGCCGGCTCTTACTACTATGATAAGTGCATGCTGATGGGGTATGCCTTGTCATGCACTTACTTTGAACGGTTTAGCTTGCTGTTGCAGTGGATATTCACTACAAGCACAGGCCACAAGGAGGTGATTCATTATAAATATGATTTCCTGGTTTTGGGGCTGCCTGACTCTGGGGTGTACTCCTGGGCTCTGAATGCATTGACTGCCCTTTTCAAAGAACTGGAGGTGTCAATAGCGCCAGGGAAGCTTGTAGGCCTCTCCACGTGTCTTACCCACCTGGCTATTGAGATTGATACTGTGGCCAGTGAGTGCCGCCTCCCTCCTGAGAAGGTTCAATCCTTCAGGCAGTCCATTGATACTGCGCTTGCCTTAAGGAAAATAACACTACACCAACTCTAGGCTCTAGTGGGTCAGCTGAACTTTGCCTTGCAGATCATTCCTATGGCTCGCCCCTGGCCTCACAGAGAAACATCATCATCCTCAGCTATCCAAGGTCAGGGAAGACCTAGGGATATGGTCCACATTTCTGCAACAATTTAACAGCCTTGTCATGTGGCCCTTACGCCCAGTCTCTAACTGCGTCTTAGGTCTATTCACTGATGCGGCGAGCAGTGCTGGGCTTGGAGCTGTTTTAGGCACTGCATGGTGTAGGGGGGACTGGCCGACAGCCTGGCACAACAATGGCATCTCTAGGAATATCACTTTTTTAGAGCTGTTCACCATTGTGGTAGCGGTGACCATATGGGCAGAGGTTCTGAGAGATAGGAGCATGGTATTCTGGTCTGACAACATGGGGGTGGTGGAGGTGAATAACAGGCAGGGGGCTTCATGCAAGTTGATTTTGAGATTGCTGAAACATTTGGTTTTACTGTGCTTTAAGTTTAACATCTTACTTAAGGCTAAGAATGTGCCTGGTATTCATGATAGTGCTACTATTGCCTTTTCTCACTTCAAGTTACAGGAATGTTGGGATTTCCATCTGCAGGGGCCCTAGAGAGATGACTGAGTTCCCATCATATCTGTGGAGGACTTAGTAGCAGCTTCTCTGGCACAGCACATGCAGACGTCTTCAGAAAGTGTTTTGCGTAGTTTAAGTCCTTTTTGCAAGCAAGTAACATCACTGATAGTTCACGACAAATGGCATTTGTCTTTTTCTGGGTAACTTCAGGAAGCATGGCAAGCTGGTCTCTTGTGCATGTGCCCATGTCTTAGCCAAAAGGTTCATTGTGAAGCTGAGGAGCTCTGCTGACATGAGTAGTTCCTTTCTCGTTCAGAAAGCATTAGCGGGATGGGCCAAGCTGGATGGCTGTCAAAAGGATGGCAGATGTCCCCTCAATGCACAAGTCCTGGGCCTACTTTTGTCCAGCCTGCCCAAGATGTAAACTTCCCCATATGAGGTAACGCTGTTCACTGCGGCCTTTACTGTGACCTTTTATGGTGACTTTAGGCTGAGCGAACTGGTGGGTTCTGCAGTGGGGGATGTCTGGTTAAGTGATGAATGACTTTTGATGTGGTTGAGAAAGTCTAAAACTGATCAGTAGAGGAAGGGTGCAGTGATCAAAACTGAGCAGCCACCCAGAGCTTCCACCTGTGTCCAGTGGCTCGACTGGGCTCCGACCTGGTTACTTGTCCTGCTACCACAACATCCACTCTATTCTTGTACCCGAATGGAGACTGCTTTTTTATGTTATCAGTTGATTGCAGTCCTGACTGCTGCCCTTAAAGTAGCGATATCAACCCTAATTGGAACACTTCTCATTCCTTCAAAATAGGTGCAGCCACGGTAGCAGCAGGGGTGGGGTTGTCTCCTCGTGAGGCACAAAATATTGGTCAGTGGTCGCCAAAGTCATATAAGACCTACGCCTGCCCTGATTTTCAAAGAAAGTGCTGGCACATGGTTGTTCAGTTTCTCTTTTTTGTGCTCACACCTATGTTTTTCTGTATTTAGTAGGATGTCATCCAAGGTGGAATGGGTTGTTAGTCACTTCATCTGACAGGCAACCTATTGGTTGCAACTGCTCCGTAAACCCCGGCCGGTGGCCTTGCATGATGTCTCTTTCCGGTAGAGTGGGATCGATGGCCTCCACATTTATCAATTGCAACAGCTAATCGAGGCAGCCAGGGGGGTGCGAGTTCCCGCATCTCATTGTTGTCCACTTTGGAGGGAACGACTTGGTAAAAATGGGCTGCATAGGACTCAGGGAGCTATTCCTGAAAGAATTTGCCCAACTACCCAGGCTTTTTCCAGAGGCAGCCATTGTGTGGTCCCACTTGGTGGCAACCTGGAACCAGGGTATTGGTGTTTGTTCTAGGACAATAAACATTTCTGTGAGGTGGCTGAACTCTGAGATATCCAGGCTTTCCCCGGCCCAGGTCACTTGTGGAACATTCAGCATAAGTTACTGGGTTTGATATGTTTCATAAGGGTGATGTCCACTTCTCAGATACAGTGTTCATCAAGGACATTTGGTGCTTGCACAAAAATTTATTATAGTGGGGAGGGCGAAGAACCTTGCTGTCCTGGTCGCCCTAGTGGTTGTATCTCAAATCCTAAACTCTCACCTAGCTACTAGAGGGGTCCTCCAAAATAGACCTCCAAGGACAGCACTAATAGTAGGGTCCAAGAGTCCTCAGCGGACCAGAGAATGTACACTCTGGTTTGGGGGCTAGGGTGCACATATCTTTGGGGTGGGCCCGGGGCTGCAGCTCCTGATCACCTCCTAGCAGCATGGTGTTTTGGGGGCTGGGCCCAAAAATGAGACCAAGGGTACTGTGAGGCAGGACTGCCCCGTTTGGATGCAGGTGGTTACACTAGTGTGGTCTGATGGCGTCTGGGATTGCGGAAAGGCCCTGGTGTTGTTGATGACCAGAGATCACATAATTCACCATTAATCATGTGATGCTTTTTATTTTTCTTGTGTCTAAATGTAGAACTGGTTTTGTTATTCGTTTCATTGTTGGTGATGTTTGCCTGTGGTGCTGGCTATGTTGCACACCAAAGTCAAATGCATTTGCTAGGAAAGTGTTTATGACCGTGGATCAAAACATAAACCTGGGATCACTTTTCCAAAATGTAGAATATTTCTTGTGTCTTGTGGAAAGTTTAGGGTCTGAATTGTGATAACTATAAAATACATAATTCTGAAACTGAGGCAGTTTTTGAATACATTAGTTATGTATTATACTTCAGACACTTCTGAGCTCTTGATGCACTTCAGTATAAAATATTACACCGTTTACCTCTCAGGCCTGGTACAACGATGGTACTGCAAATGGTGAAAGCCAAGCTGTATAAAATACACAAAACATACAGGACCCGAACACCCCAGTCGGGTCCGCACCTCCTCAAACTCAAATGTGTCAATGACAACACAACTAACTGCTTTGGAAAGATAGACCTTGTTTATTATAGACAATCAAAACACAACAAGAATAATTCAGTATGGTACATTTGCCATAAAGTCTAGCACCCAGATACCCCCTTGTGGCCCGCACCTCAACACGACCCAAACGAGGCACCAACAGAACTTACACAAATTTGTGGAGTTAGTGGAGCAGATTCTATTACAGTTTAGTGAAAATAATACGTTTAAATATAAAACACACTCATGTAAAAATATACTTGTGTAGGATCCCTGTGAAACAATGCAAAGAATTAAACACACAAGGGAAATAACAAAAAATCACATGATTAAGCAGTGAATTATATGATCTCTGATCATCAACAACACCAGGGTCTTTCCACAATCCAAAATTCTATCGGACCACACAGGTGTAACCAGCTGCATCCGTTAGGGGCAGTCCAGCCTCACTGTACACTTCTCCTCATTCTTGGGCACTACCCCCAAACACCAGGTGGGTGTGGGGGCACTCTGTTCAATATATCAAAACACAGCAAGCGCAAATACCTACAACTCACAATTGTCTGGTATGTGAACAGTTAAGTAAAGGAGTACATATTCTAGTAGCATGATATATACAGATGATATATGGAGTTCTCTGCAATTGGTCACTCCGTGCACAACACTAAGGTCCAGTCAAACCTTCATCGCAAGAGAACCACACAGGTGCAACCATCTGCATCTCTGAGGGGTTTTCCCCACTCAATGTGACCTAGTCAGCACACCTGACCCCACCCCTGCAACACCATCCTGTCTCAGTAACTATAAGAAGTGTGACCAGGAGCTACAGCTCCGTGCCGTACACTGATAATCTGTGCACCCTTGCCCCAAGCCAGTGTGAACATTCTTTGTTGGAATCCTGATTGCTGTCTTCACCCTCAGTGCTGCCTAAGAAGAATGAGATGGAGCATCACCCGGCTGTTGAAAAACAGTCTTGGGGTTAACCTTTCACCCTTGGGAGGAAGACTATCACCCCACCTAATACTATTGATGGGTGGGTTGGTGTGTCACACAAAATTAGTTCCCGCCGGCCTGATGACCTCCGCTGAAAAGGAGATGGCATGCTTGCCCTAAATAAGCCGTGGGAGCAGAAGCACCACTTCTTGATCCTGTTGCCAATCCCGCAATTCACAAGACCAGCGACAGGAAACCTTCCCATGGCCCGGATGCATTTCTTCCCTGCCATGGCCCTAGATTCGTGTGTGCAGGAGGAGGCATGGCTCTCGGGGACGCGGGTTCTAACACCACACCTGGGTGGGGCGTGGCACTCTGAAGATAAGCATGGTATGAAAGTATGCACTTTTATACAGTTTGTAATCACAGTCAATGTGTTTTTATATTTGTGAAAGATGAACAATAAACTAACTCATTTATACTGAAAGTAGGCTAAAAGCTTTTGTCCTGCTAGGCATATTGCAAGAACATATATCAAGGATTTTTTGTATTCAAGAATCAAGTTTCCCTCATGATACACTTATCACTCTTTACACCTGTGTAGCCTTGAATAGTAGGTACCATTCTTCACCTCACAGATGCTATACTTTCGGAGTGTCTAAAGAGCACTGGATCACCAATGTTCCTCTCAAATCAAGTGTTCTGTCCCTAGCTTGTATCAATTAATATGTTCAGTCTACTCTGAAGCCTCGCTGTCAATAGAGCTAGCAGAGAAAATGAAGAGAGCACCCTTTCCAGAGCCACAAAATATTCTGAAAGCTACAGTATGATGGCTTTTACAACATGACAGTGACAGCAAGTCAACAGCTCTTTAGAGGCAGGACAAGGAGACGCAAGCTGTCAAGAGCCAACTTGAATCCGGCAATCAGTCTTATGCACCAAGGATCATCAAGTGTGCATAAAACAACAGCAGTTACCGCTTTGCCAGCAGGAAAGTCCTGTGCCAGCTGTGCACTCTGTCGTGTTATGGCTTAATTTCTCTAAATGAAAACCTGGGAATAGGGCCTACTTGCCAAGGACTCTATCAAAGAGCTGAGAAAACAGTTCTCAAGGCTGAAATTTAATTGCCATAACCTACTTGTGTTATGATAATATTTGTCTCTGTTCCAAGAAGAGCATTCAGGGAACATATGCCTGAAAAATAATGCAAACGCTTTTACATAGAATGAAATATCAGTTAGTAACTCAACTGCAAATGAACTGGCTTTGTATGGTCTTGGACCTATCTATTGATGATGGAATGAAAGAAGACGAATGTAGTCATTTCACAGATTAAAGCAGGTTGTGGCAAATCAATGCAAAGAAATTCATGATACGAAGTGGAAATGTTGGCCCTTGGAGTAGAGGAAATCAGATATGTATGTATTGCTTATCACATTAACAAGGAACTTTGCATATCATATCATACCATTCCATGGTATAGCTTCCATTTATGCTGAAAGATGCATTTCCGTAAGGCCCATCATTTAAGATTAAATCGTAGCTTTGAAAAAGATCACTTTAAAGGGGTCTAGCAGGCCCTTAAATATCAATGAATACTCGAAATCCATGATCATGCACCTATGTCTGCATAGAAACAAATGGCCACATGCATACTTCTGGGGGCTGAGTATGTTTTTGCGTTTTGCTGGTATCTAAGTGGTTTTAAATGAGTTGCTTCCATCCCCTCTTGACAAAGTCCCTGCTCTTAAGAGCTGAAACACTTCAGGGACCTTTTTTGTGCTACTAGATTACTTTTTGTGTGCAAACCCCTACCACCGAAGATTGTCTGTGTTTTCCTTTTGGAACAAGGACTGTAACCCTAATTTATTTATTTGCATTTCCCTGCCACTGAGGAGTGGGTACAATACATTAAATTAACACTAAGAAATATATTAGATTTTATTTGAAACACCACATATCATGACAGTGACTATAAATGTGGCCCAGTAACACATTATTTAGAGCAATTGTACCAGTAAACTTACATCCACACATTTAGGACTACTGTGAAAAGGTCATATTTGAGTTTATTACCACCCAACAGTATAGCAAAAGTGGCATGAGAAAAACATGTTTTATTTGCTTGCCGATTTCATGCAAGTTACTTTACCATGGAAACAAGCCTTCTAGGGGTCACTATAGCTTTTGAGTGTGATCTTGCCTTTCTGGCCACATATAATCACTTGCATTCTGGTTTTGGTTAAATACATTTCTAAACACATGCACATGAGAAGATGCCATGGCCTAATACAGATATGCAGGTTAGAGAGGGGAGGGAGGAGGACTGGCATCATGACTCATTCGAGGCTTCTTCTCTCGTGAATCATGGCCCCTCCCTATGCTAAGCAATACTAAGTAGCATTTTACACTCCGTGCAATTGTATATATACTGTATGTGTATGTATATGTACAATGTAAATGTACTCCTGTGTATAAGTACAATGTAACAGTACTCCTGATGATGTGGCCGCAAAGTAATGACTCCCACAAAATAATGAAAAGTAAATGAGTTGCAGCCCTCTTCATTTTATACAATGGTAAGAACACTTGAGACAGAGGCTTTCTTGCACTGTGAATGATAGCATTGCACTGGATCACAAGTGCATACATTCAACTAAATGTTACCTGCACTTATATCTCAGGTCTGGTGCAACAACAATTTACTTTGCCAGTGCTTTTTTCTTTCCAATTTCTATCCCTTTAAAAAATATTTGTAGTCATCTTGGTTTAAACTGTGTCCATACACTAAGTCAAAGCCAATATTAACTTTTATTTGTGGCAATAAAATCACATTTTCCTGTGTTGTGTATTAAAAATGAAAGGGTTTCTATACCTGCTCTAAAAATAACTGCCTGTTAGAAAGAATCCTTACAGCTGTATTAAAATTGCTTACAATTATATTTGCATTCAAAATATCATTGCAAGTTAATGGTAGTCACGTTTGAATGAGGTGTTTTCTTTTCCCTTCCTCTTATTTTAGTGGCATGTACTTACAATAAAAAATAGACAAAAAATAGCCTGTGAAGTCTATAGGACCCGGATGCCCCCAGTCTGGCCACGCACCAACACAACCCAAACGAGGTACCAAGAGAACACACACAGAGACTGGAAGACTAGTTGGACAGTTTTTGTTACTAGCCAGTAAAAACATACTTAGGTTAGATAACAGTGCAACATCGTGAGGAATTAGGCATTCGTGGAAATAAAACGTGCAATAACTGGTGTATTATATGAATTACTAAACTGTAAAAACATGAAAACTAGCAACAGTAGAGACCTTCTGCAATCCCAAGCACCATTGGACCACACAGGTGAATTCAGGATTAGAGATCCTGTGCCCAAACCGTAAGATTTGCTGTCAGTGCGACCAACACCGTTGCGATGCTCTGCTTCAGAAAGTCAGAGGCCAAGGCAAGGTAACCTATATACAGCTGCCCATGGTGGCGGGCAGAAGTGGCACATACACACCTCGACTTTTGCATTTCCTGTCATCCCTTCCTCATCTTGCGAGGTGGAGCAACAGGATGTCATCACAGGATTGAGGTGGGGCCTGGGCCACGGTGGTCCCTGGTCCTAAATGTTGTGCCCATCCACAGGCAGAGCACTCTGTCCATAGGACCCGGATTTCCCCAGCACAACCCAAATGAGGTACCAACAGAACTCACAGAGATTGAGAGATTGGTGAAGCAGCTTTTATTACAAGCCAGTAAAATCATACTTAGGTTAGATAACAGTGACAAATTGTGAAAAATTAGGCATTCATGAGAAAGAAAACATCTCACAATAATCGCTGCGTTATTTGAATTACTAAACACATGAAGACCAACAACATCAAAGACCTTCCGCAATCCCAAACGCCATTGGACCACACAGCTGTAACCACTTGCATTGGTGATGGGTGGCCCCCGTCTCACAATACCCTTCTCCTCATCCCACGGCACAACCCCCTCCCCCCCCAAACACCAAGCTGCCAGAGAGGCTGCGATTAGGTGGCCAGGAGCTGCAGCCCGTGCCCACCTTTGGTGATTTGTGCTCCCTACCCCCCAAGCTGTTGTGTACATTCTGTGGTTGGCTCAGGACTGCTGGACTCTACCCTTGGTGCTGTTCTGGTGAGTATGCTTTGGAGGACCTCTCTGCTGACTGGGGGTGAATTTAGGATTAGAGATCACGCCACAAGGGCGACAAGGGCAACAAGGTCCTTCCCCCTCCCCACCACAAACCATTCCTTGAGCACTTGTAAGGTTATGAAGACCACTGTCCTATTTTTATAGCCTCTTCAGGAGATAGACATGTTCCTGCTGCCACAGTGACAACACATATTCTAAAGGAGTGTGTGTGATGAGTATCCACTCAATTAACACCTGCTTCCTTAAGGGCTGAATTCAAGACCACGACAAACTGATAACACGATAAGCAGTCTCCGTTTGTGTAGATGAGTAAAGCAGATGTAACGCCGTAAGGTTCAATGCCATGTAAGTCCATAAGCAAGCCACTGGACAAAGAAGGGGAGCCCTTAGCTGCCCTGAGTTCAATCGCTGACTTATTTTTCTGCTGATCGTTCTTGGACTTTCTCAGCCGGATCATCAGCAACTCCTCACTTAACCGAACATTCTCTTAATGTAGACCCCCTGCAAAGTCAGTTTTAGAAGGCCCACCAGTTTGCTCAACCTGAAGGCACCATAGAAGGACACAGCGAAGGCTGCAGCAGTCAGTGTGGTCTCATACGGAGTAGTGCACAACTTCTGCAAGTTAGACAAGAGGAGGGCTATGACTTGCATGTTGAGGGGACGCCTGCCATCTTTTAAGCAGCCATGAAGCCTAGCCCAACCTCATAATGCTTTCTTAACGATAAAGGAACCATTGACATATTTTGCACCCTTCAGTTTGGCAACGAACCTAATGGCTGATGTGTGGGCCCTCATAAAAGATACCGGCATGCCCTGCTATCTGAGGGAACCCAGAAAAAGACAGTTGACCTCTACAGTGAACATATCAGGGACGTTACATGAATGCAAGAAGGACCTACAGTGTGCAAAACACTTTTCCTAAGACGTCCACGTGCGCTTTGAAAGCGAGGTCTCCACTAAATCCGATAAGGCAGGACTCAAGGCCTCCACAGATACAACCAGGAACTCTGTCATCTTCTCAGCCGCCTGCTGATGGAAATCCTTGAATTCTTCCAGCTTGGAGCGAGATAAGACATAAGCAGCGTTATTATGGACACCAGGCACATGCTTAGCTCAAAACAAAATGTTGGACTTCAAGCACAATAAAACTAAATGTTTTACAAATCTTAAGTCCAACTTGCAAGATGCCCCCAGCCTGTTAATAGCTTCAACTACTGCCATATTGTCAGACCATGCTCTTACCCTTGAGATCCTCAGCCCAGATGGTCACTGCCACTACTATGGGGAACAGCTCTAAAAAGGCAAAATTCCTAGTGACTCCACGGTCATGCCAGAATGCCAGCCAATTGAACCCAACACCATTCTTTGCCTACTGTAGCTCCAAACGCTATGCTGTCTGCCGCATCTGTGAAGAGGTCCAGAACACAATTAGAAATCGAGCGTGTAGGCCTTAAGAGGGAGTCATTGAATTGTTGCAGAAAGATGAACTGCACTTGACAGCCAGATGTGGTGGCTCTGAGGTCAGCCATTGCCCTGGTGGTTGACCACAAAAAGGGGCGAGCCATTGGACTAATCCGTAAATCAAAATTCAACTGGCCAACTAGGCCCTAGAGCTGATGGAGAAGCACTTTCTTAAATATCAGCACAGCATCAATCGACTGGTGGAGGGCTTGAACCTTTTCAAAAGGGTGGTGGGCACATGAAGGGACCTACTGTCTTCTCTGGCACTATCGGCACCCCCATTTCCCTAAAAAGGCAGTCATAGCATTCAGCGCTCAAGAGCACACCCTGGATTCTGGTGGCCCAAAGACTAGAAAATCATTTAAGTAATTAATCAGTTCTTTGTGGCCTCTTGATGATGTGAATATCCATTGTAACAGTGAGCTGAACTGCTCAAGGTATATGCATGACACAGCACAACTCCTCGGCATGCACTCGTCATAACAGTAAGAGCCCTCACTTTGGAAAACTAAGAGGTGGTAGGCTTCAGGGTAAACTGGGAGTAGCCTAAATGCAGACCCTGTCTGTTTTGGGCAGCAGGGCCCCCTGGCTCAGCTCGCACAGCATAGCTCATGCCTAATCTACGTATTCATATCTAACTAAGCATAACCATTGGTCAATAGCTTCATTCACCGAACAACCCATGGGGGCTGAGAGGCTCTGAATCAACCTAAATTGCCTTGGTTCCTTCTTCAGTGCCACACCCATCGAAGAATAAACAAAGTCCTCAAAAGAGGAGAAGAAAAGTGGCCAGCGATCTTAGCAAGGGCGCTCTCTTTGTTTATTTATTGGACACCATAGCTTGATGCCTGCTGGCAGACAACAAATTGTTACAGTGAGGGATGTAAGCCACCCTGAATGCGGGAATCCTAAACCCAGTCTAAAAACCCAAATACAACAACTTCACTGTTTCTTTGCTTGGGTACAAGTTAAACCACGGAATCAGCTTGGTAGTTTGGACCAATGTGGGCAATTCAAAACTAGCTGGAGGGCTTAGCTCACCTATCCCTTCTCTTTTGTCTTCTTGTTACATTTGAATTCTGGTCGGGGTGTGGCCATAAAAGGAGTAAACGTGTTTGTATCTACAGGATCCTGCCGGGCACGTGCATACCTTTCTATTGAAGGATCAACACAAGCCCTTCCTATCCCCCATATGTTGCTGGCGAAAAAGAAGTTTATGCAGGTCTTGTTAATGCTCTCCAAACACACTTTGACCTCTGACTGGTCCCACCCTATATCCGGATCCTTCACTTTAGACCACCTAAAATCCTGCTCACAATCCAACCACGCCGGACCCCCATACACATGGTGTGCCTTCAATATCTTATTAAAATAAAGTATCACTGAGGTTGCAACCTCCGGTTTCTTCTCTAGAATAACTGGCATGTATACGTTAAAACCAAATAACCAGTTTGTTGTTGTCTCCTCAACCTTGGGTTTCTTAGCTTTAGCTGAAGCATCTGTACTCTCTTTTTTTTTTTTTTTACCTAACTCTGCACTTGCAAGGTCTTGTGATACAGCTGATTGATGTTCATCTGTCCTCTTTTGTTGGAAGACCTCATTTTCCCCAGAGCGTGCCTTACTAATTGCCTCCACCTGTTTCCTAAGATCTGTAATAGCTATCATAATGTCATTGGATGGGGCCTATGGTGTAGTTAGTGGAGGAGGTGGTGGCTATCTTGCATAGCAATTGGGCCACCAAGATCAACGCCTGCGCAGTCGCGTCCTGTGTATCTGCTAGCTGCCTCTGAGTAGGTGGGGTTAGCTGCTTCTGAGAGAGCGACGAGATCAGTGGCAGGGAGGTGGACTGAGGCTGGGCTGGTAATGCAGAATTCACTGTAGGGTTCAGGGGCTGCTTGCTGAGAAGCCCTGTTGTGCCAGAAGACAGGGTTAGGAACACCTGGCCAATGTCTGTCAAGGCCGTGTAAACCCTTCAGGACTTGATTACATTCTGTATGTGGGGGCAGTTGTCTGCAAGGATACAGTGGAATAGGCTGTTGAATTTGGGAACCATGGTAGCCCTCCACTGTGCTGTCACCAATAATCAGCTCTGCATACTGGACAACAGGGGTGGATGCTGTGGGGTTATCTGGTATAACTGCTGTTAGGGCAGGTACCTCCTCCCCCACTGTGCTGGAGGGGCCAGGTACCTGCTTTTTTGCCTACGCACTTCAACAGTGGAAATGCAGCCTGGGGGGATCATGGGACAGCCGCGGGCGATCAGCCACTGCGATGTCTTCCTCCTGCTCAGACTTAGTCCAGAAACTACTGCACCCCCATTAGAGCCCAACTTACCTAGGACCAACTTCAGCAGCTGGGTTAACTCTCAATCAATCAAAAAAATGTGTAGAGCGCGCTACTCACCCGTGAGGATCTCAAGGCGCTGGGGGGGGGGGGACTCTGGATCCCTCCCCTTTCTCTTTCCAACCCGGCCTCCATTACCAGCCATTAGACAAATGGCTAATAATAACTTGGACCTAACACAGCTTATGTGGGGAGTATTAATGCACAAGTAAGTATACTGCTGCCCCAAGCAGGAAGAACAAGCAGATAAGTACTGACAAAAATCTCAGCAGATCAAAGAGTGAAGAGGGGCACACCCAACCACCACAGTACTTAAAAGAACAACTGCAATCCGTGCGGTGCACAGGTAGTCAGAATTATATTAACAAAAAAGACACCCTTCCCCCTCTGCTAACCTCTTGTCCAGCAGATCCACTTACCTGGCCCTGGTAGGGTGGACGTCCAATTCCAATCGTGGGCACTGCTATTCCTGCCCCCAAGAGAAAGCTGGCTGGAAAGAGGTCAGGACAGGGTGGGGAGCTTGGTGAGTTGTGAACTGCGCTGATGCAGTAGCTCACTGCCCCAATATCATAACTAGATTGAGGGAAATAAGTGATAATGCAGCCTTATATTTACCAGAGTCAAGGCTAAGGCTCAGGGTTAGGCCCAAGTGCGGAACAAGGAGGGGGAAAAAAGGCAGGAGAAACCACCTGCCTGATCGAGCAGTGGTGACCCAGACAAATAATCAGACAGTATTTTACCAGGCGTAGGGAAAGGGATGGCACTGTTCAGGCTGCAAAAATACACTACTCGCCTTCTGAGTAGTGTGATGAAAGTGGGCGCGCAGAATGTGGCTTGTGAAAAAGTTGCAGCCCGTCACAACAATGCAGGGAACAAAATATGGTAATCGAGGCCAAAATCTGCTTCTCGGGCGGCGCACCGCACAGTCATGTAGGGAGAAAGATGCTGCCAAATGGGGCCTAAACCCGCTCCTTGGGCTCTGGGGAAAAGCTGCTTATTATGCTGACGTGACCTACACAGCCAATCATGCCGAAACATGCTCTCCAGGCTCCAGCTCCGCAGGGTCCCGGTTTCTGTGTGCACTGTCAGTGCGTCCACCACCATTGTGATGCTCTCCTTCAGAAAGGCAGAGGCCAAGGGCATGGCAACCTATATACCCCTGGCCATCATGGTGGCGGTGGGTGGAAGTGATGCATACACACCACTTCTTGTCACCCAGCCCCCCCCCCAAACCCCCTGTGGCATCATGCGAGGTGGGGCGACAGGAAGTTGTAACAGGGCGGCATGTCACTGAATTGAGGAGGGGCCCGGACCACAGTGGTGTCTGGTCCTAAACGCCATGTCCCGCCACGGGCGGGCGCTGTATCCATTTCCTTTGCCCATGCTTATTTCTTATGTTTCATCAAAACATTTAGGCTTTCTCTTCATTTGTATTTTGTACAAACACTATGTCTGAAATGATTCCTGCACTTTGGTGCCATGCACAGTACTCCTTACATAGTGTGATTTCTTTGAGGCTTCTATTCCATACCAGCGACCTGTTCTATAGGTTTTAAACTGCTCCTTCATTTCTCTTGTTCTTTAAATCTGTGTGTACTATATACATGATATTTTCCATACATTGTTGCCATACTCTGCCTGTGATGTGTTCTGTCATGAGAATCCCGGACTATGACAGCTAGTTGAGGAGGTGGCATGCAGGGGGTCTTCTGCCCTCGACGCTTGTCATCCTCCACATTTGCGGCAATAGCTTGCCAACTATTGGCAGAAGGACTCTGTTTGAGAACTTGATGGTTGAAATCTCTTGGGTAGCTAGAACACATCCAGGCACAGTCATTGCATGGTCTCACATCATCATAAGGAGGGTTTGGAACTCGGGCCGGTCCGCAAAGTGTCTTATCGAATTGGTCAGGCACTTGAACAGTTCAATAAGAAGATTGCTCAACATGGTTTGGCTTAAGACAATTCCCACAACTGCATCCGAAAGGAATCATTCCTACCCAAGGATGGGGTTCATTTATCAATCAAGGGCAATGAGCTTTTTGGGCACCATCATTTCGGAAAAATTTAAGATTGGTAGAGGCACGCGACAGGGATGCCCCCTATCACCACTTCTGTTCGCACTAGCCATAGAACCCCTTGCGGCTAAATTGCGCAATGAAGCAATAAGATGGGGCATACCGGATGGCGTGGAACACCGCATAGTGTCCTTATACGCAGATGATGCTTTAATATACTTATGTAACCACACCAAATCCCTACCAACCCTGCTACAATTATTGAACTCATTCGAAGACATATCCGGCCTACGCGTTAACTGGGCTAAATCATGTCTATTCCCCATGCGCCGATTACCCGACGCACAGACCCACATACTCACCGAGCATAATTTACAATGGACTTATAGCACTTTCAAATATCTAGGAGTGCACATATATCATGACGAATCTGACCTCAAGGAGGGCAACTTAGACCGGGCGATTAGATCAATAAAAGGACTGTTGCCCTTTTGGTGCGCACTACCTCTATCACCTATGGGTAGAGTGGCATTAATCAAAACGATTATACTCCCTTGACTACTATATTCTTTCGCTGCCCTACCACTATGGCTTCCTAGCACTTTCTTCGCACAGCTGAACAAGCTGTAGATAGATTTGATATGGAGCACCGGACGTAAACGTGTGGCCTTGGCTAAGATCTGTCTACCACTGGACAGAGGCGGAATGGGTGTACCACAATTTGAGCTCTACTATGCAGCTGCTCAGCTGCACTGGATCCTAATTTGGTTGCAAGACCCCACTCATCCTGAAACCCACACTGTGAGCACACAACTGGGTGGTTTAAACATACTGGAATGGCTCGTAGGGCGTGTGGCCCTCCCGCGACACAGTAATATCCTGTTAAAAGTGGCTGAAAGGGTGTGGCGGCGCTATGTGAATAGGGGACCGGAAAACCACCATACTCGCCTAAGACCCCATTACTCGCCATCCCGGGGGTGCACAGATTACATGGCCGTTTGTGTCTCACTGATTGGCCTGCCAAAGGCCTCCGGTTAGTGGGAGAATTATTCGCAGAGGGCCAATTTCTCCCATACGAGGCACTTGCGACGACGTACACTCTGGGACAGGGCAGTTTTATTATGTACGGCGCACTACAATCTCTAATACGCAACGCATGGGGGCACTGTAGCAAGGAACCACAATCATCACCTATTCTGCACGAATTGCTATTAGACACTGGTACACCAACACGAATCTCAGGGATCCACAACGTGCTGCGAGCTAACCCAGAAGAAGCACAGCCGCAAGCTAAGTACAAATGGGAAAAAGCACTTCACACACAATTCACAGCACCAACATGGTCCATGGCCCTCACATCCACACGCGAGGTATCGCGCAACGCACGTTTCAGATACACCCAGCTCAACTACCTACACCAGACATACCTGACTCCACACCGAATCCACCACATGTACCCCCAAGCTAGTTCTGATTGTCCAAGATGTGGTGATACGGAAGCTGATTTTTTTCACATGACCTGGAACTGCCCACCTCTACTCCGCGTATGGCAAGACATCACACAACAAACTGCGACATGGCTGGGTATACCCCTAGCACTTACCCCTGAGTCCTGCCTATTGGTTATCCGACACAAACGTAGCAAAGATAAACAAAAACACAGATGCGCAGATCTAGCATTTGTAATCTTCAAATGACTCATCGCCACGCAGTGGAAGTCACCTAGCGCCTCAGATTACCGCCACTGGAAAACTGACGTACAGCGTTGGGTCAATGCAGAAATACAGGTGTTGCACACATTACGCGATATAGGAGTGGTAGTCAAGCGTGCTGATATATGGGACTCCCTTGCGGATCAACTACAGGAAAAAGATGATACACGACCTCCCTAGTCTTATGGAACAACACTGATCCGAGACATCACAACCAACATGTTTTCTGTGTACAACCACCCAGACCTGAAACATAATTCGAACATAGTTGATAAGAATATAAACACACACACTAGATATACAGCTGCGAAACTATATCCACAAAGATACACTCTACCTATGACAAATGCACCCTGCTCGAAATTATTACCTTACACCCTGATCGCTCCATGAGCCCCCCCGCCTCACGGCGGACTCACCCCCTACATCGGACCACCAAACATCAGACTCGTGATCATTTATTAAACAAGTATAATCTTCATACCCCTCTACTATCTATTCCCTTCTCCCCACTCTACTCTTATCTTTTATAAGTATTTCAGTTGTATACGTTTTTGTTTATGTCATAAATGGAATAAAAAGATTTAACAAAAAAAAGGGCAATGAGCTTTTTTTGGAGAACTCAGTGGCTTTCGCCATACAACATTGCTCACAACAGTAAGGGGAGTCCTGGCTGGTCGAGGAACCACCAAGGCCTGTGGCGGAAGAAGAATCATGTTTGGCCACAAAACAGGTAGACAACCTTGGCATCAGGAATATAAATGCAGGCAAACTCAAGAAGGAATTGGTTTTAAGCTGCTGGCTCAACCCTGCACTGGGGTACCATGGTCTCTAGAAAAGGGCTGGTGACTTCTGCTACCTCAATTGCCCATAGACAAAGACAGAGTACCACATTGCGTGACCCTGGGAATGTTAGGGTGGGTGGTGACCTCACCAGGGGACCAAGGAACATCCTGGTTGCCCCGGCCCATCTGCCATACGGGTGACAGAAAGATCCCCACTATTGGGGTCCTCTGGCACACATGGTTGTTGAGGGAACAACGTTCATGCTGGGCCATGCTTCTTCTATCCTGAAAGAGATGGTGGGTTTCCCTTCTAAAAGACTGATGACACTGGACTCTGTGAGGGGCCTCTCCCCCCGGATGCAAGTCAGTTCAACTAGGTGATGCTACAGGGGACCTGAGGGATGCCCAATCATGATACTGACTGTCTTTAAGATGAGAATGGGGGTAGGAGATTTCAGTGGTGTATTAAACCTTCAACTGTTACTCTACTGTACGTATTGAAAATGTGTATTAAAATGTTTTTTACTTTATACCTTGTGTTTATGATGTTTAATAAATACAGCCTGGGAATGGAATGTATTCTTCAACGCAAAGATTGCAGTGACACTTGGGTCATTCTTGCTGGCTAGCATCAAGGTTAAGAGGGATGTTGTCTAATGCCCATGGGGGGGGCAGGTTGTACGGGCCTCAAAGAAGTTCCCCACCTGTGGTAAGTGCGCTTCAGACAAAGGCTTTCATGCACTGTTAGCGACAACATTTCACTGCTTCACAAGTGCACACATTCACCTAAAAATAAAGTGCACTTATGTGCCAGGTCGGGTGGGATAATTTACTTTGCCAGTGCTTTTTTGCTTTCCAATCTTTATCCTTTTTAAATATTTTAGTCGTGTGTTTAAACTGTGTCCATTTAGTAATTCAAAGCGAATAATAACTTTTCTTTGTGCCTATAAAATCACATTTTCCTGTGTTGTGTATTAAAAATAAAAGGGTTTCTATACCTGTTCTAAAAATAACAGCCTGTTAGAAAGCACACATACAGCTGTATTCAAATTACAATTTTTTTTGCATTTAAAAATATCATTGGAAGTTAATGGTAGTCACGTTGTGATGACGCGTTTTCTTTTCCTTTCTTTTTGTTTTAGTGGCATGCACTTAAAATAAAAAAAATAAACAAAAAAATAACCATTGTGTCAGCTTGCGAAGTCCTAGATCTATTTCCTTTGCCACTGCTTCTTTCTTAGCTTTCATCAACACATTTATGCTTCCTCTTTATTTGTGTTTCGTACAAACACTGTCTGAAATGTTTCCCCGTTCCTTAGTGGCATTCCAAGTACTCCTTACATGGCGCGATTTGTCACTAGCTTTTTTGCTACCTGTTCTGTTAGTTTGAAACTGCTCCTTCCATGCTATTATTCTTAAAATCTGTGTGTACTGTATACATGACATTTTCCGTATGTTGTTGCCATGCTCAGCCTGTGGTGTGTTCTGTCACGAGAAACCCTTCAACATCAGAGCAGTGTGTGCTTTCTGTTTCTGGACATCTTGTAATCATCAACTGAGCTCATAGTTCCTCATGACGTTTAGGAAGTCTGGCAAGCCTTGGGGGACTTACCAGGACTGTTATTATTATCCATTAGTTTCACTGTCTGCAGTGTGCTAGCAGCTTTCAGGTTCATGGCCTTTCACGTGCATCTTGAATTATGTATTGGAAGTGCATCTTAGTTGGTACAGCAGTCTATCGCAGGAAGGACGTTTGGGACACAAAACAAATCTGTTAGTTCCCTCTCCATGCTTAACATAGTCAAACCTGCCAGAAAGCAGTTTGTGTGCCTCAAATCCTACCGTTGCACCTTGCCTGTAATCAATGAATTGGATTAAGAGTGCACCGCCAGTTATAGCTGATCAAAAATATCCTGCACCTTCTGCCACTCATCCAAAAAATGTGACTACTGCACCATCACATACCCAGAGCACCAAAGAAAGAGCTGAAATAGCTGCAGATGCGTCAAGGTCATGTAGTCAAGCTGATATAGAGCTAACAGAAACCCATACACACCAAGGCAGCCAGGAAGTATTTAAGGGGCGAGTGGTCAGACCATGAGTAACCTTCAAAACCTTGTATTTTTCTTCACATGCAGGCCATACTGCAACCAGGGACCCAGTGGATTAATTAACCCTGCAACTGCTACATTCCATCTTGGCCTATTGACTTGAATAGCATAACCACACAATCCACCCACAGGTGCAGGGTCACGGGGTCTAGTAACCATGCAGACCACAGAGGCAATGTTGGCAAATGCCTTCGCTCACAATATTCGACCCAAGCCAAACCACTGGAATGTAACAGAAACATGAAAAAAACACTTTTTTCAATCAGCCTGCATGTATATATGCATATGTTTATGGTGTTTCTATAGCACAAACCTACCCAACAGGCAGCCAAGCCCTGTACATGATCAAAGACAAACATAAAGTCAGGATGAGCTGGGTTTAGGATGACTAATGCATTCTGGTGTAGTGCTCACTATAGAAACGAGTCTTTAACTCTTTCCTAAATTAGGCAGCATTGGGCGGTCTTGATAGATACAAGGACGTTTTTCTATATCAGGATACATAGATGGAAAAGGCCTGCTGTCTTGTGTTTTTGTCTTTTTGACACTTCTGAGTCTGCAGTCTGATGGTATCCTGGATGGGGGTGTGCTGAGATCCACCAGAGATAGGGAGCTTGTCTGCTAGATAAGCAGGGTGTTGTTTATGATAGCTGTCTGAATGATGTAGCTGATTTTGAAAATGTTGTGGACCTACAATGAAAGCCAGTGGAGCCTCATCAGGATGAGGATGATATGATATTTCTTTAGGCCCTGGATGAGACGTGGTGCAGCATATTGGGTGCCCTCAAGAGGGATAATTTAGTGCTCCTTTATAGAAGTTTGGCAGTCAATGTTGCGATGTCTCCCTCTGTAGCTGTAGTTTTTATTTTTATTGAGCATCACCAACATAACTGCTCTGCAGTAGTTCAATAAATGATACGACGTAGGGATGGAGTGAATAAAGTAGCATTTGGAGAAACTGTGGTTAATCCGACTTTTGGGACAGACAGAGATCCCCAGGATAGTTCTGGAGAGCGTGCGCCTCTGCGTTAAAGCCCCCACAGCAAGTTGTAGTGTTTTTTTAATGTAATAAAAAATGGTGTCCAGTTAGCTGGACTATGACCCTCCTTAGTAGTTGAGGTAAGTAAAAAACACTTTTAACTGTATGTTGTGTGCTTACTTGCGGGTGAGTGTGTGCTTATGGAAAGAAAGCGTGCGCATGGCGGAATATGTATTTGTGTAAACATATGTGTGTGATTGAAAGTAGAGATGAAATGGCGTGTGATGTCACTTCCGCTACCCCTGGTATTTTCATGAATTGACGTCCATGATCATGGGCCTGTTTTACTTGCGCTTGGATGTCCGTGCACTGTAACTCCTGTTTTGTACATGATATTTTGTATCAACCTTTTTATACCGAAGGCAAATATGACTTGCTTTCACGTATGATGAGTAGTTAAATTATCCTCCCGATGAAGGACAAATACTACTCCGAAATGAATTGGGGTTAGGTACAGTGAAAACTCTTGGTTGGTAATGATAAGCCATTACGCTGAAAGAAACACCTTTTGCACTGCAGGGAGGACAACTGGTGTACCATCTGTGGAGTGGGAATATGGTTATGATATGAAATAAACAGACAATGTATTCTAAGGTATTCTTGAAGTTTTCAATCTTTTTGGATTTTTCACAGATAACCCGAAATAGTAATTATTGACAAAAAAGGGCAATATGCCCTATCATCAAGCCTGAATGCAGGTGTTAATTTCATTGTTAACCTTGCCTAAAGGACACACTTCAATTTCACACCACAAGTGTTCTATCCAAGGCTATAGTGCAGAAACATACAAGTGGAACTCAGAGGCACTTTCTATATCAGTAAAATGGATTTGGCCACACCGAACACTCTAATTGGTTGTTTATACAATATGACTATTGGCAAGTGTCATCCTGGTGCTAAGACCATACAAAAGTCAGGATGCAAGAACAACTGAGCCGTACGATTGAGGTCCAGAAGACAAGACAGACAGCTACCGGCAAGGTGCGCATTTAAAACCTTATTCCTAAAGGCACAAAAGTAATTGATTAGGTATAGAGAGATGGGCAGTCAGTTTCACGGCTGAAGACAGAACTCTGAAAGCCCTTACTTCATGGTGGGCTTTCTTAAAATGTGGCACTGTGTCAAGAGCAAGAGATTCCAATCAGAAGTATCAAAATTAGAGAACCTCACTAATTCAGCTAATTTAAGTAAAAGAAAGCCATATAGATACTCATCTCTGATGGCAGCCAATCTCAATATTCGAGTCTGTGAAGGAGAAACGATGAGTTAGACATGAACCAACAACTGACGAGGACAGATTAGAGGGCAGAGAGACAGGCCACAAAGATTGAGTCTGTTGAGATTGGTTGGCAGAACAAATGCTGAGGATGGCTGACAGGACAGAACACCAGGGTAACATCTATAAACCCTTTGAGAGACCAGTCAAGACTCAAGACTGCAGTTGGCACATTTTTGAGAGACTAATAGATATGAATGTGTTGTGGGCAGGTGTATCATCGTGAACGACAATGCTCGGTAGCAGGTCAATCATGCAGCAAATGGGAAAAAGCCAAACATTTTCAGTTGGTGTGCTGGCGCGAGAAACAACACATCTACATTGTGAATACGCACAATCGACCAAACAATGTTATCCAGACAACATAGTTGGCACAACCTTCTGATGGTCACTGTCATCAGCCTCATGTGGATTGTCATCTGTCTCCACATCTAGTGACAGTGCAAATAACTATCTGAAAATGTTTCTAAAGCCCCATGCATTGAACTAGTGGTGGGGCATTGACTTGTGAGTTTTGAACTCAGAGGTGAACTATAAAATATTCTTCTGGTGAAGGGTATTTTGAATGCTGATCCAAACTACCCACTTCTGACAACAGACACTGGGATATGCGTGTATGTGGAAGGGATATTGCTGACCTGGAAGGATAAGTTCAAAGTAAAATTACAACTCCACAAAGGTTCCCACCTCTATTTGTTCCTGTCCTGAAAGGTACAACAGCTACTCGTCTCCTGAGCCATCTAATAGAACTGAGTCGTGGAATACTTAAGATCTAATGCAACATTGCAAATAGATGCTAATCAAACAGACAAACAACTTGGATAAAGACGAGCCCCACCGTTGACCTACTTGCAGGGACAATTAAGCACAATGCATTCTAGACAGTAACCTGTCCCTGAGTGCGATGTGTGTAAATACCTGCAAGAAAAGGACACACCCACCACCAGCCTTGCAGAAGACAGATGTTCATGTGTACACATGAGCTGCATCCAAGCCTCTCAAATATCAAAGATGTTCTCATATAACACATAGATAAAGAGATCATAAAATAAAAATGCTTCACTGAGTGTTATAAGGGAATATTTCTGGCTCCAACTTGCTCAAAGTTTAGGCAGTGAAAAATAACCGTCTCATATCCCTTAAGTTGTTAGAGCTTTGGGGGAAATTAAACGCTTGAATGTTTTTATTCATAGTTATGGCACAAGAAAGACTGTGGCAAAGTTAGGATCTGTGTGCACTTTCCCCAACCCAAATAATACAATTTGAATAGGGAGATACATTGGTTTACACAGAAATAACATAGCACAGTTACATGGGCATTTGGTTTTCTCGAAACTTGCCATCAACGAAGAGTCTCTTAAATTATAGCTAGAAGAATGCGCTAGATAAATCACAAACTTCACTGCTCATTTGGGATTATTTTAATGAAAGCTCCCCAGTGACAGAAGAGGTTGATATTTTCCAAGAAGCGATCGGAAAAATAGTAAGACTCTTAGTGAATGAGATTGACTACAGCTACTACATCCTTTCGTTCTGTGCTTCACAGAAAGAACACAAAACTAACCTTTATAAGGTACGTGTGCCACTGCAGAAGGCAAACGTTACACTAAATGTTGGCACATGAGAATTGTTCAAGAAAAAACTGACATTCTATAGAATCACACTGTCAAAAGAGAAATTGTACACTACTTCATAAACAGGTCAAGCAATGCCAAGAATTCATGTGTTCTAATCACTGCAAGCATGTGTTGAATTAGAGGGTGGTTGCACACGATCAGCACTGTCTTACTCTTTGTATGACTATCGAACTCTTTGTAAGACCTAGTATGTCTTCAGGAGACCAAGTCCCAGGATAATTAATTCAACTTCACAAAACAAGAATTCAAATTAAAAACCATAAACGTTTATTCAAAATGAGAATCATTACTAAAGGAAAAAAGATTGTTACTCAAATCATGAATTACCATAAATCAAAATAGTCAAAGTCATAATCTGTGACAAAACTAACACAGTATCTGACACAAGCCAATAGCAAGAACCAAATATAAAGCAAATACATAGACTAACTCAGAGTCTACGCAGCTAGAGTAAGCCAAAAGACTAAGGGAGTGATTTATTTCTCGGCGGACGGCCCACTGTTCCACCATGGGGACAGAGTAAATTACTCTATCATCATGGCGGAGAGGCTGCTGACTTATTTATCAATGACTCTTAAGCAGGCAGTCATTTATAAAAACTTTGCCAGGAACCTCTTTCACTGAGGTTCCTAACAATGCATGTTACTCTGCGCTACAAGGCTGCATCAGAAGGATACAGCCCTGTAGCACAGTCATTGTTTTTCCTTCCTAAAAGAAAATCCTAAATGAGGCAGGGGACAAGAAGAGAGGATCTATCTTTGTGGAAGCCGGCTTTTTGGTCTCACAACTGAGCGTCAAACTCGTTCCTTCATTCTGCTCAATCTGACTCTGTTGTATACTTTGCGTGGAGTTGTTAGAAGAGTTATCCCTTCATAGCTTGTGCAGTTACCCAGGTCACCGTTTTGGGGATCTTGAAGAGATAATCCCTCCTTTCAGTCTGATGCCTCTGTTTACTTTTCCCAGATCCTTCCGAACATGGGGTAGGTCATGTCTGCTGATGTTTCAATGTCTGCCTTTAGTGCCTCAGCAGGAATGTTGTCAAGTCCTGCTGCCTTAGTATTTCTCAGATGTGTGAAGGCTTGTCTTATTACTCCTTGGTTTGTCTACTGCAGTCGATTGACTAGCCTTTGACATTTGCCTGTATGTCTGGTGGAGACTGCGGCATGGGCTCTCGGGTAGATACAGCAAGCCAGAAAGATCTGATAAAAACAACGCTATGAAGACAATAATTGTTAACGAAGGCCAACAATGAAAATAGGTGAAGAACTTTGCAGAACTGCTGAACCGCCCCATGCTTCAGTCTCCACCAGTCTATTATTCTCCAGGTCCTTAAACCACATAGATTTTCCAGCAGCATGGTATTTGAAGCTTCCCTTTAACACCTGCTTGAAGCACAGCAGGGTTCTTCTTTCGGGAGCGACGTGGAGGAATATTTATAGGAGAGCAGGGGATGGAATGCAAAGGTTAGTACTGTGGTTAGAGTATTGAATGCCCCCATCTTGCTATAGAAAAAAGTTGGAGTGGAGCCCTGGGCAAGAGTAGGCTGTTCCTACAGCCCAGGCCTGGCAGCAATTATGGAATAGTACAGTTGAGTCGACTGTTTCTGCACCTGGGAAAACCGGGTGGGGGAACACCAGGCCATTTGGGGATACCACTTTGCGTGACTCGTAATCAGACCCTAAGTCTTTTATCATCTTCTGAATTCATAGGGCTGACACAATTTTATTGTATCACACAAAAATATTTTTTTGGATTTCTTGAGTTTTCCTGTGTGTTATTGTCATTAAACAGTCATAGCCATATGTGTCATAGCATTACCATCAAGCAAAATACCTCCAGATGTGGTCAGTACAAATACATTCTCTTCAAAGGCGCAACAAAATAACAAGAACGGTAAAGGTCAGTAATAGGGACAACTCAAGGTGTAGAGAAAAAGTTTTCGGTTGCCTTTCAGCATGGGTGTGTGACGCTCCTGGTGGCTTATGAGGTTGTAAAGTCCTTGAAAGTGAAGTGGATCTTTCCTTCTGCTCTTTGGTTGTTTTCAAGAAATCAAAACTCCTCCTTCGGCTAGGCCACCTGCTGCATTTCGATCTCCCCCCCTCCGTAGGACTGACTGTTAAGGACAGAGATGTCCGAACTGAGTCTTACTCTTGTGTTGTTGGAGTTTAGTCATCATATGTTTTTTATGTTAAAGATCTGCATGTGCCTGGTATCTGCAGGGCTGATTTTCTGAAGGCAGTTGGTGCAAAATATAAAGGATGGGCTGTACAGCCTTTATGCATTCATAGTCCTCATTCCAGTTATCTGGGGCCCGACTATTAATGTTACACCTATTTCTTTCCAGCATGCTCATCTTTATCTGCATCCATTTGTCTTTCTCTTTCAAGGCAATTGGATGTTTACATTGACGAAGGTACTGAGAAGACATCACAGCACATGCTTTATTGCCACACATAAAGGTAGCTGGAGCCAGGACAGCTCTTCTGGGTGCCTCACCAGGGCCCACCATAGTGACAAATGCATCTCACTTCAAGAAATATGATGGGCCTATCGCAGATGTTGCTGCATGGATGACTATAAGTTACTTAATCATCACCTAAATCTCTGATGTTTTGCGGAACTGAATATGCCTATAGCATTGTACTTTTAAGAAGTGTGTGACTCTTTGGTGACTTATAGAGGACATCTGTAGGGACTCTTTATTTAAGAAATGTGAAGCTGTCATAAAGAAGAGGGACAGTAAGGTAATGAGGACTGACCTAGAGGTTTTGTTGACCCCAAAAGCCAGAGGTCATGAATATAACATTGCAGTTTCAGCGAAGACTGAGGGCATCTTATGATGTGGTCGCTGATAACTTACTTCTCGAAGACGAGTCATGATGGCCTAGAAGGTTTCACTGGCCCATTTCAGACAATCAGTCTCACGGCTGACACATCCTAGGCGGATCTGCCCTCTTCTACAACTGGCCTGGTCTGAGGCACTCATCTCAAACAGGCAGACAGATGTCTTTCAGGGTAACGGAGACCTATAGTATTGTGTGCATCCTCCCGTAGCGTTCCATGGATGCATCACACAATAAATATATCAGGTAGTAGGCTTGTTCTTTAAAAACGTAGTGTAAAATATTGAGCATATTTCACAAACAGAAAGAAGCCTGACAGATAGTTCCACTTTCAACTAGCGCTGGGGTTGTGGATAGTCATAACATATTTTTTCTTTTGGATTAAAGCAAGCTCACCTAAGGACATTGACAAAACAAGGCCCTTGAGTCTATTTGAGAAAGCAGCCCGTTAACATCTACCTGCACAATGTGGGTGGTCCAAAGACCCCTGGTTTGCAGGGGCAGCTCCTGGAATTGCTCTTTCGCTTATAGCTTGTGGAGAAAAGCTCTGTGGACAGCACCCAGTGAATACTGCACATGAGCAGGAAAAAAAGCCAAGCGCAGCTGAAAACACAAACAGAACATCTCAAATTAAAAAGAGGATGTTAAATACAGATCATCTGTGCCAGCACTGACAGCGGGTTTAATTCTTTCCTCCTCTCACCTGATGGGGATGATGTGTCTGCGGGGTACACATCAATTACCTGTCGACGAGGGAAAGATGATGGATGAGCTGCCCCAGGCAGCAGAGTGTACTTTGTCAACTACTCATAATTTATACATCGTATCTCTTGGCAGAACAAAAGATGGGAGAGTATTCAGTGAAGAGGGGTGTGTGTGCGTGCATGAGGCTGGGGGACTGGTGGGGGCAGGAGAGCAAAGGGGGATAGAGCTCTATTGTACTGGTGGCTAGAAGGGTGGAGGGGTGTAAACAAGTCAGCGCCCCATCCCTTCCCCGCAGTACACAGTCTAGAGTTACACTTTAATCACACAGCTATCTGCAGGGGTCAGGGGAGGAGGCTCGCTTGATCTGACCTTTTGTTTTAATCAGCACTAGGAAGGACTGCTGTTAACAGCCGCTGACAGACCCCGGCCGCTTAGACAGGGGCTCCTTATAGACGCGGCCCTGTGGAGGACTGCACTTGACATTAAATTTTTTCTCTGTTCCTTCTTTGTCTCTGTCCCTTTCCTAGATGAAAGGGCCACCGGAGCTCCCAAGAAATCTGAGTGACATACCACACTTTTCCCATTTTTATCGATTAATTCACACATTAAGAAATGTGTATCATTCTAGAAGGTGTAGTTTTGGAATTGAAAACGCCTCAAACAATTTCCCGAAAGTGTTCTAGGTATGTGTATCATTCCATAACACTACTAATCGAATTTCCAACACTGCTGTTACTACACACTTGTTGAGTCACTGGCATTTTCATTCTCACTTGTTGGAGAACCATTACAAAGAATGTATGATTTAATATGCATTTCATGTGATATTGTACTACTTCATGTATAATTATTTTACTAAGCTGTGGCAATGTTTATCAAAATACAAGTTAATTAACTATAGTCAAAAGATGACCCAATTCTTTGGCTCTCATCTGACAACCATAAAGATTCTGAGAAATGTAATGATGGGACTGAAACTCCTGAATACAAGTCATGACCTTGATGACTTGGATTTATTTAGACACCCAAACTAAGACCCTCATTACGAGTTTGGCGGTCTACCGCCACGGACGTGGAGGTAAAGACTGCTGCATTACTAGTTGTGAGGTTTGGCTGAAGCCAAACTGCCACAATGCCGCCTGTCCCGCCGGTCCGGTTGGACCGCCTGCCGTATTAGGTGGCAGCGAACCGGAGGGCTTTTCACAGCAGTTGTAGGAGGCTGGCCTGTTTATAGTGGGTACCTTGTGGTACTTACACCCTGTGCCAGGTCCAGTTATCCCTTATTAGTAGAACAGAGGTGTTTCTAGCAGCTTAGGCTTGATGACGCAGAAAAGAGGGTCCAACATATATTTATACATATCATGTAATCAAAAGCATATTATGTAGTGTGATTTTAGTAAAGAAAAAATGTACGAGGGAAATTGTGCCCTCTGGGTAGTTCGCCATCATTGTAAACGAGCTTTGTTAATCATGAAGTATTGAAAATGTAGTAATCCGTCATAATTGCAAATGTATGCCATGATTTCTTGTTTGAAACTGTTTTGCTTAGCTTAAATTTAGTAGAGGCTTTGGCCTAGTTGCCTAGTCTCAAATTCTAACTGCGTGGCTTTTCCTTGAACTAATGAAACATATATTCTTGCTTGAAGTTGTATTTTTCCATTAGAGCTGACTAATACACTTATCTCCAAGGTTTCGTACTAGGCCGGTTTCATCCCCTTTGATACAAGGTCAGTCTGCAGGTGCGGACAATGAAGGTATAGATAGTAAAATAATTGGCAACCCATGTTACAACTTGTGTTCCAAGGCTCCAAGGACAGTGTATGCATAAATGAGCGCTAGTAAAAGACAATTTTCATTGGACAATTTGAAGCCAACCTATGAACCCTCCAATGGAAGACCCTGCAGAATTTGGAATGTTTCTTACTTAAACCCACTGGACAAAGAGAAGTCAGCCATTTTTCCTCAATGCCAGTTTGAAGCCAGATGCCAGACTCCATTTTTGGACGACACCCTGATGCCCTTTTCTCTATCTGAGAGAAAGAGACTTTAAGAATTCTCACCCTAGAGACTTTAACTTTGATTTGCCCCGTCTTGCCCATGCAGTAACTTTGCCCCATTCTCCTTGCCGCTGCAAGGAAGCTTGCCCTTAACTTTGCCCCTTTGAAACTTGCCCCATGCTGATCGAACCGGTACCTGAAGGACGAAGACTTTTCTTGAATGCTGATTGTATTTGGTAAATATGAAAGGATAAATGTATTATGCATTGTGTTTTTCCTTTTAGGTACCAACTGCTATTTTGATAGGATCCTAGCTAGAAGTTTTCCAAATTTGTGTTGACTAAATTAGTTTTGCATGAAGTCCCACGTGCCAATGCTAATTAGAGGTTAGTCGAGGGATTCATTTGATGCACCATGTCAATTTGAAATCTTGTTATGCTGACCAATGTATGAAATTAGTCAAATACAGTTAGTCATATTAGTGATTTGCATTGCGATAACTGAGTGTATCATTATTCAGATTTTGCATAGATTGCGTTTCTTCCGCCGTTATGGACAGCCAGTAATGTTCATATACGTATATCATTTGGTTTTGAGACTTATATACATCGTGTTAGCTTTGCTAATATAGGGAAATAAATTCACTAACTTTTAATAAACTGGTGTGGTTATTCATGACTGAAAGGTCATGGTGCGCCGAATTACAAACTGTTATTTACTTCTGATGTGATACATTGATCTATTAATCGAGTATTGATTACCGATTACAATAGGTATTGATTATGGATCTGAGTGACTCGACTATTTTAGGATGAGGAGACCCTGACTCGGTTAAAAGATCCACCGACCTCCAGCGTGTCCAGGTACAGGTAATTTATAAGGGCTGGACGCATTATCAGTAGATGGTAGCAGAGATTGATGGTTTAGCCCTTTGGGACCCCATCCGAACAATAGACAGAGTCAAGTTAGAATTTTCTTTGATAAAACAAGTTGGAGGAATGATGATGCCCTAAGTCCCCAATGACTTTCCCGGGATCTCGGAGCTTGCGAATGGATGACATGGAGGTGTGAGAATGTTTTTGGCGTTTCTAGTGACGGTATGAATGAAATTAGGATTTGCGCTTGCACAGCTTATTGCCGCAGATTAATTGAGAAGTTTGTGAGGATTTTAGGGGGGTTAAAAGATATTAGAAGAGTGTTACTCTAAAAGTGTGAGAGTAGGGAAGTCGTCGAACTTCACGTATGTGTAGCGCTTTGTGCAGAAAATTGTCCACGTGGTTGTTGATGTTGAGACGGGCCCTGCGAGGTCAAGAGACTCCGGAGTATGTTGAAAAGTGTATGAGACACTTGTTTAATGTTGTGATCTGGTCGGTTTAATAGGTTGATCGGGCGTGGTCAACAAGTCGGTATGAATTCTGAGGAGTGAAGGAAAATTTTGACTTTGAGATTTGACGAATTCTAAAGTGCACTAGAATAGTTCATTGATCAGTTGAGAGTAAAGTTTGCGGGTCAAATTTTGCTTGCGAAAGTGGGAAACCGAGAAAGATGGAATAACTGCCGAGGCTAGTGAAAAATCCCTAAGGTTTCTGAAGCAATTGTATTACCTTTCCTGTAGTAAACCGACAGATCTGTTTTATTCCTTTGGTTAGTGCTCGCGTTATATTGCAGAAATTAGTTTGTGAGTGAAGCCGAATGAAAGAGGGCAAGCCGCGGGACTTTGTCAGCCGCAGTGTGTGAGTGTGACGTCACTAGGAGCCGTGCTGGGATAGGTTGGTTGATGAGAAGGGTCGCGCACGGATTGGACACAGTCCGTGAAGCGCAATTGGTAGGAGAAAGGCAAGCGAAGAGTATTCCGGTAATTAAAGTCACTTATTGATTACACGTTTAAGAAAAATAAGAGACGGGAAGATGAAATTTTTCAAAGCATTCAAGAGTGCCATGAGGGGAGATGTTTATATTAAAGCAAATGTAGGAGAAGAAACACCGCCTGAGGGTACACCAGCTTACATTGTCATTGAAGAAAGGGGTGTAGCACCATGTCTTTGGTTAAAACAATGGTGCAAATTAACGGAGAAACATGGAAGTGTAGAGTTCCCTATCCACGGGTCGTTTAATCTAAGGGTTTTAGAAAATCTGAGATTTGCGCTATACGACATGAAAGTACCTCCAAGACCAGCACAGTTTGAGGCACTAGCAATTTGGGAGCTAATAGCTAGAAACCAACAACAAAAGAAATTTGAGACAAGAATAAGAAAAGTAGAAAAAACACTAGCGGACACTAGATGGGACAGCACACAAAAGGTTTGGAGATCATATGTATTGCAGGGGATTAAATTGTTTCCAGCGATTACTGATGAAGCGGAGACGGAAGGAAGGAAAGCCACCCATAAGACAAACAGGAGTCAGTCCAGAGATAGAGAGAACAATAGAAATTCGAAAAGGGGAGACGAGTCAGATGATGAGGAGTTCATTATACAATTGCTGAATGATCGCCCGCCACCATATGTAGAAAGCGAAAAAGGCTCAAGCATTAGTAATGCCCCTCCAGAACCAATACAGGGTAATGTAACACCAAATTTGAGAATATCTCAGAGGCCGAGCAGTTCCGATATGCCTTTCTCACCACAAATACCACAGGTTCGGAGAATATACCCAGACGTGCCTACGTTGAGACCTGCTGATAATTATCAGCCACAGGTTCAAAGGCACTGCTGTGATGAGCATAACATGGGAATGACTTCTGATTCAACGGCGCAGGGAGGACAGAGTTATCAAAGACCAACATTGATTCAAGCTGAATCAACACAGTTCTCGATGCCTCAAAAGCAGACACAAGAAGTGCGAGTAATAGAAAGCCAGTTAGGTATGCCAGCAATGATGAACCACAATGTGGGGATTAACATGCCACAGAATTCGGGGAACAGACAGAATCCAGACGCGATATCTCTGCCTATTACTGTAGGTCCACCAGTACCACTGTACATACAAGGAGACCCAAACGTATGTGAACAAGGGGTAATAATGACACAGAGTGGGACAGGGAGGAGATGCATAGAGACCACCCCAGAAACAACTCCAGTAGCGGCACTGCCAAATGGATCTGGGTCCTTGTCGGAATTTAGTCCAATCCCAATTTGTGCTCTGTCAACCGTGGTAAGGTCACATCCACCACTATTAGTACCATTAACCTCAGAGACTGAAACATTACAGAAACCATCAGTAGCAGTTGATGTAACTGCTACACTGATGGGACTAAACACGCAACAGTTAACACAATGGTTCAACAGCCTGAACTCCCCACAGAGTACATCCAGCGGGAAGGGAGAAGAATACCTGAATAAAATAAGGTTGGGTATGGAGGCAGATGAACTGGTAGAGGGAACAATGGGTTTGAACAGATTAGAATCATACACAGAGGAAGAACTAAGATACATGTGCCCTAGGATTACAAGAGAAGTAAGCAGCATACATAAGAAGTTACAAGAAATTGCAAACAGAAACAAGATCGATATAAGTAAGACTAAACACCTGAGCAGAAGTTACAGGTTAGACTTTGAGACAAAAGATTTTGAACACATGAGATCCGCAGGGATGAAAACACACCTTAAAGAGATACTGCAGAGTGCACAGGTCTGGAGATGTTTAGACAAGTGGGAAAGCGGGTGGGTTAAGAAAAAGGACAAAAAGAAAGAAAATACTCCAGAGCGGAATGAGAAAAAACAACAGAATGACGATCTGATAACTATGTTACCAATGAGAGAGACAGCAGGGGGAAAACTTGTACATGTACCATGGCACAGGTGCGATATTCAATCCTTTACGGATGACTTTCCCAAATTGAGAGAGAAGCCGATTGAGTGGTATCAACAAACAGATAGATTTGTGAAACTTGCGAAATGTCTCTGGGAAGACCTGAATACTTTATTTGAAATTGTGGTTCCGGCAGATTTGTGGGAAGATTGTAAAAGGGCTGTAGGTTGGCCGACTAGTGAACCGGAGAGAGATAGGGACACAGGTGCGCCATCACCTACGGTAATGAGTTTGTACCACAAGGTGATTGAGCACTTGAAAACCAAGGTTGCGTCGAAAAATGTGGATTGGCAAAGGATTGACAGGACCGCCCAAGAGGTTAAAGAGTCTATACATGCGTATTATGAGAGGTTGTTGAAAGCGTTTAAGAATTACAGTGGTACGGAAACGATTGAGGCAAAGGACATGCTCCATTTTGTGTTCAGGTTTGTGGAAGGGTTGAGACCCGAAATCAGCCAGATGATTAAAACGCATTTGATTTGTTGGCAGTCGAAGTCGATCGATGAAGTGTTGAATTATGCAAAATACTGCAGTGATGAGATTGAGACAAAGCAGAAAAGATTGAAGGAAAAGGTGATGGTGATGCAGTTTAGAGCAGCTCAGACAGGTTTGCAAGGTTTACAAGGTTTCCAACAACAGATGCCGCAGCAACAGCAACATGGAAACGCTATGTTTCAGCCGCAGATGAGAGGCAGAGGCCGAGGAGATTTTGTGAATAACGGTCCTGATTTGAATACCATTATGATTCCAAATGGTATACAGGCAATGAAGAAGGTGATGCCATGTCACACGTGCGGAATCGTCGGGCATTGGAAACGGGAGTGCCCAATGATGGTGCAGGAAGGTGTAGGTCAGCAAAACAATGATGTCAATGCATTCCAGACTATGAGAGGACCGAAACTGAGAGGTCCAAATCCAAATTTCCAAAACAATATAAACCAGATGCAGGGTTTACAACCCATGCAACCGCAACAGATGCAAATGCCCCGTGTGCAAATGGCACAATTGCAGCCAATGCAACAGCAGTTCCCTATGGTACCTAACCAGCAAATGCAAATACCCTTAGCACCAATGAATCAGCAGCAAGCAATGCTTCCTCAACAGGTCACGGGTCAAGGAATGAATCAAAACGACACAGTACACCAGTTCCCATTACACAGTGAGAATGGAATAAACGATGCATGGGAGAGTGAAAGTTCAGATGAGGAAGGAAATTGTATGCTTGCAGCATCTTTGGAAGTTGATCAAAAGGGTCCGTATGTGGAGGGAAGAGTTATGGGTCATCGCGTTTCATTCTTGGTTGACACAGGAGCTACACGTTCCACTGTCAGGAGCATTGAAGTACCAAATTTGCCACTTTCAGGGAGAACAGTACAGGTAGTGGGAGTAGCAAATAGGTACCTGACGAACCCAATCACAGACCCAGTACAAGTCAGAATTGGAAACTATCAAGGGTCACATAAATTTGTGGTATGTGACTCAAGCCCGATATCACTGTTAGGGAGAGACCTATTGTGCAAATTGGGATGTTCGATTATGTGTTTAAACAATGGAATTAAAATTCAGACAAGCAGTGATGGGGAAGAAGAGGACAGTGTAGGAGGGGATGAGGTGGAAACTGTCGATGAAGAGTATCCCCTGATTACCCTTTATCCGATGATCACTGAAGCAGATATTCCTGCTGAGTTACAGGAAACAGTCGGAAAAGAAGTGTGGGGTATGACAGGAAAAGAGGTGGGATTGGTGAAAGGAGTGGAGCCAGTGAAAGTGACTGTAAAACCCAATGTGACTTTTCCCCAGACCCCATAGTACCATATGGCACAAGACACCCTCATGAAAGTCACCCAACTCATTGATGAGTTTGTAAAGCAGGGAGTACTGAAAGAAGTGTTAAGCAGTCCATGTAATTCACCAATCATGGGACTAATAAAACCAACTGGAAAGGTCCGAATTGCTCAGGATTTGAGGAAAATAAATGACATAATAATCAAATGTTGTCCCGTAGTAATGAATCCAGCTGTGATAATGTTTCAAGTTCCCTGTGATGCTGAGTGGTTCTCAGTTATCGACTTATCACAAGCATTCTTTTCTGTGCCCCTACATGAGGACAGCCAGCTTCTCTTTTGTTTCAAATTCTTAGACAGAGTTTACAGTTGGTGTCGAATTCCTCAAGGGTTTTCGGAGTCACCGTCAATTTTCAATCAGATTCTAAAGAAAGATTTGGAAGCGTTGGATTTGCCATTCGAGTCGACCCTAGTACAGTACATTGACGATTTGCTGATCGCATCCAAGACAGAAAGTGACTGCACAGCCGACACCATTGCCCTATTGAACCATTTGGGAAGGAATGGACACAAGGTATCTCCTTCAAAATTACAGTTCTGCCAGAAGAAAGTGAAATATTTGGGTCACCAAATAGAGAAAGGGTCACGAAGAATTATGAAGGAAAGGATAACAAGTGTACTTCAAATGAGTCCCCCAAAGACGAGGAGGGAGGTGAGAAAGTTTTTGGGAATGGTGAGCTACTGTCGCCAATGGATCCCCAATTTCTCAACCCTAGCAAAACCTTTACTGAAACTGACCCAGAAGGATGCGCTAGATGAAATAGATCTGAAAGGAGATGAGATGGATGCTTTTATTGAATTGAAAGAGTGCATGTGCAGGGCTCCAGCTTTAGGTATGCCTGATTACACAAAGCCTTTCACATTGTTTTGTCATGAACGTGATGCGTGTTCCTTGTCTGTCTTGACCCAAGCCCATGGCGGCGTAAACAGACCAGTAGCATATTTTTCAGCTACTTTGGATCCGGTAGCAGCAGCACTGCCAGGGTGCTTGCGTGCCGTAGCCGCAGTTGGTATCAGCATCACTCAGAGTGAAGGAATAGTGATGGGACACCCTTTAACAGTCATGGTCCCTCACTCAGTCGAGATACTTTTGACACGTTCCCGAACACAGCACATGACTGGTGCTAGACTCACAAGGTATGAAACAATAATTCTGGGATCACCTAACGTGCAGCTGAAACGGTGCACTACGTTGAATCCAGCAACCTTGTTTCCCAGTGAAAATGCCGAAATTGAGAACGCTGAAGACATCGAGCCCGACTGTCTTCAGGTGACTGAATTTTGCACCAAACCAAGACCTGATATCAAAGATACCCGATTGGAAGAAAATGATCAAGTCATTTTTGTTGATGGTTCATGTTTGAGAGATGCCCTGGGAATATTAAAAGCAGGATATGCTGTATGCACGGTAACAGGTGTTCTGGAAGCATCTTGGCTTTAAGGAGTTTACTCTGCACAAGTAGCGGAATTGGTAGCCCTTACTAGAGCTTGCCAACTCTCTGCATTGATGAAAGTCACCATCTACACTGACAGTCAGTACGGATTTGGAATAGTGCATGACTTTGGACAGTTGTGGTCACAGAGAGGCTTCATGACCTCTTCAGGATCACCAGTGAAAAATGGTGAAAGATTAAGAGAATTGTTACATGCCATTCAATTGCCAGGGGAAGTAGCAGTGGTAAAATGCAGTGCACACTCGAAGGGACAAGACTATGTTTCTCTGGGAAATGGATATGCAGATCAAGTCGCAAGGTTTTGCGCATTGAACTGTATATTGCTCAGGGATGAATGGAATTTGATAAATGAGCCAGAACTCGAACCAAGCGAAATCTTTGCTCTAAAGGTTGTAGATACAATGGACAAATTGAAATCCTTACAGAATGATGTCAGTGAGGATGAGAAACTCTCATGGACCAAATCACAATGTGTAAAGAGACTAGATGAATTATGGGTTTCAAGTGAAGGGAAATTTGTTCTACCAAACAGCCTTTTGACACAGATAGCCAGATTTTACCATGGACAAGCTCATCTTGGGAGGGATGCCATGATTAGATTGTTTAAAACTGATTGGTTTAACCCTAAAGCAGTTTGCCATTGTTGCGTCATTTGCCAGCAGATGAACGCAGTGAAGGGAACCGTAGTAAATTTGAGCCACATTGGAAGAGCAGGGGGTCCCTTCAGCAGGATGCAAATGGACTTTATTGAGATGCCTGTGCATGGAGGCTTGAAGTATGTGTTGGTGGTTGTGTGCATTTTTAGTCACTGTATTGAAGCATACCCTACACGCAGAAATGACAGTCTCACAGTTGCAAAACTACTCTTGAGAGAGCTAATACCACGTTTCGGATTTCCGATCTCCTTAGAATCAGATAGGGGAAGTCACTTCAATAACGAAGTAATAAAATTACTTTTTGCAGCGCTGAACATTGAGCAAAAGTTGCATTGTAGCTACCGCCCTGAAGCCTCAGGTCTAGTGGAGCAAATGAATGGCACATTGAAATCAAGAATGGCGAAAATATGTACATCAACAAACTTGAAATGGCCTGACGCATTGCCCTTGGTACTAATGTCAATGAGAAACACCTCTGACAGAAAGACTGGACTGTCCCCGCACGAGATCCTCATGGGCAGAGCTATGAGACTTCCAGCAGTTCCTGCAAATGCTCTTTTGAATATTACAGATGATGTGGTGTTAGACTACTGCAAAGGTCTAGCTGATGTGGTTCGCTCTTTCTCTCACCAGGTGGAGGCAACCACCTTGCCACCGATCCAAGGTCCAGGACACGCCCTGAAAGCAGGTGACTGGGTCGTGATAAAGAAGCACGTGAGGAAGTCGTGTTTGGAACCCCGTTGGAAAGGACCTTTTCAAGTGATTCTGACGACTACCACCACTGTGAAGTGTGCGGGAGTTCCCAACTGGATTCACGCCAGTCACACAAAGAGGGTATTGTGTCCTACAGATGAGGAAGTTGAAGCGCTGAAATCACCAGTGTCTGATAACAAAGTGCCAAGCGCCGAGACAGAGCGAAAGGGAACTAGAAGCGAACAGGTAGAAATAGAGGAGGGAGAAATATTCTCTGAGGACGAAGCAACTGATTCATTTGGGGAAGACCAAGGAGGAGCCTCAGAGAGTGACGAAGGTCCAGAAGGTGACAAAGAGCCTGAAACAGCTGAAAGTGACAAAGAGCCTGAAGAAAGTAACGGTGACAAAGAGCTCGAAACAGGTGAAGAAGCAGGAGAGCCTGATCAGAGGAGGGCTTTCCCAGAAGCAGACAATACAGGAAAAGAAAAGGAAAACCTGATTGACTCCCCAGAGGGAGGGGACAAGGCAGAACAGAACGAAACTGCTCAAACTCCTTCAGAAGAGATTGCAGGTCCATCAAGTGGACACAGTGCAAAAAGAAGACCAAGCATATCGCCAGTAGAATTAAGAATTAGAGAAACGTTGAACGACAGTGAAGGGCCAAGAGTGAAAGAGAAAAGAAAGGAAGTGTCTGACGCAATAGCAGCACCAAGCGAAGAGAAAGACTTGGCCAAGGAAGAAAGTAACAGCGAGAAAGAATCAAAGAGAGATGCAAAATTGAAAAGAAAAAGGATACCGAGCAAAAGATATTCTGGTCCGGAGTGGGCATACTTAGCCAATAACGATTGGTCAGACAAATTCGTATCCCTCAGTCTCGAGAACGAAGAGGCAGAACTTCATTTTGGCACATGAGAAATAAAACTTAATGAACTTTACCGATTAAAGACATTGATCACCTTATTGACTTTTCAACCGGCTAAGACATTGCTAACCTGATTGACTTTGAAAAGAATCTTGAGACAACGCTGCTAACCGATAAGAGACTAAGCTGCTAAAGAAAACTGTGTGAACATTGAACTCGTTCAGCTTTGTAAATATCTGCAAATCCGCTTTGATAAAGTATCTTCAACTTTCTGATTCTATACAGATCATGACTAGCTTCACTACACAGGGGCGTAAGATGAAGTGTTGTAAATACATGTGTGTAGGTTTAATAACCGCATGCGTACTAATCATTGTAGCAATAGTTCTTGGAATGCATGGTAAAAATGAGAGTGAGACAAATGATGCTTCTACTTCTAAACCTACTATTGTTACTGAACTAACAGCTCTGAAGGGACTCGAACGAGACGAGAGACATTTGCATGATAAGAAGGAACTTTCATCTAACGTTTTCTATCGCTTGCTGAGTGAGTATGTTGAGACCATGGATGCGAAAGATTGTTATGTGTGTACACAAATACCTACCTCAGTAGTGGAAGGGGTAACGTATCACAGCATGCCTCTTACTTACAGAATTACATGTAGTATAATAACGTCCAGATTTTATGGTCAGACGTACATTCATTATTTTTACTCTAATTATGATGTTACATTTGCATATGTCCCCATAATTGAGTACCTGAGTAAAATAGCTAGAGATTATTATTACAAATTAATGAGAGAATTCTTTGAGCCGTTGTCACCTTTTCACACAGCACACGCACATAGAGAGAACCTTACATGCTTGCTTTCACAGGTAGAGATAAACTTCTTAGACCGCACTGATGATAGGAGGGAAGAAATGAAGGAGGAATTAGAAAGGGAATTACACAAAACGACATCCTTAGACAATTATGCTTTGGCCGCAATAAAGACACAAGGGAAAATAGTTTCAGATACATTGCATGTAGGGTGATTTTGTATACATAGACATAAATCATACTATGACACAGTTTTTGTGGGAACGAGTGAATGCAAACATACGTTTTTGTTTCAACCTAAGTGGACGTTCATGCTGAATGGACAAGACCCAGTTATTCCTGGGATATATTATATTTGTGGACTTAACGCCTATTATCGTCTTCCTAAAGGATGGTATGGGAGATGTTATTTGGGAATAGTGTTCCCAAAGGTTTACCAACTGGACGACTTAACGAAATTTCCAAAGCTGTCTGAATCACATCATGTTCAGAAAAGAGAGACAGCTTCTGGTGTGGTAGGAGATATATTTGGAGCATTGATTCCTTCAGTGGGAGTCCTATTGAATTCAATCAAAATACGAAAGTTGTCTACTATTGTGGATAACAGGCTGACTAAGTTTTCAGGAGCTATAATCCTGATGGATGCTGAACTCGCTGCAGAAAGAGCTATGACTCTTCAAAATCGGCTTGCCTTAGACATTCTTTTAGCAAAGGATAGCGGCGTTTGCAAAATGCTTGGTACACGTCACTGTTGTACATATATACCAGACAGCAGTGGGGAAATTAGAACGATGCTTACAAATTTAACTAAAGAAAGTGTAGATTTGAAAGAATTGAAAGAACCCGGAGTCTGGGAGAAAGTGGGAAAAGGATTTGCTTCTGTGGGAAATTGGCTCAGCAACGTTTGGAACGGATTGTTACTAAAAATAGTGAAGGGAATATTGATAATATTAATTTGTTTATTAGGCTCTTGGGGAACATGGAAAGCTATCAAAATATGGAAAATAAGGCGTGAAAGGAAAAGAGAAGAAAAAGAACAAGCCAAAATGGTGGAAATATATAGAGAAAAATCAAAAGGGACTAAAAGAAAAAGGGAATTGACTGAAGTGCCAAATTACTATACAGAATTTTAATGGAATCAAATTTGTGGGTAGATTTGATGTGATGACATAATTAGTCATCAGAGGAGGGATTGATGACGCAGAAAAGAGGGTCCAACATATATTCATACATATCATGTAATCAAAAGCATATAATGTAGTGTGATTTTAGTAAAGAAAAAATGTAAGAGGGAAATTGTGCCCTCTGGGTAGTTCGCCATCATTGTAAACGAGCTTTATTAATCATGAAGTATTGAAAATGTAGTAATCCGTCATAATTGCAAATGTATGCCATGATTTCTTGTTTGAAACTGTTTTGCTTAGCTTAAATTTAGTAGAGGCTTTGGCCTAGTTGCCTGGTCTCAAATTCTAACTGTGTGGCTTTTCCTTTAACTAATGAAACATATATTCTTGCTTGAAGTTGTATTTTTCCAGTAGAGCTGACTAATACACTTATCTCCAAGGTTTCGTACTAGGCCGGTTTCATCCCCTTTGATACAAGGTCAGTCTGCAGGTGCGGACAATGAAGGTACAGATAGTAAAATAATTGGCAACCCATGTTACAACTTGTGTTCCAAGGCTCCAAGGACAGTGTATGCATAAATGAGCGCTAGTAAAAGACAATTTTCATTGGACAATTTGAAGCCAACCTATGAACCCTCCAATGGAAGACCCTGCAGAATTTGGAATGTTTCTTACTTAGACCCACTGGACAAAGAGAAGTCAGCCATTTTTCCTCAATGCCAGTTTGAAGCCAGATGCCAGACTCCATTTTTGGACGACACCCTGATGCCCTTTTCTCTATCTGAGAGAAAGAGACTTTAAGAATTCTCACCCTAGAGACTTTAACTTTGATTTGCCCCGTCTTGCCCATGCAGTAACTTTGCCCCATTCTCCTTGCCGCTGCAAGGAAGCTTGCCCTTAACTTTGCCCCTTTGAAACTTGCCCCATGCTGATCGAACCGGTACCTGAAGGACGAAGACTTTTCTTGAATGCTGATTGTATTTGGTAAATATGAAAGGATAAATGTATTATGCATTGTGTTTTTCCTTTTAGGTACCAACTGCTATTTTGATAGGATCCTAGCTAGAAGTTTTCCAATTTTGTGTTGACTAAATTAGTTTTGCATGAAGTCCCACATGCCAATGCTAATTAGAGGTTAGTCGAGGGATTCATTTGATGCACCATGTCAATTTGAAATCTTGTTATGCTGACCAATGTATGAAATTAGTCAAATACAGTTAGTCATATTAGTGATTTGCATTACGATAACTGAGTGTATAATTATTCAGATTTTGCGTAGATTGCGTTTCTTCCGCCGTTATGGACAGCCAGTAATGTTCATATACGTATAGCATTTGGTTTTGAGACTTATATACATCGTGTTAGCTTTGCTAATATAGGGAAATAAATTCACTAACTTTTAATAAACTGGTGTGGTTATTCATGACTGAAAGGTCATGGTGCGCCGAATTACAAACTGTTATTTACTTCTGATGTGATATATTGATCTATTAATCGACTATTGATTACCGATTACAATAGTTATTGATTATGGATCTGAGTGACTCGACTATTTTAGGATGAGGAGAGCCCGACTCGGTTAAAAGATCCACCGACCTCCAACGTGTCCAGGTACAGGTAATTTATAAGGGCTGGACGCGTTATCAGGCTGATAGACGGTAGCTATGGCAAAGCAGCTTAGGCTGAACTAGGAGACATGCAAAGCTCCTACTATACCACTTATATCATATAGCACAATATCATAAGAAAACACCATTCTCAGAGTTACTAAAAATAAAGGTACTTTCGTTTTATGACAACATGCCACATGTATCTCAGTGAGTACCCTCAGTTAGAAGATAAGTAACATACACAGGTTATATGTACACAAACCCAAAACAGGTAAGTAACAGTAAGAAAAGTAGTGCAAACAATGTAGAATCACAATAGGATGCAATAGGTGAACATAGGTCTAGGGGCAACACAAACCATATACTCCAAAAGTGGAATGCGAATCAAGAATGAACTCCAGACCTATGGGAGCTTGTAGAGGGTCGCTGGGACTGTAGGAAAACAGTAAGGGTGTCCAAAATACTCCACCCAAAGACCCTGAAAAGTAGGAATAAAGTTACCCTACTACCCCAAAAGGACACAATAGTCGTGATAGGGGGATTCTGCAAGAACCACAAGTACCAGCAAAACACTGAAGACGGATTCCTGGACGTGAGGACCTGCAAGGCAAGGGGACCAAGTCCAAGAGTCGTAATAGTGTCCAGGGGGGGCAGGAGCCCAGGAAACCCCAGATGAAGGTGCAAAAGGGCTGCCTCCGGGTGGAAGAAGCCCGAAGATTCTGCAACAACAGAAAGGGCTAGGAACTTCTCCTTTGGAAGGAAGATGTCCCACGGCGTGCTGGATGTGGCAGAAGTGTTTCCACGCAGAAATACCGCAAACAAGCCTTGCTAGCTGCAAGGGTCGCAATAGAGGTTTTTGGGTGCTGCTGGGGACCAGAAAGGACCAGGATGTCGCCCCTTGGAGGAGGAGACAGAGGGGGCACTCAGCAACTCAGAGAGCCCCCGCAGAAGCAGGCAGCACCCGCAGAAGTACCGGAGCAGGCACTTAGAAGATTTGTGAAGACAGAGTCACAAAAGGAGGGTCCCATGACATGGGAGTCCAACTTAGAGGGTTGAGCACTGCAGGACGGAGTGCTGGGGACCCAGGCTAGGCTGTGCACAAAGGAATCCTTGGAGAAGTGCACAGAAGCCGGAGCAGCTGCAAATCACGCAGTACACAGGTTTGCAGTCTAGCGTGGGGAGGCAAGGACTGAAGGATCACTGGACTGTGAGGTTCACTTGGATCTAGCTCCTGTGTTCCAGGGACCACGCTCATCATGATGAGAGGGGACCCAGAGGACCGGTGATGCAGTCTTTTGGTGCCTGCGTTAGCAGGGGGAAGATTCTGTCGACCCACAGGAGATTTCTTCTTGGCTTCCAGTGCATGGTGAAGGCAGACAACCCTCAGAGCATGCACTGCCATGAAACAGTTGAGAAAGACGGCAGGATGAGGCGCTACGATGTTGCTGGTAGTTGTCTTGCTACTTTGTTGCGGTTTTGCAGGCGTCCTAGAGCAGTCAGCGGTCGATCCTTGGCAGAAGCCGAAGAGGGAAGTGCAGAGGAACTCCGGTGAGCTCTTGCATTCATTATCTGAAGAATACCCTAGAGGAGAGACCCTAAATAGCCAGAAAAGGAGGTTTGGCTACAAAGAAAGGAGGTTTGGCTACCAAGAGAGGTAAGAGCCTATCAGAGGGGGTCTCTGACGTCACCTGCTGGCACTGGCCACTCAGAGCAGCCCAGTGTGCCCTCAACACCTCTGAATCCAAGATGGCAGAGGTCTAGGACACACTGGAGGAGCTCTGGGCACCTCCCCTTTCTTTTGTCCAGTTTTGTGCCAGAGCAGGGCTGGGGGATCCCTGAACCGGTGTAGACTGGCTTATGCATAGATCGGCACCATCTGTGCCCATCAAAGCATTTCCAGAGGCTGGGGGAGGCTACTCCTCCCCAGCCCTTCACACCTATTTCCAAAGGGAGACAGTGTAACACCCTCTCTCAGAGTAAATCCTTAGTTCTGCCTTCTAGGGCCGGGGCTGCCCAGAATCCAGGAGGGCAGAATCCTGTCTGAGGGGTTGGCGGCAGCAGCAGCTGCAGTGGAGACCCCGGAAAGGCAGTTTGGCAGCACCCGGGTTCTGTGCTAGAGACCCAGGGGATCATGGAATTGTCACCCCAATACCAGAATGGTATTGGGGTGACAATTCCATGATCTTAGACATGTTACATGCCATGTTCGGAGTTACCATTGTGACGCTATACATAGGTAGTGACCTATGTATAGTGCACGTGTGTAATGGTGTCCCCACACTCACAAAGTTCGGGGAATTTGCCCTGAACGATGTGGGGGCACCTTGGCTAGTGCCAGGGTGCCCACACACTAAGTAACTTGGCACCCAACCTTCACCAAGTGAGGGTTAGACACATAGGTGACTTATAAACGTGGACGTTATTTCACTCAGGCTGCAGTGGCAGGCCTGTGTAGAAATTGCCTGAGCTCCCTATGGGTGGCAAAAGAAATGCTGCAGCCCATAGGGATCTCCTGGAACCCCAATACCCTGGGTACCTAGGTACCATATACAAGGGAATTATATGGGTGTACCAGTGTGCCAATGAGAATTGGTAAAATTAGTCACTACCCTGCAGTGACAATTTAAGAAAGCAGTGAGAGCATAAACACTGAGGTTCTGGTTAGCAGAGCCTCAGTGATACAGTTAGGCACCACACACGGAACACATACAGGGCACACTCTATGAGCACTGGGGTCCTGCCTGGCAGGATGCCAGTGACACAAGGGCAAAAACAAAAATACATACACTGTAAAATGGGGGTAACATGCCAGGCAAGATGGTACTTTCCTACAGCGGTCGTCCCGCCACGAAAACCCTGGCGGTAACGCAACAGGAATCCCCATTCCTGTTGTGAGCACTCCCATCCCCACACACATTCAAACAACCCCCCCAACTGTCTTCAGACTTGCAAACACCCCCCACCCAACTGCACATATCAATACAAACACCCCCACTCGCACTCACACACACGCATCCCCTCCGCAATCATTCCCACCCCCTTCGCATTGATGCACACCCCCACCTTGCTCGCATACATTCACACACTCCCCCTCTGCATACACATACATGCACAACCCCCTCATCCACACTTGCACACACACCCCTCATCTGCACACTTGCACACAGACACCCCCACTCGCATACATCCCGATACACACGCCAAATCACTCGCACCCCCTCCCCTCCGCATACATACAGAACCCCCCAACTGCACGCACCCATCCAGACACCCCCATTCGCACACATACTCGCACTCAGACAGGTACCCTCACCCCTCTGCATATAAACACACACACGCTCACACCCCAACACCACCCTCAGCTTCCATTCCGACACACCCACCCTCCACTCACACATACATACACACACACTGACAGACACCCATACTGCTCCACATACATGCACACAACAACCCCCACCCTCACCCCCTCTGTTCAGATGGTCCTTTTACCTGTTTCAGCGAGGTGGTCATCCAGGAGGGGATGGGTCATGGCTTCTGCCACTGCCAGCACTGCACCGCCGCGCTGTATTACGCATCATAATACAGTGGGCGGAGTCCTGTTGGCGTGAACTGCTGGCAGTGGAACCGCCTCTCTTCCTCCGTCGGCCAGGCCAACAGGGTCGGATTTGAGCCCGTAGACAGGCGGAAATCCCATGCAACTCGAAATATGGCAGTCTTCGGACCACCAACATTGGTGGTCTGTTGGCGGCAGCGGCTTCAGCGGTCTTGCAAAAAGACCGCCAGAGTCATAATGAGGGCCTAAATGTTGTGCAACTGATGAAGCTGGAAATTTTTAGCTTACTGCAAGCCTATGTGTTTAAAACAAATTTAAATAAATTGCCGTATCATCGTTTACTGGCTGCAGCTGGTGTCTTTCGCTCCCTTGTTTGAATGACATAGTAGGATCAGTGCCATAGAGTTTGGTCAAGAGGAGAATCTGGGATTTAAACCATGTATTATCGTCATTTCAAAATGGACAAGTTAACCACAGATTCACACCTTATACCAAAACGTTGTATGATAGCACAGTATAAGACATAATAAATTGTCCCACAGTCATTAACATTTCTGCATTCGGTGTGCTTCTCAGTCTCACCTGACTACATTTTGCAATTGGGAGAGTTTAACACCTTTTTGAATACGGAATTCGAATCACTGAAAGTGTTGTTTGGTATTTGCACACTTGCTGTATTCCTCACTGAGTAGATTGCAGCATTCTGCAGTATGGGAAACAGCACTGAATGGTAAAACGGTGAGGTGCAGAGCGTCCAGAAACGTTTTAATTCCTAGCGCACAAGGTGCTCTGTAGAATCGAAAGCCGTATTCTAGCCCCTGCATTCCCGTACCCCTTAGGTAATCAGCGCAGTGTTCTAGTCATTGTGATTTAATGTATTTATTTTATCTTCCTTACTTCAGCGTCCCAATGTCGTGAAAATAGGCCACAATTTGTCAGGGACGCTACTTTTGTCAAAAGATTAGAGAAACATGCAATGGTCCCACACCTTTTAGCCAGAGGAAGTAAGAAACAGAAAGTATGTGTAAAGAGCAAGCCCTACACGTGCTGCTCTTAAATTAGTACATTTTCAGAGGTGTGCAACCTCCCCAGTGCGGAGATGCACTCATTTAAATAATTCACACACTTCACCACACTCTTCCAGGATTCGTGTGGGAACCCGTGTCAGTCTCAGCTCTCCTTGCACAAGCTGGAAAAGTTTTATCAATTCCATTTTCGCATGCTGGAGTGTACACAAGTATATGCAGGGGGAAGTCATTTATCACCTTCTCCTGCAACGCTACCATTTTATTAGGTGGGGGCCACAGACATGGAAACAAGAGATTTAGACACAAAAATTGAACATGGTTGCAGGGGTCGTGAAGAAGACACGCTTCGGATACTGTGGCATCGAGGGGGAAGCAACGTTCAGTTCAGACACAGGAGCAGGAAACCTCAGGCACAGGGACACAGATAACAAGGATGCAGAGACCAGAGAGGACACAAAACATACATCAAACTAAGAGGCGCATTCAAAAGTACAGAGGGACAAACAAGACACCAGGATGGAAGGATACAGGCAAGGGAACAGACACTTGCTGGGGTTCTAGACTTGGGGCTAGAGTGCCAACGTTTTATAGAACAGGGGAAAGGCTGTCAGAGAGCAATGACGTGGACACTCCACTATGGCCACATCTGTGTTATCCCACAGATTGCCAAGTAACACCATCAAACATCAGTACTGCATCACACGATCCGGCACCTCAAAACAACTCAGGCTGTACAACACAACAGGCCACATCACTAAATAAAGATTAGCCATAAATTATAACCACATCATACAATGGCATACTATTGTGCACAATATACAACACACAAGAGCACTAAGAACACATCTAAAAACTTTACATCAAATCATTAGGCACCTACAAAGAATGGTGGGAGAGAGTGGAACCTTAAGAGGCAAGTAACTAGAAGACCCCTAGCGACCAGGAGAGAATAGGTAAGTTACCTGCTCATCCCATAGGCTAACAAAGCTGGCATAGAAGGGATTGCTCTCGACTGGATTACATCCTTCCTTCATAACAGAACTGATATTATCTATTCCACCCCTTTTCATCCAAACCATACCTCAGAAACGCAGGGGTTCCCCAAGGATCAGTCATCTCACCTACGCTTTTCAACCTCTATATGATGTAATTACCAGAAGTGATCAATGATTTTCAACTCTCATGCTACAACTATGCAGATGACACACAAATACTACTTAAATTGGAATGCCTCAAAGACATTGAAAACTCACAAATATTCAGTTGCCTCAGAGCCATTGATCAGTGAATGACTTGGAGCCATCTCAAACTGAATGCTTCCAAAACAGAAATACTCACATGTGGTGACTGGAAAAAATTATGACCCAATTTGCGCCTGGCCTGATGATCTCGGACCACCTCCTCAAGTATCCAAGGAAGTTAAAAACCTTGGAATTACCATGGACTCCAAGTTAACAATGAATGCCCAAGTGGACAAATTAGCACGATCAAGCTTCATAACCTTGAAGACTCTGGGACGCATCTTCCCCCACCTCGGATTTCCACAAAAGGTGCAGGCTACTATCTTTCTTGTTCTATCCAAACTGGATTATGCCAGTGGCCTCTACCATGGATCATCTCTATCTATTATGAAAAAACTACAACATATTCAGAATTCAGCTGCCAGGCTATTATTACATGTAAAGCCACAAGCCCACATCTTCCCTGCCTTAAGAGCAGTACACTTGTTACCCGTTGTCAGAAGATCCACCTTCAACCTGCTTTGTATCACCCACAAAGCTATACATGGAACAGAACCACTTTTCATCAGAAACAAAATAACCAAATACATTCAACAAAGAAACCTCCGCTCAAGACTGGCATCCTGTCTTAAAAACCCACCACACAAGAAAAAGACAATAGGTGGTACTTCTTTCTCTGTTCTAGCAGCCAAACTATGGAATTCATTACCTCCAAATATAAGATCCACGGATAACTACCTAGTCTTCAGAAGACTACTCAAGAGTTGGCTCTTTCCTTCATAAACATCATATTCAAAAAGCAATGGACTGCATATGCCTGTGTTGATTATAACTATTTATAATCTGATTATGTGTATATTCTAGATATGTCTAGTTCTTTAAGAAATTTTTATAGCTATTACATAATAATAAATTATACACATACTATGTAAGCCTGTTTAACAAATGTATATTTACTCACTGTTAAATATATGTATAAATATATGTATGTGTGTGTGCATGTGTGTATATATAGTGTCTCTCTCTCTCTCTCTCTCTCTCTCTCTATATATATATATATAAAAATATACACACATATATAATTTTAGGCTTAACATGTTCATAGGTCATTGCATAGCTCCTAGATAAGTTGTTATATCAGATACTCATGAATCCCTACTTTCTTTTTTTTTATATAACAATGAGCAAATGTTTTCTTAACTATTTAGCAGCAAGCATTTCGCTATTGAAAAATTGAGGAAAGATAAATGAATGTTAGAAAAGTACACGTATTATTTAACATCAAATATTACAAATCTTGAAAGTCTGTGTTTATACAAACTACTTTCCTTCTCATATTATTATACCCATCATTATAGTCCTTGCACATACATTCCCTTACAATGTATTTACATATCTATTTATTTATTACTTTAGTCCTACTGCACTAGAGAAAAAATAAATAAAAATAATTAAAATTAAATCTATAAATAAAATTCAAAATATAACTAATTACATTTAAATATATATATAAATAAAAAAATTAAAAAAATGTTATTTACTCTCTCGTAAGCTTTACTCTGTCTCCCCATCACCCTATGTCTCTATCAATCTATCCTCCATCACCACTTTGACTCATCCCAAACCCATTCTACTGGTTTCATCTCCAGAATAAACCTGCCTAAGCTCTTTCCTCCTCTACCACATTTAGCTTATCCGAAACCTCAGTTTTCTACTATGATCTAGCAAACAACCCTACTAAATTCTTCCTCATTTAACTCACATTTGAATCATCTAAAACCCCTCCTGCTACTATGATCTCCCTAGCCCCTTTAAACAGAATCTTCCCTCCTCCATCTCTCATTTACTTATCACAAGTCTTATCCTATTACTATAAACTCCCAATTAACACTTCTGGCTTCTTCCTTCGTCTATCTCTACATTTCTCTTGTCAGTCCAACTAACAAACTCACATATCCTCTGTTCAAATTAACTCATACTAATACTGTACTCATATTTCTCTATTCTAATCCACCATTAGTTTCTCTTGGGTTCCAGATTTGTGTGTTACTCGCCAAAAAGAGCTTTGACGCTTCATCAGGGATAGTAAGCACTATATAAATATAATTACAATTACATCACTATTTTACATCAGAATGCACCATAATATAGTCCACTGCACCTCTCACAACATGCAAGAGCTCAACATCATACGGCACCACACCCAAAAGCCCCCACACAAAAAAAACTCACGTAACACCATAAAAACAGTCGTAATCAAGAGAATACCATGCTTACACACTTCTCATAGTCATCCTCTATACCACATTACTTCCGAAGTCTCATATCTGCTGCCTCTTTACCACTAAGGATTGGCATCCAACAGTACTTCATAAGACAGTATGTCCCACTATAATGCAATCTGGAACACACTATTGTAGCCCATTCTACACCACTTCTAGTCACATCACACAACACAAGAAGAAATTGGATTTATCCTAGACCATTTCCAATCCTTTCCAAGATTACATCTCTCATTCCACTCAAAAGTCAAATACAAATATTTCATTTGCTTATCAAGACATGTCTTATAAAACAATTGATGTTATGGTGGTTGTTGCCACTGTGTATTTATAGATAGGCCAGACCTTTCATAGGAAGAGCGTTTTTTATTTTGTTAATAGCTTTGGCATCATTTGACAAATCTTCACAAAACTTTCCAAAAAAAGATTCATCCACCTCAGATTTTTCCTGGAAAGATTTAGTGTGATCCGTTAAGCAGGAACCAAGGAAAAAGTGAGGGAACCACAATTCAATTTGTCCAATCAAATTCTCATAGGGAATTTTAGACTGTGTTATAGCCAAAATAACTGAACGGGATTTTGCCAATTTTGGCAGAAAGCTAGGTTAAATCTGTTCAATAGTTTTTGAGAAATTAAGATTTACAATTTACAGATATATTGACAGTTGGACTCACATTAAAAAAGTGAGTGTTCTGATTGGCTGAGGTGGATGTTTGGAGCAAGCACTTAAAAATAAATCTTTATTTATGATTTTGCATAAGAACATATACTACCAAACCTTGTGAGTTACAGTCAGTATCTAGCCATAGATGATTACCGCCACACAGTAGAGTTAAATATATGCATCTGTAAATACATGCTGCACGTGGTCCAGAGATCAAACCATTGTCCTAGGGTCTATAGCGCTATGCTTTTAAATGGAACTTGGATGTCACAGACATGTAGTCATATGATGCATAGGATGTGGCAAATTGCATGGGTAAAGCTTGTGCACCCTTACTTGAGATGATGCTAGTGTGTTGGTTCGGTGATTTGACTCTCCCGGGCTGCTCACTCGATTATCAGTGGTGTGTCAGCAGCTGCATTAGTGACGGGTGAGAGGGGCAGGTTTCTGATGTGTAGGTATGATTGGAGGGGACACCATATGTCTCTGGGTCGGGAACATGGTGGCATTAGGTCCCAATATGCATCTAATTGTTCCTGGCAATATGTAGCCAGGCGATAACTCTGGGGATAGGGCACTGTCCCGAGTACATGGCCACTCTCCGTTTAGCAAGCAGGAGTAGCATGGCTGTGAGACATTTACTGTAAACGGGTATCTCCTTTACATAGCCAATTGAGTCACCAATGGCATTGGGGAAGGGAGGTGTCCCATTATTTCTTGTATGATTTGAAAAACCTCCTGCCAGAAGGAAGTGAATTGTGGACAGTGCAATGCCAAATGCAAGAAGGAGGCTTGCGCTTGTCAGCATCCGATGCAGTTTACATCTGAAAAAGCCCTATTTTAAATAATTGTGAGGGGTATCAGTAGAGGTGGTGCAAAAATGTTGAAATGAATGAGGCAGAGTCTGTAGTCAGGGGAAAGGTGTTCCAGTTGACTGTAACAGTAACAACATTATTCATCAGTGAGTGTAGTTTTGAGGTCCTCCTCCCATTTAGCACGGGCCCTAGATGTAGAAAGTGCGTTGGAAGCTTGGGTGGATGTGTAGAGACGTATAATCAGATGCCAGGGGATGGAGATGTGAGAATGAGAACTAGGGATGGCAAGGCAGGCGGTGCTGATGGAAATGTGGGGTGTAGGGAGCGACATGGTGCCCACAGTTGATAATATAAAAGTGTATCTAACGGGGCATGGCGCTCTCCTTCCACCTCGGGCAATGTACCAATGAAATGGTCATCGGGATACAAGTCAGCGAAGTGAAGAATGTTGTACTTATGTGCTGTGGCACCGGGTCACTGAAGAGGCGGAATTGTTGGGTTATTAAACAAGGGGATGGAAGACGCATACAGTATGAGCAGGCCAGGTCATCTTCACAACCCATCCAATGCCCAGCGAATACTTGCGACTGTATCAATATTGGCTCTAGGTGCTTTATAAGGAAGAAAGAGCGCCGTTGTAAGAGGATATGGTGGTGCTTTATCCGCCTCAATGGCAGTGTGTGGTTGAAATGGGGTAGGATGTACAGAGAAGTGTAAGTATTGAGCTTGTGCACAGTATGCAAATAAGGTCATGTCAGGCACTCCCAATTCTCCACTAGTCAGGGGAAAAAGTGAGACGTTCCTAGGATGCCCGAGGCTGTCTGCCCGTCCAGACCATGGTGATCAGGTTAGATTTTAAGCATTTGAAGAAAGAGGCAGTCAGGGGTATAGGAATGTTAATAAAAAGGTAAAGACATTTAGGGAGGATCACCATCTTCACTACTGAGATACAGCCTGAGAGGGAGAGCAGCAAGCGAGTCTAGAGTGGTATACTGTCCTCTCGCCAGGTCATTGCGCCTCCGTAGTTCGCTTGCCACAAGGTGGCAACATCGTGACTGAACCAAATACCAAGATAACGGACCGACTCTTCAGCCCATTGAAAGGGAAACTCAGGGGAGAATGGCTGGGTACTATCAGTAAGGGTAAACAGCACAGATTTTGCCCAGTTTACCTAAATACCCGAATGGCGGCCAAATAGTATTATCTCTTGTAACAGAGGAGCCAAATTTTCTTGTGGGTTGCAGGTATAGAGCATGATGTCATTGGCATACTTTGAGACCACAGGGCTTTGGATGTGAGGTGTATGCCCCTTTGAGCATGATGTTGCTAAAGGCGTGCTGCCAGAGGTTCCATCATGATGGCGAATAATAGGAGTGACAACGGACAGCCCTGTCCAGTTCCTCGAGTGAACGGGAAGGGATCTGAGACCAGCCCATTCATGCGTACTCAGGGCGAGGAGAGTGTATACAGTAGACAAATCTGTTTTATGAACAGTTGGCTAAGGCCTATTTGGGCCAAAAGGGGGAAGAGGTATGACCATTCTAGCGTGTCAAATGCCTTGGTGGCATTCAGCAGGGCCGCTGTTGCCGAAATACAGGGAGCAAGGTTGTGCATAATTGCAAAAATGGTGCAAAGATTATGTGAAGTGGACCGTCCTGGTATGAAACCTGCCTGATCAGGCCATATTATGTTCGGTAGGAGTGGTAGTAATCGATTAGCTAGCATCTTGGTGTATATTCTATTGTCAACATTAATGAGGGAGAGTGGTTGGTAAGAATCGCAGTGCGTCGCTGATTGGCCCGTGTTAAGCAAGGTGACTATAATGGCCTCTCATAATGAAACAGGGAGGCAGCCCGTATTTAGGGAGTCCTGGTACATGGCCAGGAGGTGGGCGGCCAGCAGGTGGGCGTATTCCTTATAGAATGAAGTTGTGAGCCATCTCCGTCTGGCGTTTCATCACCAGGAAGGTCTGCAGTTACCTGTGTGATCTTTTCAGTCGTGATAGAGACATCGAGGTAATCACAATGAGCATGGTCTAGCCACACAAGCTGTATCGTGTCAAAATATTCAGCAGGTTCTGGGCCATCAAGCACGGAGGTATAACTGAGCATAAAATGAAGAAATTACCCTTGACACAACTGGTGTGGTGTATACTAAGTTATCATCTGAATCAAATGGTTCAGCGATATAAGGGGAGGCATGGTTAGGGTGTAATAATGTAGCTAAAGGTCTGCCTGGGCATTCACTCTCGCCATATCTTCGCGCTTGAGCATCCTTATGTAGGTAGTGTGTCTCACAGATAACCTCCTCCTGGAATTCTTTTAATTTAGAGTTAATGTAGGCAGAAGGTCAGGACTTTTTTAGTTGAAATAGCGTGTCTCTAGGGATCGGACCTCTTGTTTAAGGTTGGCCAGCAACCAATGGATGGATTTCAAGACCCTGGCCTGCTTAGCTATGCAGGCGCCTCTCACAACCACCTTAAAAGCCTCCCACATGTGGACGGTGACTCAACAGAGTTCGCAATATGGGCGAAGAACTCAACGATCTCCTTCTGAATCTCCTCGCAAAATACTGTGTCTCGTAAGTCGCCCAAAGGTAATCACCAGGAAAAGGACGGTGGTGTAGAATAAGGGAGCTATAGCTCCAGTAAGCCAATGCATGGCTAGATAGAGTTTGAGGTAGATGCGTGACTCCAACCGACCATGTCCTGAGCTCCAGGGACATCATCCAAAAATCTGTGTGGATCCCGGAGCTGTGATTTGCTGAGATGCATGTTCCCTCAAGTGTGTGCAGGTGTGTGAGTCTCCAGATGTCCTGTAACTGATTTTCTTGCATAATCGAATGGAGCATTTTAGAGGCATGAGGGTGTAGACATCTGGAAACATCGTATCTGTCCTGATGGTCCTCCAGGATGTCATTGAAATTGCCATCCCAGAAGAAGACCCTTGAACCAAGATCCTGCCAAATTCAGGATCGTCCACATTTGGTCCATATCCCGCCACCAGTATAATGGGATGTCTACACAGTGATCCCATGAGGAGTCATATATATGAGTCAGTTGCGAGGCAAGCCACTGCCTAAAAGTATTGTAACTCCCCTGGCATATTTTGAGTATGTTGAGGAGTAAGTGGTGTCCCAACCCCTGGCTTGCAAGAGGGGAGATTTGGGATCAGACAGGTGTGCTTCTTATAAGAAACATATGTCGATTTTATGTGGGTCTAAGTAGGAGTGGATATGAGGCGAGCCTTCCTGCCATGATAGAGGCCGTGCACATTCCAAGTTAAGCATTTCAGGGGGCTATACTGGTGGAGCGTGTGTCATCATGAGAACCATGTGCGCATGACCTGTGGGTTGTCGTGTGATATCGCACTCTGTGTGGGATAGGAGCCTAATTGTGCACCTCAACATAAGAGGCAAAAACAAACAAGCAAAGAATATATCTGAACGACAAACACTCCAACCCCCGAACTCGGTTGAGGCAGAACACTCACCCTGTCTTCCCCATACACTCAAAGAGGAAATAACGATGGGAAACAACCCTTCAGGCGAAGTGGCACCAGGCATCAACCCAACCTAGTGGCTGGGTTGCCAAACCCCAGATAAGGGACCATATCTGAATAGGTAGCAGGCATGTAGCAGACACAGTACTCATGCAAACAATAGGAAGTAAGGGGCTGTCCTGATGGCTCAATCATTGTCACTTACAGAGGCACGCCCGGTGGTCCCCTGGCGAGACCCCCGGGGTGCGGCGGTTCTTGATCGCGAGTTTGGCAAACTTCAGAGCCAACCTGGCATCTGTGAAGAAATGTGATTCGCTATAGATGGAGATCCTGATCCTGGCAGGGTATAGTAGGGCATACACGAGCCCCGTCTTCTGCAAGATATTCTTTTAACAGGTATGAAGTCGCAACGGGCGGTCTGCATACTCTTGGTAAAGTCAGGAAAAAACAATATGGTATTGCCATGGTGGTGCATCGGGCCTCTTTTGTGGGTCAGGCGTAGAGCTGTGTCTCTGTCCCTGTCATCCAGGAGTTTAGCAATTATCGGTCTGTCTGGTGCACCCGTGGGTGGCTGAGGGACAAGCGAACGACGGGACTGTTCTACAATGAATACTGGGGACAGATTTTTGACAAACAAGCTTCGTAACATCACCTCAACAAAATCCTCCATTTTCAGTAGGGAGGTGGACTCTGGGACACCTGCAATGCGAAGCTTACTGCGTTGGGACCTGGCTTCCAAATCCTCATTCTTGGCCCTAATTATGTCAAATAACTTGTCCATTTTTAAAAGCTGTTCCCTGGATTCGGATTGTTGTTCGTCTATGCCAGATATCCGGGTTTCCAGGTGATCAAGTCTGGATTTGTGAGTGTCTACCTGCTGCTTGACCTGATCGAGGTGAGCAGTGAGGAGGTCCAGTTTGCCCTCAATGGTCCTGAGACTAGTTTTCACATCCATGAGTATTTCCTTGAAGTCAGTCGCGCCAGAGTCCTTGTCCTCCTGAAAATTCATTGTTGCGCCATAGGTCTTCTACTCCTCTGTGTGTCGGATGCCCTCAAATATGAGTTTTGCCTGTTTGGCATCTGTCTTGCCAATGATCCAGACCAGTAAGTACAGTCCAAGAGAGAAATCCATTTTTTGCGAGCACCCTCAACTAACACAAAACTACGGCGCCGGGAGGGGTTCCACCAGCACTGGTTACGGATGCCAGTCTGGAGGCTCAAGTGCATCGGCTGGAAGGGCCCACCATATCCCACCACAACCTCCTCGGTAGGTGGCATGAGCAGGCCCACACAGCTACCTCAAAGAGTGGGCGCTGGTACAACAGGGGCGCACTGTACATTGTACTTGTCTTGACCAGCACCCCCTCAGCACATGAGTATGGCTTCACTCCGTGAACGGGTCGGCAGAGGCAACTGTGTGGGCACAGGGGGCCAGCCCAGGCATCAACAGGCGGCATCCCCAAGTGTTCGGCAGGGCGCCCTCGCTAATCTTGGAGGGGGGCAAGCAGCACAGATCTCTCAGGACCTGCTGGACCTCCAGAGGGGCCCCTAGGGTAAGCACAATGGAGCTCACCCACACAGGTCCAGCGCCCCCCTCCGCACTTACCGGTCCCAGCCGCTCCACGTTGAAGGCAGCCACCAGCCCACCACAGGAGCCACAGTTGCGTGCAGGGCCACCAGTTGTCCCCTGAGTGTCCTTCTCGTCAAGCATCTTCCACCTGCGCTCCCTGTTTCCCTGTCTCCTGTAATCACTTAATCTCCCCGTACCTACCAAAAAAAATTAATGTGTCACATAACTGGTGCTCATATAAAGCTTTCTAGTACCTTTAGGTCGCGTTCATGCTATATAAAACTGCAAAAAGAAGGCTGCCCCAGGGACCCAATCCAAGGACCCTGAGAACGGGCTTGTGGGGTACTTGCCTGCCCCCCTTCTCGTGACTTTACACTCCTCTGCAAGCCACCTGCCGGTGGTAATTTCGATGCTTATCATGCCCACTGCTGTCAGCGGGGGCGGAAGCACAGAAGATGCTGGTTCCGCAACGGAGGAGCTGCCTGGGGCCACTGGGGCTTTGGATCTCCACCCGCATCCCCCTCTAACTATGCTATTCATGTACGCTGCCGCCAGTGTGGTTGGGAGCAGAGAAGGAGCCTACCCAGGCGCATGGGAGCCAGCCGGTGCTGTGGGGGCTTTGGGCAGTCTCCCCTGACCCCCAATGTCCCACAATATTTAAAGAATGAGAAAAAAAATCACAGCCTTGCTGCTTGAGTATAGAAAGCGGCAACAGCCCCTCATTAAATATTCATTGCAGTCTAGTTGGAGTGCCCATAATGTTATGTGCGGGCTTTGATTTAACTATTTTAATTCTCATGGTGTCCCACAGACAACTAACAATTAATTTAAGTATAGTGTGCTGCAGGAAGGCAGGAATATTTTATTAAAAATGCACACTCATTCTCTTAGGTCTTTGAAATTATGACTTAGGAGACGTTTTGCATTGTATTCAAGCTTTTAAGCATTCCCTGAGGTGTAACTTTCGTTTGTGGGCACTGGAGTGGGAGGACTCCTCGTGAGTGATCGTATCGCTACATTACAGTGCTTGGATAGTATATAGAAGGACTCTATCACATGTTGATGGTTATTTGGAATATAAATGCTTTACTGACAATATAAATGACAAACATTTTATATTGATAATGAATGTATTTCAATAGTATTATTGATTTCATTGACTGGTTTGAATGATGGATCCAAACGTGGATACTGTTGATAATAATGTAGTGAAACTTTGATAAAGCCAACAGGCCTAACTTATACTTTGGTATGGTGACCTACCCTGTGACATAGCCAGAAAGCCTACCTTATATAAAATGACGCCCCTTTACACTATGATGTTGTATCTGATATGGGGGGGGGAGCATTGTGACTATGGGGTTCATGACCCACTAGAGGTCAAATGTTATTTGAGGCTATGGCCAAATGCATTTCCATCTAACAGACATATAAGTAAATGTGTAGTATTTACTAATGTGTTTAATAAATTTACTTTTCCTTTTTACAAGAAAAAGCAGTGACTGACTATAGAGGAAAGAGCAATAAAAAAGCGGTATTCATCTGTTGGCGTTGACCACCTGCTGATTTTTTGATGCAGGGCCTAGCTGCAGGCCAGGCCCTTCGGCTAACCCGCCGCAGATCACAGTAGGGGTTGGTCACCCACTGAGGTGAAGGGCCTAGCATGGCCTTGGTAAAGTTAGGAATGCTAATACAATCTTGCTTTACATTACAACAACTCTATAAATTCATTGAAAAAACAGTTAACACGATGTTATAGTTAGGTATGGTGATAATATCTTACTTCACATTTTTAAAACTCTCAGAAATTCACTGAAAAACAAACGTTAAAGTGGTGTTATAGTTAAGTTAAAATGTAACACGTTATAATTTTCTGACCTTAGTAAACTTGGCCCTCCACCACCCACTGGTTATGACCTCACATATTTCAACACTTATGGCATGCTTAATGACATCTTTGATGGCATTACTGATGACAACTATAAGAAAATCATTCATAGGAAGACTATGTATAGTGAAGGGCAAGATCTGCACGTTTCTTTCGAGTGTGTTAATTGTAATGTTATCTATTTTGTAGTACTGAAAAAGAGCCAGAAGTATCCCTTTGCCAATACTCAGGGTCAGTAAATCATAATAAAATGATAGGAGCTCATTAGACATTATTGTTAAGGTAAATGCAGATATGCAAGGCGGTCCATCTTTAGTGAGAAAAACTAAGTTCCTTCCAAAGTTCTCTGAAGGTTGGCCAAGAACAGATCAAAAAGCATACGAACCAAAACACATTCTTGTTTCAGGGTGTTCTCAATAGGATATGAGAGGTCATTCTGCAACTGCGATCACACGCCACCGAGAATCAAACTCAACATTTTTGCCCATAGTTGGTTACAATCCATAACATCAAAGGTGAAATGAAAGTCCAAATAGTTTGTTACTTCGATGAGTCTCCATGCTTTCACCCTAAGGGCAAAACAGAGCTCACCCAATCGATGGTTAAACCTCAAAGCTCATATTCTCATATTCTCATATGACCATATGGTCAAATGCTTATGTTCAAGATCTGCACAGAGGTTCGATATTGATTCAAGCAGTTTTATTAGATCAAAGGAGGTTTATTTCTGTCACAGCTCGGTTTGATGTGCTTGAATGTACGTATGTGGTATTTCTGTAGCGCAAACTTAGCCAAAACTCAGCATAGCATTGCATAGACTCAAAGATGAACATAAAGTAAATGAGTGATAAAAGAAATAGCTGGTTTGTGAACTGCTAATGCATTGTGATGGAGTGTTCTTTGAAGGGCTGTGTTTTCTACTCTTTCCTAAACTGTGGCAGTGTATGGGCAGTCCTCTTGGGTATGGTATGTTGTTCCATATATTGGATGCATAGAAGCAAAAGGCTGGCTGCTCAGTTTTCTTTCATTTTTACACTTCTTTTTCTACAGTCTGATGGTGTCCTGACTACGGGTGTGCTGTAATCCACCTGAGATGGGGAGCTTGTCTGCAAGATATGTAGTGTGTTGGTCAGGTCACGCAAGTTTTGAAGATGCTGTACGCCGGAGAGGGGAGCTAATGGAGTTCCATAGGGATTGGGGTGATGTTGTCATATTTCTTCGGGCTCCTGGATGAGATGAGCTGCAGCATATGTGATGCTTTTAAGGGATGGCAGTGTAAAGTGTGGGAGGCCATTGATCACGGTGGCAGCACCATCCAGAAAAGCATGACTCCCATAACAGCAGTTCTGAAGTCAATTTTCGGAGAAAACAGGTTTGCTTTTTTGTAGAAGAGATAGCTGGCATCAGGCTGTCTTTTCTTTTTTGCAGTGTGTTTTCCGAGGGTGATGATGGTCTTCAGGGAGAATCCACATGACTTTGCATTCAGTAAAAGTAGGGGTTTGAAGCTGTCAAGATTCATGTCATTGAACCTTCATTATTGCTCCTTTCAAATTATCATGAATTATTCTAGTTTTGGTGATCCATATAATCAAAGTGCACTAAATCAAACCCTGCCTTGAAGAGTTTGACTGAATAGCCATCGCCAGAATTTCCAGACTTTCAAGCTGCAAGTGTTGAGTGTTCAAGATTATATCAATTGCTACTTCTGCTTTTCTTATATCCATGAGTTCCAGATGCAGGATATTAGTAGTTTACTATTTGTGAAGAAGATTCTCAGTTTTGCTGGTATACCTTTAAGGCATAGGAATGCATTATAATTACATTCTCTCTTTTGAAGTGTCTTGAGGGTGAAAATTCAAAGCTCAGTCATCAATCCCTTCTTAGGGAGAAATGATCACGCTCAAGTAGTTTTCTACATTAAAACCCCAGTTATCATCCTCTTCTTACCCTCTTTGGTCTCTGCATACCTCATGACATACTTTTAGCAATATGTTGGCCAGTCAGGAAGTGTCCTGATTTAGGAGCTGATCCACCAAGGAATAAACCCCCTGGCAGTGATGCCCTGCCATACTCATATTTAAGGATGTCTGTTGTGTACTCCCACATTGGGCTATGGGTCTCTTTCTGTGAATCTTATTAATTATATTTATAGTCCTTAGCACAGCCTCATCTCCCTTATGACGTTTAACCTGACCTGTCACAAGAATTCTGCTGTGTTTGTACTCATCCTCTGTGTGCACATCATATCATGAGAAAGAGATCAACTGATGGCAGAGTGTCCGAATGTGTTTGTGGCGTGAGGTTGAATGGTACTGTTTGCTTTTAGCTATATGCTGCCACAGAAGAGAAGTGTGTTGTTTTTTGCATAATGCATTAGTCACTTTTTTTCATCTCCTGCCCTGACTTACCACTAACTCTGTCTCCACTCTTTCTCATGACAACGCTGACAGCATACTCTGACAACAGTGTGGCCGCAATAGAGGAATGCTCTTTAGGTGGCTCTGAGCTCAAAAGGGCATTGTTTTATGAATACCTTTGGCTACGTTTTTGACAATATCATTTCATTTTCATGTTCAACCCCATAGCAATTCACTTCATCCTCAACACGTTGGCTGCCGAAACACAGTGGGCATATGCTTCAATAATAAACTAAACAGAGCAGAAGCTGTCCCTCTTGCATCTTGTACATAGCCTATCTTTGTTTTAAATTTCCAGCATCGCCACCACATTTAGAACCAACGAGTTAGCCATTTTGGAATGATAAAACAATGATACACTATGGACAGCAGCACCCCACTGTGATTGCCTGGTTTCAGAGGAAATCTCTATGTGGGATGAAATGTGTTAGACCAGGGGTTATTATGCTCCAATCGGATCAACTGGAGAGTTATCCGCTGGTGTCTTGAGGCCTCAGTAATAGTGGACCCAAAACTGGATAACCAAGTATTCCTCTCCAGCACTCCTCTCTCTCAGGGTAGTGAGACAGACCAGTCCAAGGCTTACTCAAGGAGGTGAGATGAGTTTAGACATTCAGAATAATGTGCACACCATACTACGAGCTAATAAGATCGATATTCAGTCAGTGCTTTACTTTTCAAAAAGAAAAGGACATTAATACACATAAGAGAAATATACTAGTCATAAAAGTAGGATAAACAGTGAAAGCCAGAAATCTCTACAACCATCTAGGCCAGAGTTCTGACCTTAACTAGTATTAAAGCACTGAGACGCTAAGCACTATAACAACACAGTTAATATGTAGATGCACAATTAGCGTTGCTTGTTACAGACCATGTTGCACAGGGTTGCTCTCATTCGCTAGAGCAATGATACCAATCCTTGTATTGAAATGGTGTAGTTTCAGCATATGATGTGATGTCAATTGTTCCAGACCAGCCCCAGAGCCCACTATCCAAAGAACAGAAGTGCCCTCCTGTCCTTGGCAAAGGCACCGCTCTAACGGTGCCAGGGATCTGATCACAAGTGACTGATGTCTTCGCACAGTTTACTTGAGTCCCGTTAGTCCAGTAGCCACTGGCTAGCTGTCGGTGGGCAATGGTTGGCCAGAGTGCCAGTACACCCTGGTACCCTCAGGTGTCACAAAGAGAAAGGTAGGGGGGCTGTACCACAGGACACTCTTCCCAAGCTACAGGTGGTAACTGGAAGTATCACAGAGGCTCGCACAGCACAGGTGAGAAGTCTTGGCAAAGTGATCTCACCTTCAAGGACTGTGATCAAGCTTCCTCATCTCCCTCTATCTCTATCTCTTTTGATGTGCTGCAAGCTTCCTTATCATGAACAGCTGTTTGCAATGTCCTTGTCTTCCAAGCAGATGCTCGACAAGCCTCACACCACAGATGGTCCTCTGTTTTCAGGCTGCTGACTGATGCCTTTGCTCCTTCACAGCAGAATCCATCCGTCACAGACAAAACTCTCAAGTCCAGATGCGGTGAGCAAGCTTCATTGTCTTTACACCACTGGCTCACAGCTGTCCCCTGAAGATTCTTGTTAAAACCGAAGACCAGTCTTGAACAACCACTTGCCCACTCAGGCCAGTCTTTTATCACCTCTGGTTGATAGGCTGATCCAGTCAGAGGGTCTGCTACTTTTGAATCCTGGGTGCCTCTCTAATCATGAGGCACATGTGTCAGAATCACTGCGCATGCGAGGCATGCAAGGAAGACTTACTGTCATTCAGTACAGGCTCTTGATACAAGCCTGGGCTATTCCCCAGAGAGGAATTCTAATTAACCCCAGACCGGGGGCACTGCCCATCACCGAACAGAAGGAGTGAAGGGTCCCTCCTGGCAGAGTTAGGGTAACTAAACAGAGATAAGAGTGTCTACCCTCAGCCCACCAGGCTTCTCCAAGGAATAGGCAGGAGCATGGGGAAGCTGGAATGTCAAGCAGAACCGCTCAGCTCACGATAAACACAATGGCTCGGCTCACCATGCTCGGGAACCTGCTGGCTCTCAAACACACATCTCAGGTAGACAAAGACAACAGGACCACAGGCAAAGAAGAGTGCACAGATTTGATCAAGTCGGTGGCTAGTAGCCCCCCCACCCCCTGGCATGGGGATATGGATAGAGGTATCCCTTATTATAGATTTATTGCTGCTACCACTGTCAGTCTACCACCACCTTGGTAGAGAGGGCAGTAGCCACTCTCTGTGAAATGGGGTTCACTATGCATGCCACTCTTGACCTCAGAGCTAAGCTCTAGATTCTCATTCCATGTAAACAGGGAAATCCTCAGTGGACATGCATGATTGTCATGTTCACTGAAGTAGTGATCTAGAAACCATGTAGTAACTTTTAAATGTCTTGCCTATATATCACCATAAGGCAGGTGAAGCACACTCTCCAGAGATATGCAGAAGACTTACCCCAACATAGTGCAATGCAGATGAAATTAACTAGAAAACAACTAGTCCACCACTTCTGCATGGAAAGCCGTAGTATACTAATAAGAGGAACAGAAAGTAATAAAAGATTACCCATAAAGCACCCATAACACTGAAGCACACTCATTTTAAGGCAGATATGCAAATGTCAACAAAACGTGGCATCATTCACAGGGCAATTGATACAATGACTGATGTAAACTGAACCATTACCTCATGCAGTAGGCTATCATGGATGGAATAATATTGTAAATGACACTCGGACAGAACCAGAAGCTAGCTATATATATTCGGGTCTCTAATTGGCAGTCAGTTTACACCCTGTTCAAGTAGGGACCCTCACTCTAGTCAGGGTAAAGGAGATACCCAGCTCAGATAACCCATGCTCACCCCATTGGTAGCTTGGCATGAGCAGTCTGGCTTATATCAAAAGCAATGTGTAAAGCTTTTGCACATAACACACAGTAATACAGTGAAAACACTACAAAAGGACACCACACCCGTTTTAGAAAATAACCAATATTTATCTATCTGAAACATACCAAAAGGAGACAAATCCAGCATACAGTAATAAATGAATTTTGCAATAATTACTTAAAAATACAGTTTCTTGAAGTTGATAACTCTGTCTGGGGCTATCACGGTATCGTGAACAACAAGTACAACAGTCCAGGCTGGCATTGACATCGCAGGCCAGCTACAATGTCAGGAAAGGTCTGCAGACAATACCTTGTAAATGCAGGTCATCGTGATCCTCGCGATGAAATCCAGAGTGCGGCATCGGTTCCGGAGATCGGTGCGGGGGTCGTTGGGCCCTTGAAGTCACACGCGTTGCAGATCAGACTCCAGGGTGATGATGAAGTCAGGAGCAGTGGTGTGGTTAGCGTCGGGGCTGCGGTGTGAAGCGGAACAATGCGACGTGTGGTGCCCACAGGTCACGGTGCAGGTGCCGGCTCGGTGACGGCATATAGTGGTGTCGGTGAGACCAGGGCTGCAGTGTGAAGTGGGGTGGTGCTCCTACCTCCCCACTCTAGCCCAGGAGACTCATCAGGATATGCAGGCTACACCCCAGCTTCCTTTGTGTCACTGACTAGAGGGAATTCATAACAGCCCAACTGTCAGTCTGACCCAGATGTGGAATACATACACAGGCAGAGGCACAGAATGGTTAAGAAAGAAAATGCTCACTTTCTAAAAGTGGCATTTTCAAACTGACAATCTAAAAACCAATTTGCCAAAAGGTGTACTTCTAAATTGTGAGTTCAGAGACCCCAGACTCCAACTCTCTGTCTGCTCCCAATGGAAAACTGCACATAAAAGATATTTAAAGGCAGCCCCCATGTTAACCTATGAGAGAGATAGGCCTTGCAACAGTGAAAAACGAATTTGGCAGAATTTCACTGTCAGGACATGTAAAAAAACATCAGTATGTGTCCTACCTTTAACAAACACTGCACCCTGTCCATGGGGCTACCAACGCCTACCTTAGGGGTGCCTTACATGCAATAAAAGGGATGGTTTTGGCCTGGCAAGTGGGCACACTTGCCAGGTCGAATTGGTAGTGCAAGACTGCACACACAGACACAGCAGTGGCAGGTCTGAGACGTTTTTACAGGGCTACTCATGTGGGTGGCACAATCACTTCTACAGGCCCACTAGTAGCATTTGATTTACAGGCCACTTGCAAACATCAATGGACTTATCCCGTTCCTCAGACCTGGACGATATTTTTTTAAGTTTGCTTTAAAAACAAATATCATCAGGTCCTTTTGCCCAAGGATTCCAATCCCCTCAGTTTGCTCACAACAAAGGAAGGCATGTTCTTAGTCACACGAATTCTGTTTAGCTTATCATCAGCCATGAGTATTATTCAAAGAATGATGACCAAGGTTTTCAGGGATATTGATAATTGAATTTATTTTAACTATGATATGTGTGAAGAGACTTTAGAAAAACATAATTTAACACTCAAGCAAGCATTTGACAGATTAGCAAAGGCATTTGGTGGGAAAGCTTAAGGAAGGAAAAGTTTAGTTTTCTGGTGAAGAAGATAGACTATTTAGACTGCATGCTATCCGCAGACGCTGTACGGCCTACAATTGATTTACTTAGGCCATGAGGTTAGCTCCCCTACCTTGAGACAAGGGCGAATTGAGGTAAATTTTAGGCCTAATGGAATGTTATAACAAATTCAAGGAAAGGTTTCCTGATAAATCGAAACCTTAAGATTGCCTTTGAGGAATGGCTGCAGTTTCAATTGGTAAGCATGTTAGAACTGTGAGGAAAAAATGAATGATGACATCGGTTTGGAAGGAATTATGTTTCCTTTGGATACTGAATTTAGAACAGGTCTCACAGATGATGCCTGTGCTTTAGGACTTTGGGAAATGTCATCTTCGATCCACAGGAAGATTTAGAGAACAGGGCATTGGCATCGCACTGATGGGCGTATTTGGAACACAATTATCCCATGACAAATCGAGCATACTCTTGACCGTTCACAAGCCACTAATCAGAGTTGGTTGGGAGAGTGGCAGGAAAAACTCCATAAGGTCATGTTGGCTAGTGGATCATCTCTAAGAATATCGATACAAGCTTGAGCCTATTCTTGTTTGGTGCAGTGTTGGAGCCAACTGTTTGTCCTGTCTTCCAATTGATTAGGAAGTGATGGATGATGATGCAGTTCAAACTAAAGAAAGAATGCGCTGTAGCTAATGACAGCTACTGAATGGCATTGTAGTATTGTGACATTGCAAGATGGAGCAGTGAGATAGAGTGTGATGCCAATCTGAGTGATGTGGCCCACCTTATTCAGAAGGGTGACAAGAAAGAAAGTGCATGCCTTTTCGCTTGGGACCAGTTTTTAAAGTTATGGATGAACTGAAACTGATGTTATGTAGAAATAATTTAGCTATTAGGGGAGCTAGGTTTGTTTCTCTTAAGGATTTATGAAAAAGGATTACTGATTTGGCATGCAAGATATAATTAGGTCAGAGTTTGACCAAGAAAAAAGTGAAGCCTGTTGTCGTTTGCATCGATGTTGTTGCAAGTCTAACCTAAATTATTGGTTCTGAGGTTCATTTAAGAAATAACTACAAATGCAACAATGGTGATTTGACAAACAGTTGACCTCGATGAGATGAAGGACTGTTTAAACGTGTTGCATTATTCTTTTTTGCACACTTCTTTACTGTCCCCAAGCTACTGGAATTGTAACCGGGGTTAACAGAATGATGAAGGTGGCATTCAGATGGCACAGGCCAGCAGGTGTGACATAGAATAGTTGGTTACTGAGTTAGTGTGGGATAACAACATTACAGTCAACATGATGACTGGTAAATCTTATTTTATGATTATGATGGAGTGAATAAAATAGGTTGTGGCTTGAATGAAGAATTTGATTACAGGGAAAGATTTGAACACTGTATTAGTGAGGACAGGCTGTGATGATGTCAGTTGGAAATTAGGTCTAAGTAAGTAATTTATTGCACATATATTTAAAATCTTTGCAATAGCGGCATATGGAGAATAAGACCAGTGGAAAAATCATCATAGCAAAAATCAAATCGTAATAACTTTGTAATGCTCAGGTACAGTTACCATATTTAAAACTATACCAGTACATTTTAAAAAGCAGTCAGCTAATGTAGAATGCTCACCACTTAAACATGCTTGCACTGCTTCAGTACATTTCCTGATGTTCAATTGAAGAAAGGCCAGTCTTGAAAATGTCCTCCTCAGTATTGGCAATTTGCAAATACATATTATATGAAATAATGACTCTTCATCAGCTATGCAAATTCTGCATGTAATGTCCGTTTCGCCTTCTAGGCGGCTGTGTCAAAATCCTCTTATGGGCAGAAAACAGACCCGTGCTATAATTAATCTTTTCTTCCTTTGTGAGTGGTAGTTCACAGTACTTTTACCTTGCTTTGTTTGCATATGTGCTTAACACTATTTAACAGTGCCTCTTTTGTTCCAAAACGTAATGATCTTAGAAATGTTTTTATTGCAAGTATTTTCTTTGTGATGGTGATAATCCCATGCTCATATATAAGGCTTTAGAGAGTCATCCAAGTGTAATCCCAAGGATTTGTGTTTGATGGATTATTTATAATTTGTCACACTAAACATTTCAGATTTTTCGCTGGGCTGCTCTGAGCTTTGAGTACAGGACTATACCAAAGGCCTTAAGGATTTGGGTTAAAGTAGAGTCTGGATGCATTAGCATTGTATTCACTTAGGTTCTTAATAGGGATGCTTGGGTGTTTGCAATAGTGATGTGATTGTTGAAAAGAGTGATCAGTTCATCCACCAACCAGAACAAAGGGCTCAGAAGGCACCATCATATCTACAGGAATATGTTGGATAATGTTAGGTTATTATTTGCTAATGTTCATATTGCTTACTGGTGTTAACTGTCCTTTCTCTGTTCTACGTTATGTGTTGTTGTTAAGGTAAGGAGATTAGTTATACCTTTAAGGTATAGGAATATATTTTCTACCTACCTTCAAAGTTCTTGTTATGTCTTGAACATGAAAAAATTCTGTGCTCGGGCACTTGATCTTTGCGTGGCGCGGAAGGATCAGACTCTGGTTGTATTAAACAGTATAATGTCAGTTTAATCCTTCTTGGTCTCTATGGACGTTATCCCTGTTACCACTATACATTTTTTATAAATTTAGATAGATGATTCTGGTGCTGCATCCCTCAGAACTTTTGAAGAAACATCAGCACTCCTATTATTAACTATATACACCGCCTCCGCATGCCTCATCTGGCACATCTCCCGCCACAGCCACATCACAGCCCACCTGAGAGACCTGAACTGGCTCCCTGTCAACAAGAGAATCACGTTCAAACTTCTCACCCACACTCACAAGGCACTGCACAACACCAGACCAGAATCCCTCAACAGACGGCTCTCCTTCTACATCCCGACCTGACAGCTTCGCTTCGCTGACCTTGCACTCGCCACTGTCCCACGCATCCACAGAACTAGCGCCGGTGGTAGATCCAATTACCACCTCACCACCAAGACGTGGAACACTCTTCCCACCCACCTGTGACAGACACAGGACCTACTTACCTTCAGGAGACACCTCAAGACTTGCCTGTTTGAGCAGTAGCAACCCCCCCCAACGCCTTGAGACCCTCACGGATGAGTAGTGCGCTTTACAAATGGTTTGATTGATTGATTGATATTATTTAGAACCAGAAACCAAATTCTCCAGAGTTCCATTTTTGAAATGCCTTCAACATTTCCTCCCAATTTATCTAGCAGTTTTTTTCTATTCTTACAGTCAATGCTTTTCTATTGCTGTTTTAAGTGCCTGATACTGAATTTTCATTAGTTGTTTTATTCTGGTACTGAGTCCGTGACAGTTTTTTTTTTTTAATGAAAAAATTCCTGGTTTCACCGATTTTTGATTCTTTAACTGGCCTCTTATTAGTATACACCAATGTGCAGGATGTATTACAATGATGCAGTTTACTACTCTGATAACTAGACAGTTGTATGAACCCAAGGGGATGTAGTTGTGAATTGGAAGAGCTAAATTTTCTAGTTGAGGTTTAAATGCAATGTTTCCTAAGATATCAGGCCTTGACGTATTTGTAGTACGATCACAATAAGCAGCCAGTCTACGGATACCCCTAACAGAAGGATATTTAAATATTTAGACAACAAATAGCTCATATTGAGATAATAGTACATTTTGACTCTGAAATGTTTATCTTCGTTCAAGAGAAAAGTCAGGGCACTGCCATACACTTCTGCGATAAGGACTATCAGTTCCTGTAATCTGTGGAGCTAAACTCTTGCGGGATGATATTGGCCCATTGCTTCCAATACAGCTGTTCTAACAAACCATACATCACAACAGTTCATTTAGCTGGTTCTCTTCAATTTATAACATACTGCCATTTTAAGATATTTATCAAGGTATTACTTTTATTTAAGTCATAACCACACATGAGCTAGCCTTGACTGCTTCACCAAGCTATAGGGAAAATTTAATGAGGATTTAGAGTTCCACATTTGCCTCTTGGACATGGTAGCCAATATTGTGGTCAGTAGGGCGTGTATACCCTCACACAATTGGATTCTTCTACTTCGGTCTGGCACCAGACTATTGTAGTGTAAACATAGTATGACATCAATATTTTGTCCTAAATATTGTGTACTAAAATATCATCCCACTGAAGTTAATAATAAGAACTTTACATCAAGCAGGATAATAATAATGTAAACAATATACAAAACACAATATTTATGTGAGATGATGTTTTGGATCTGCTATTCTGAAATATAGATATCTCATTCAGGATCTCGTGGAAAAGGAAAGATATGCCCCCGTAGTGGAAAAATGTCAATTCGGATGCTTTTGGTTGAGTTTATTATGCAAAGTAACATATTCATGTATCAGACACCATGTGTTGCTCTGATAGAATTGGACCCCCTTCATCTGCATTCTCGAAATATGTGCATATGCTTATTGTGGATTATCTTATTTGCATGTTTCATATAATTAAACAATAATTAAAAGTTTGCTGTGGGACCTCTTTTTGGAGTCCGAGCATAGACAGTGGTTACTGGCTTCTCACTGAGACAATCCCAGCCTATTGCCATTGGTGTTCTCGGATTATCGGGACTATTGCATCCAAAACTGAGCACCAAGTGCATTTCTCTAGCACGTCAGCCTCAGGGCAGTAAAGTCAAGTGGTACTCAACATGCATATTCGGTAGGCATACAGTAACAATCACAAATTCGTGGTCTAGTCCAGTATAAATTTAAAAAGAAAAGCATTTGAATGCCAACACACACAATGGAGAAATACTTTGCATAACAAACTGAGGGTTTTCATTAAGGGTGCTAACGTGAAATAGTATCTACGATAACCAGTGGACAGTGTCTTGTGGTAATGAGCATTTGTTCATGGTCCTTTGCTAGAAGGTCAATGGGAAAATTGGGGGTAGCTCTAGTCGGATCATTCTCTCTCAAGGGCATAGTCTCATCACCTGAAACAAATTTGAACTCATCTTCCCTTTTTTGAGTCCAGTGCCGCCCCTCAGTCCTTGGAGAAGAGTTTGTAATCTTATTTTATAGCAAGGGGTGTTTATAGGCGCCACTGTCCATGGGAGCAGACCCTCTCCAATAAGTGTGCACTCAGCACAGCCCACAGTGCAAGGATGTTGCTGTCCTTGCCGCAGCCTAGCAGGTGGTGTTGTACTTCACACTACTGGTACCAGTGCAGGCAACCTCAGGTAAGTTGTGGCAGTGCCAACACCAGTCAAAAGGAAGTTGTTCCAGGGTGTGAGTGCTCACAGTCAGAGATCTTCCCACTTGTGTCTTCCTTAGGCACACACAACACCCTACCCCCCTCCCCAAGCTAGGTACCCACTCCTAGAAGGTGCATTGTACACACCGTCAAGGTGTAGTCTCCTTCTGCAGTGCCTGTTTTTATAAACTTGTTGATTCATCCTTTGGACCTTCGCCCTCGGTCTGTAGTCCACGAGTGCTGTAGACGCTTCTTGGTGCTAGCTAATAGAGAAAAATTTGCCCTCTTACGTTCCACCAGATCCTCAACCTCATGTCTCACTAAAAGTACTTATGCTGTGAAGACAGTTAGGGGCTTGCGTACCTCACCCATATCACAGCGGTGCAGGTCTTGCTGCATTTCCCAGATGCAACTTCTATTCCTCTCCCTGGCTCCTTCGCAGCCCTCTCTTTTCAGAGCAGGGGAGCCTCCACTGTCTCTCCTCAACAGTCTCACAATCAAAATAGGGTCTGGCAGCCCCACTTCACAGACTAGTCAAGTTGTTCAGGTTTCTAGTCCCAAGCTGGATAAGAGGAGTTGGCAGTCTTTACCTCAACCATGGAGCTCAAAGGAATCTCCCTCTCACCACTGGTGCACTGCCAACAGTGTGGCCACAGCCAGATGTCATATGCGTTCCACATGCATGCTTTACATACGTATGGAATCTACATGCACAAGACATCCATGCCCCATAGGATGGGCAAAGAGCCCAGCTGCAGGTGGCTGGCAGAAGAAAATGTGAAGAAAAAGAGGATAGACTGTAAGGCCTTCTCACTAGCAGGTAACTGTTGCTGTTATCAGTTTGCATGCACCTTCGCCAGTTCTTTACAGCCTGATGAGGCAACATTACTCCCACTCACCAAAAGGAGGGTACACATGGTTTGCTTGCCCCTTCAACTGTAGTGCTCACTCTGGATCTCAATCCACATCATGGAAAGGTACCACTGCTAATCCATGATTGTCTTGTGAGCTAAGGTGGCATTCAAAAACCTTCACCTAAGCTCACATGATAATCATGCTTCGGGGACAACTTGCTCTGGGGACTTCGATGCAGGGGTGCATGCCCCCCTCCCGAGCCACGCAGGGGGGCCATTCTATGTCAACCGGTGGCGAAACTATCTCAGAATAACAGCATAACACAATTAAACAGGAGCCACGTTTGATACACTGCCATCATAACGGAACAAATAAACACGCCCTTTTCAATTAAAAAGCACTAAATTTTAACCTTCAATTGAACTTGGTAGAAAAATTAATTAATATTGATATTAGTCTGGATGAATGTGTAATGCTTGGATCATGAAGCACTGTGTGAACAAGGATAAGGCCCAGGTTCCTTTGCTCTTTTTAATGGTTATTCTTATAGTGAGTGTGTCTGTCTTCTATCACCCTTATGTCTTGCTTGAGCTCTTTGCGTGCAATGTCACGTGAACCTCTGTTGCCCAACATGTTTTCACAGTATCAACACACACTAAAAGCCAAAGATCCAACGCACGTAGGATGTCTTCTTTCTCCCCTCTTTATGTGTCCCTTACAACCCCCTTCCTCCTCCAAAGGAAACACATTTTTGGTGATCTTGTGAATGTTTGTTCCCGCAGATCTTGGCATCCCTTTGGTCTGTGCTTATGCGAATAATGAGGAAGAGAGCTCTGCTCTTTTTCAAGAATTGGCCAGCGAATGAAGATGTTAGCAGATGTTAGTAGTTTATCATTCATTGCTGTCTGGGGAGTGTTGAGCTGTAGCTGTAACCCATCATTTCATAGAAACATCTCCTCGGTTTTGACAGGCGAATGCTGACTTTGACAAATTGCTGGCATGTTGAAAACTTTCAGAGATTTTCTGGATGTTAGCATGAGTCACAGAACTCCGCGGCTCCACTTTATTTTTAGTTTGACTTGATATATTTTTTTGCGGCTGGAGGCTGCTGATTGACATCCATGGAAGTTAATGCTCGATATTCACCCCAAAGAATAGCTACCGCATTCCATTACACTGTAAAGATTTTAGGAGGACCACCGCACTATTCATTCCTTCGACTCTCTCGGGTCTCACATCCCACTGTTGGCGTGAGGAGAATTGACTGCAGACCCTTTGCTATTTCAGGCACCACCTATGCATCTGGGATGGTCCAAGAATATTTTGGCCTAAATATTGTCTGACAAGAATATTGCATGCTAACTCTGCTAAACTCAAATTTTGCCCCGTAGGCGTTAAAAATATAAAATGCACACCCAGGCCACAATAAATACGTTAGAAGATATGTTTTTTTTAACAATATTCTGACATACGGGTCTGTCCTTGGAGGGAAGATGGCCACTGCTTGATTATTGCAATCGAATCTCTGCTCTTTGTCTGTTATACAATATGTGGTAGGTGAGTGCAGTTTACTTTCCGAGACCACTTAGGTTTTGGTTGGTTAGCTATTGGTTGGCGGGTAACGCACTTCTCCTCATTGTGGAGTGGAAGGTCAATCAATTCAGATGAAACCATCATATTCCCTAAAAGAGAATCCTCAACAAATTCAGGAGCCTTTTTATCAGTCTCATGTCCAAGCATAATTTTTCCAAATCACAGAATCCGATGTATTTATTTTTTCAAAATCAGACATCAAACAGAGAAGAATGATCCTGCTCTCTACATTCTTTCTGCGCTCCCATTCTAGAAATAAACTCTTGTTATGGTTGTCTCTGAGACTCCTGTTTTAGTGCAATTGTATTTTTCCATTGCACAGATATTTTAAAACACTTCTCTAATTGGCAGATTATTTGAGACAGATTTTTATTTTATTTCCGAGATCGGGGTTTAATGGTCTATTTTATTCCTGGCAGTGGTTTGCTTTCATATTTTGTCTCCTTTATCGAGATTGTTCAAGTTCTTTTTATTTCCTTAGTTCATCCGTACACAACACAGAACCAAAATACTTGAACAGCCCCATACACTTTCAGAAACCCACCAGACACCTGTTCTCTGCCTCGGTCCCACACACATACCTTTCCCTCCATCTGCAAAAGCAAAACTGGAGGTCACTAATTCTCCTACATTGCACCCAAGCTATGGAATGACCTCACCCAACACATCAGAGCCTCCTCCTCACTTCTTGATTTCTGCAGAAGCTGAAGTCCTGGCTGTTCACGTAAGCACCTTGTGGACCTCAAACCTGCCCAATCACCTGGATACCCTCTAGGGGGTGCTATTCAAATCAACATAACATACCATAACATAACTTAACAAGTCCATGACTACCCCTTTCAGAATGAGAGCACGATAATAATTTGCAAAGGAATATGTCTGTTCTGTCTGCCTTTCGGGCATCACTCTACTCACGGCAGGCTTTCCAGTAGGTCAATGCAAACGTATCACTGTGGAATGGAGGATGAAGCTATTGATCACCATATAGGAAGTGAGTCATTAGGCCTTAGTTGCAACTAGGTTATGGGGAGCAGATGTTAAGTTTATTGTTGACTCTTCACTTTCTGAACTGACGCAACAGGGGCATCTACCTTTTTGTTGCCAATATGACAAGAGTGCAATGCCTCATATCTTAGAATGCTGATCAGGCTCCCACTGTCCCTCAAACTGTCATTGCTACGTGATCCAACCCTTTTGAGAGGAGTTTCAACTTTATTCTTGATATTGATTGTCTCAGGGAATCACTCAACCTTGTTGTATATGGCACTGAGATGACAATCAAAAGTTGTTAACATAACACTGAGGCCCAGTGAGATGTCCTTCCAAGCCTGGAGGGAGTGCAGCTGTCGAACAGCAGGCGACCTGTGTATAAACTGCAGATTTATCACTTTTGAACAAGCACAGGATCAGTTTGGATGAGGCCCATGCCCACTCCAGTATTGCATACACCAACCACTCGATCTGGAACACGTTCCCAGAATCCTTGGCTGACCACATAACAGTGCATCCACTGCTTGATTTGGCAGGATGTAGAAAATTAATAAACATATTATATACAGCATTTATACAGGATAGAGGAGGGTACACAAGTAGGGTCAGAGACAGCTAGGGAACTGCTTGCCCTGACACTTGACACAATCAGGCTGGAAGAAGGCGTGCATGGAGGTGTCTTATGTGTTACTGGGTGTGTCCCTAAGCTGGCATGACATTTAGTATTCTGTAAAATGTGTGCTATTTTGGCTAATGGCCTCCACAATGCTCTACCCCTGTCGGCATAGTATATCTATTTCTGTAAAAAAAAAAAAAAAAATAAAGTCTAAAAAATCCCAAACATAACACTGAGGCCTTTAGCGGGAAGACAAACCTCAAACCCAGACATCAATTTATACATTTTGGAGGTCCTAGAGACTCTAAAAAATTTCAAAAAGTAGATTTCAATTAGTTTCTCAGATCGTAGACCTGTGTAAATAAATTTTATTGTAGCCTTTACAGGACACTGTGCTTCCTTGCAAAAGAAATGGTATAGTTTTACCCACTTTTGTGCTGAGATCCGCCTGCTAATTATTTCAAAAAGTTAAGCAAACGTGTTATACTGGTGAATCTTCTTCGACACTCCATCCTGGCAGGAAGGAAAAAGTATAGAGTAGACCATATTGGTAGGACAAATAAGTGCTGCTGGAACAGTGATCTTGAGGGAATTCAATAAAGTTTTCTGCTGCTTCAACAGACTGCAGAGGGTCAAAAGATCGAGAATGGTCAAGTTCTGCCTGAATGAGCAATGATCCAAGGGTTTGTTTTGTTGGCACATGACAGCACTTTACTAGAAAAATGTGCAGTAGGAGAGAGGCACCCAGTTCCTTTAGTAGGCGTGGTGCTTGTAGGCAATTACTTTGAATTCGAGCTTGCAGTAAACCTCATCAACCATCTCTATGGTTTAAATGCCTTTACCTTAGTCAAGGTTGAATTCTGCTCCAGGATACAGAATGGTAACAGTGTGGCTCATCGGTCACGCCAAGGTAACAGCACTCACTGTGAGATCACAAATCGGTTAATCAAACACAGAGGTGGACATCCTAAGAAGACACCTTCTAATGAGTAGCAGTAAAACATGTATACTTGACGTTTAATATAGAATAGCCATCAAACAGATCCATTGGCATTATATACAAAATAGAATGAATATTAAACCAACAGTAATCGAATCATACAAAACAAATACCATTCCTAAAGCAGCGTTCAGCCTGTTTGATGGTTACATGTATTAAAATGCAAAATAGAGATATGGGTACTTCATCAAATAGCATGTTCACATTCTGCATATACAAGACAGCAGCTAACCTAAGTGCAAATTCTCTTTGTTTGCCCGCTAATGCCTAACTGCATTTCTTACAGATTTCCATCACACACTTGTCATTTCAGAAAGATGTTAGCAAGCTGCTGAAATGGTGAGAAAATATCTTTAAGCAATATCAGAAATAGTAGGTCCGTTCTAAATTGATACTAATGTTCTTAGAACCCAAAGAGCCAGTTTCAACTCTCTCGGTCGTAACTTATAACAATTTGCAGAAAAGCAAACCGTCCAAAAGGAGTCTCCGAAGACAATCCCTCGCACTTCAGAGCTGTGAGATACATTATGACAATCAAGCGTGTTCATGCAACTGTCCGCTAAGGGAAGTACCTCAAAGAGACATCTCGCGAGGAGAGATCTCACATTCAGATTGCGTATCAACAAAAAAACATTTTAAAGAACTGGTGCAACATTTATTGGAGGAAATGGCAGGAATGACGGTTTTTAAAGGTGGGTAGACGCATGCTAACAAGCCAAAACAAACCTTCTCTTTCTCCTCTTCTTGTTAATGTATTGTGTCGAAAAGTACCCGGAGTCTCCCACTGAAGAAAATGTATCAAACAAGTAAACAATGATTGCAACAATAGTGATCTATCCTTAGCACCTCTTCTTAAAAGTTCTTTAATTGATGCAACTCTAGCACACAAATTGAAAGTGATGCAACGGCAATGGTATCTTGGGTGTATGCAAGGGCAATGTCTTGATGCATAGGGCACATAGGGCCTGATTACAACTTCGGCGGAGGGGATTATTCTGTCCCAAATGTGATTGATATCCCGCCCGCCGTATTACGAGTTCCATAGGATATAATGGACTCGTAATTCTGCGGGCGGGATATCCGTCACCTTTAGGATGGAGTAATCCCCTCCGCCGAAGTCATAATAAGGCCCTTAGTGTTTGTTACTTGAGGGAGACTCGTATGCAATAACATGTCCTCCAGGTCACAGAACAAACATTCTGGTGTGTCCAGTCCTTATATCTTTGTGGTGCTGTTTACTACAAGCAAAAAAAAAAAACTCAACTCATCAAAACGTCACAATTAAACTTGGTCTTTGGGGACTGCCTTTTTGATCAAATGTTCTTCATATTGTCATCCATCCCAGTGACCAGATCTAAAATCCAAAACTTGAAAATGGTGTAAGTAACATTGATTGCATCTCAGTGGTCTACATCATTTTAGTTACTAAACGTTTAGCATCAGATCATGGCATCTAATACCAAATTATGAAACACTCTATACCTTCTTATTAGAACATGCCAACAAATCAGCATCATGTCTTGCTGCAAACAGCCATTTATCTTAAATGATTTTGGTTCACTGTTGTTCCACCACAATTAAATAAATAAATATAATCAGCAAATCTTCCCTTTCCAGCAAACTATTGACCTACCCATCCTCTCTGAAATTCTTGGGCAGCTTATATTCAAAAAGTTTACCAGTTTTCTTGTAATCACCTTTTGGATACCCTGTAGCTTGGGTTCCTGGCTTGTGGTAGTTTTTTCATGAGTCCCATGGCAGATGGAGATTGTGTCAATCAGACCTGTTCACCACAAGCCTCTCAGATATTATCACTGCTACTAGAGCCCAACAGCACAAAGTAGAACCCTTTAGCTCATGACGCTCAAGTTAGCAAAGTCAGACCTGATTGTGGTCAAACTAAATATTGCTTACAAATGTGTGTGTGGGGGGGTAGAGTAACAGTTCTTGAAAGTTAGAGTAAAGACATGGACTGGTGCATGCTGACAGAAAATGCAGTATAGGAAGGCAGAGGGGCCAAAGAAATGGAAAAATATTTAAAATGCATGGTTTGCTTACTGGGGCTATTAAATGTACTGAAACAATCATTTGGGGCCACACATACAGTGGCCAGCCCGATTAAAGGAGATGACTTGGAGAGGCAGAAAATGGAGGGAGGAGCGATTACTGTTACGCGACCCCGACCCAAAATACTTACAATTTGATGGCAGTGCAAGCTTATTATTTTTGTTTTATAAAATGCCAATGTAACATTAAAAAAAATACCAAACTCAAGCAGTCCAAGACTTACTCTGAGAGGTGGTGTGTGGTTACTGACTCAGTAAACAAACTAACACGCCAGGAATGGAATGTACATCAAGTACTTAGTCCTTTAAAAAGATAAAGTACTTTTTTAAAATACGCATGATGTAATGTTGTATAGAAAGCTCAGAAGAAGCAAATTATGGTTAACAGATTATTGCTGAAGGTAGCCTAGGTTATTCCTTTTGGTCAGTCTCCTAAGATTCTTCTTATCAACAGTCTTCCATGTGGTCAGGAAGGTTCCCGCTGTTAAAGACCTCAAGGGTTGGTAAGTCCTTGGCAGGTGACCAGGACAGTTAGAGTGGTTCCTGTTCTGCTTCTCCTGCTGGTAATAAAGGCCTGACTCCCCCTCCTCAGAATACCTTAAAGTACAGTATCTTTGACTGTCAGTTTGATCTTGTCACAAGCTGCACCTGCATTGCTTCCATTGGACGGCACTGCTAGTCAGTTGAGTGATGCGCAGCATCCAAACTTTAATGAGCAGGGATCTCGACCAAGCAGGAGGTATGCAGCCAGTGTCTTTGGTGCCAGGGCAGGATTTAGGTAAGCGGAGACAACACTAGCACTAGTTGAAGTGGCAGCTATGCTGTTGCAGTTCATATATCTCAGTAGGTCTGGGGAATCTTTCTCAGACCTAGGAAGAATATCCACCACCCATAAGCTACCTGTGCATCCCTACTGAGTACTTAGATCCTCATTAAATTATCCATTAATATAGCTCTCCTCCAACGCTTCAGCTTGTGTCTTGTGTAGTTCAAGGACCGCAATCCAGATTCTTAGGAGCTTAGTTGATGTTGAGGCGTTGTAGATTAACTTTGACACCCTCTGTCCACAGGGGTGCATAGTCTGCTCATGCTGTCGTGGAACCTCAGGAAGTCCTGGGACACACCCTTGCAGAATGGGGCTGTTCCTTCTGAGATGCACAACGGTGTCTTCTGCTCATCTGCCTTGGCTCCTTCACACTCCCCTCATGCAAGGACACCTCAAGTGTCCCTCCTGAACAATCAATCAGTTGTGTACTTTGAAGCACAGTCCAGTCATCACCTGATCCCAAGGTACTTGGTCCCAAAAATGTCAGGACGAGTAACCCTGGAGCATACAGACCTTTTTTGCAATGGTGTGGCAACCCTGGATTCCAGTACAGAAATCTTAATACCTAGGCTCAAAGTTTCTATAGCATCTTTATACTAGAATTGCAGAGAATAGTTGTGTAAATTGAGCAGCCATCTGTGCAGTTCGGGGCAGTTCTGTCCATCTTTCTTATTCCAATCCCACTAGTCCATCCAATGCTTTGGTCACAAAGTGTGAGCAGGAAGGTAGGGTGGAGCTGATAGCCTTCAGAAGAAACAGAAATCAAGGGCACAAACACAAGGGAGGCTGTCCCTCTTAACTAACTGTTAATCTGTGAGAGCAGAGTTGGCATTTCAGAGAAGAATGGTCCCGGAAAGGGCAGTGGGAAACTTTTAAGATTGAAAGGGGCCCTATGTCTCCTCTACACCACACACAAATCTCTGACCTGCTGCCTGTAATTTTCATCAGCTGTCTGGGACCTCTCCAACCCTCCATCTAACATGCCATGTCAATATAGAATATATATCTAATGGTCACCAGTATTGCTATGGCCACTGGTGCCATAATCACACACCATAAACAGATTTTCTACACACACTAAACAGTACAGTCATGTGACATCCATGTCCCATATGGATGGGTGAAGGACACTGTCAAAGGGAACAGGCAGCCAACTTTACAAAGGTGTAAGAGGCCTTTAGATAGCTGCACTTCGTCTGGATAGGGTAAAAGGACTTTCATGACACCTTAAATGATATAGTTTCCACCTGTGTCAGACCTATAGAGCCCAACCGATCTGATGGCAGTCACGAACAGAAAATAAGGTGCACATGTGGAGCCCCTCCAGGCCACAGAGGCCCACTCTCAGGGGGCAATCTTCATGGGTGGGAGTGTTTGGGGTGTTCAACACCCCCAATATATTTTCTGCTAAAAATGAATTGGGTACAAGTGCTTTCATTCGGGTAGGGTGAGGTGTCTGTCAGATTTCAGCTGGACTTTTTACATGCAAACTGACAAAAATGCACACACTCTTTCTCTTCCTCTCTGTTTTTAAAGTCTTCAGAAATGTTGGTTATTTTATAATATAATGTTGTTTTTCTCTCCCTTACTACCCTTTCCAATTTGCATGTGTCTTCCTTTCCTCTGCCCTATTTGCCCCTCTTATGTGCCCTACTTTTCATATAATGTATTTTTGTAACATTACATGCCAGTGCCATTGTTGGAAAATCTGATGCTCACAGCCCCCAACCCCTCTGCTTCTCCTCTCCCCCATATTACTGACCAAGCTACCCCCCTGCCCACTCTGGCGCTCAATCCATGTCTTAAAAATATCTCCAATGCATGAATATTGTGTGTACTGAGCCAGGGGTCAAAAAAGCTACAGCTTGCTATGATAGTTTCGAGGTAGGAGCACACACGTGGGAACAAGGGACCTTTCTTTCTCTCAACAAGGAACTCATTCAGCTGTAACATCTCTATATCATGTTACTAACTTTGACACCTCTGGCACCCACGATCACAGATATTCTTATTTTGATTTTACTGGACCCATCACATGCAAATGACACTGTATATCATACATTTCAAGTGCAGTCCTGAACATTTCACATTACCTTACTCTCTGTTTCTAGGTGTTTATATCTTCCGTTCATTACTAAGTGCCTCGATCTTTCATGTACCCTAATGCTGGGAGCATACCTTGAGTGTTTCATCTCTAACTACAGTCGTTACTCCTTTGTTTTTGGGGACAGACCTTAGCGAGGACTTTGGTTACTTTTTCTTTTGGTAGGTTAGAAGGTCCCTACGGTTGACTAAGTAGGCCTCACTTTTCAGTAATGCTGATTGATAAAGACCCTCTCTGATACTAGTTGATCTACTTCTGGGAGCACTTCATCTCCACCAGACCAATCCTGTCTGTGTTGCACTAGAAGTGCCCTCTACTCTCGCACTTCATCTCCATCCCTTGGGTTCAAAACGGGGTCTTGTATCTGAGCCGGCGCACCATGGAAATCAAAGAGATCAACTGAAACGTGCTTGTACATGTGTTCGTACATCAGTTACTTTCTGTTTCTCTGTGATAATTGTAGTCCCTGTTTGCAGAGCAGCATCCTACCGCCTATTTGCGCCCGTGCTCTTCTTCACAGGCATGTCACATGCTTCCTTTGCTGTTTTTAGGTTCTTTTTCTTAAATTTCCCAGGGGATTAGTAACTTTAAATGCTTTCACTTGAGGGGGTAGGCTCAAAATTCATAATCCCCTGAGAAATGTGCCTAACAAAGCACAGCCGGAGATGTGCCTAAAGCTCCAGGACATGCGTCTTCACCTTGTGGGAAGAAAGTCCGTGTGCGAAGAATTTCGATGTCTGGTGAAGGCAAATCACAAGCAAATTGGGCCATTGGGGAAATGAAGTGTTGTTAAAATGACCAAGCGTGTGTTGTTAGATTATTAAAGTAACTGGTTGGCATTATCTTATTATGTCCTCTTTAACTCTTGAGACTGGTGAGAGGAAGAGGGGGGCTTCTGAGGAAGTTTTGGAGTAAGTAAAGGTTTTCCTCTAAGAAACCAATAAAAGTAAGGTAGTTTTTAATTTTTGTATCTCATGTAACAACCTCCCAAATACAACTTGTGTTGTTTCCACCTGCAGGTTATGAAACTTTGCTCCTATATAGGCCTGCAGCAAACATATTCCCGAATCTAGGGCCTATTGTACAAATTCACTTTTCAAAATCACAGGGTCTGCGACTGCTAAAAGGGTTTTCTTATGTACTAAACGCATTTTCTGGTTCTGTAACACATTGCAGATTTGCGAAATGGGTTTAGAGTCCCATAACGAAGCGCTGTTTCAAAGTGATGTGTATAGGCAAATCATCCAAATAGCAATTCGCCAAAGATAGTTATTCATGTTTTGTGACGCAAAACTTAGATATTTTACTGACACTTTAAAGCACGTGTTTCATTTAAGGTGAACAGGTTACATTAAAAAAAGATAAAAAGTTGACTTTAATTTAAAATGTGATTACAGACTAGTGATCTCTGCTCACCTCAGCAGGCACCTATCCATATGATGGATTTTGTTTAGTGAGAAACAATTTATGACCTACCAAATTAATATTGTTGAGTAAGGTTAGATTGTGACCCACTGCGATTCAAAATGTTGTGAACTGGCCTTCTAGTAAATATTAGTATTTTTAAGACTGGTGAGTCTGCTGGTCCTTTATTTCAAATAAGATTCATTGTGGTATTGCATTGAAGGTCCACAGGCAGTTGCACCTGAACTATACACATATGTCATGATTCATATACTGTTGTCTCATGGCATCCAACTAATGTATGAGGATTGAGGACAAATAATTAAGTTGCTAGCTGACTTATGTCAGCCAAGAAGTAAGGCCTTTTTCTGAAAATCACTTTTTAGTGTATGTGTTAAATAGAGCAAGTGCTCACTAACCCTCCTATACTATCACCAAACATGGATCTCCCTAGTTCTCTGGTAGCACACTACAATATTACTCCAGGAGGAGTCTATTATTACCTTAGTTTACAAGATTAATGAGAATTAATAACTATATTTGGAAAGTCAGCCAAAGTAAGCACAAAAATAATCAAGTCAAGTTTGTTTCAGCCACAACCCACAAAATATACAATTATATGTGTTAAAAAATAAAATTATATATAAAACACAGTTGTGGCCCTAACAAAATAAGCATAAAAATAATCACTTTTAAATTTAATATGGATCAAAAAATTGTTATAAAAATAGCTAAGCAACACCTAAGCATACTTCATAAATAGATGCTTCTTTGCTAAGAAGAGTAAAAACAAATAATACATGAAATAAAACAAACCTCCTTGAAAATGTATACATTACACAGAGGCAGCACTTTTGTACCAGATCTTATAATCATCCCTTGTTTAGTAAGAGTAGGGCCGGGCTTAGCGTTTGTGGCGCTCTGTGCAACAATGTTTGATGGCATCTCCCCAATGACCACCTCCGCCACAGATTCCCTAACTATCAACTTTTAACAGTGCCCCTCAAGTCTCCATAACCACTTTCTATCAGATGCATTTGATTCGTTTTATAGCACCACTTTAAGTCTCGTTTAAGTGTTCTTGGTCTGTAGAAGCACAAAGTCCGAATTCAAAATGTGACACGCTGGTTGAGGCCTCTCTTTAATAATAAGGATTGGTTTCTGTCCAATTGAACCTTTTTTGCAACATTAGGATAATGAACGACTTGGGAAAAAACCATAACGCTTTAATCAGTACGTTGCAGCATGCATACAGTTTATTGATGACAGTTAATAGCTCACTGTTCCTTATTAAGATTTTGATGTATAAACTACGAGTAACAAAAGGACCTCTCTGACAAAAGTAGTAACTCACTGACCTATTTGTGATCTGCATGGTACACGTTGTTTGCAGGAGGCATATTAATCCTCTGCACTACCTTAAAACTTCCACTAGAGAAAAACTCCAATCTTTCTCCAGGCAGAACACCAATCACCAGAGTTATCTTGATTTACTTACTGTTGCCTGAAATTTCTGGAGGCAAGGAACACCGCAGCAGGTGCTTTTGAAACCATAATATATCCACAAACACGCGCCCTCACCCAACGTCAGCACATGGTGCGGTGGCACCTGAATAAGAGTAATAAAAATGCTTTTAATTTGGCTAAACTTCTACATTGAGGTAATATGTGACTCATATAAGAGTAATATCACTAAGCCTTCTTGCAGATTTGGTGCCCAAAAACCAATGTCAAGTGTGAAAGATAAAAAGGGGATATTGCACTACACTCTATTATAATCTTTAAATAGTATCTTGTATATCACAGTGCTACAAATTCCACTTTGGCTTTGCAAGGCCGCACCTCTGGCAGAATGCATGCTATATAAATATGTACAGTGTAACCTAGCAAATTATGTTACAAATTGAAAAGTTGCACTTGGTAAAAAGACAAAGAGTAGTATTTTGAATTTGGCAGATGCAGGACATCAAGCAAAAATGGCGGATGTCCCACCTGCCCTATTTAGGGTGTATATCATGCAGTCTAAGTAGTTAGGACAGGGCTTAAACCACTTTTTGGTGGATGACCCACATCTGCAAAACTTTAAGTAAAACCCAGTGTCATAAATAAACATAGGACTGCTACAATGGATTTTCCATGCCTGGTATCAAATTCTGAAATTTGCCAATAAGGAAATCTTCACAGCCCTTATTTTTGTGACTATTGCTTGTCCCTGTATTCAGTGACCACCGTGTTCCACTGTATTTAATGACAAGGCTTAAACCACTATAAATTAATGACAGTGTTTAGGTGCAGTGCCCACTGTGCTAAGAGGGATACACGTTGTTTTAAATAGTGCCTGGTATATGCCCAGTAATTATAGTTGAGTCAGCCCTTTCCTACTTGTAATTTATTTGAGAGAGTTTTGAAACTATGAAACAGTATTATGCTACTCCTAAATCCTAACATGTTCCTATTTCATAACTGTTGACACTCTTACGTTTAGTGGAAGGACTAGAAACAAGTGTTGAATGAACCCCCGTGTATGTGCTCTTCAGATCAGTAGCTCCATAATTAGGTCTTCCTGCTACAGACTCCACCTCCTCCAAAGCCATGGAGGATAATACCAATCCTGTGCAGGACGTTATTGAGTAGGAAGAAAGCTACAAGATAATCAAGTGAGTAACTTCCTTGCAAGAAGGAGTATAAGTGGCTAAGCTTTTGCAGATGTCAGTACAGCCTCACAAGTCACTGGTATGCAGGTGTTGTTAAAAGACGTTGAGGAAGCACAAGATCCTGGCATTATCCAAACCCGACCTCATAATCACTTCATGTGAGGGTCACATTTTTACGACCCACATTCCTAAACAGATTAATATGTAACCCAAAAATTCCTCTTGCCTGCCTATTTGTTAGAGGTAATGAGGATATCTTTGTTCTAATGGTTATTTTTGCCCCCACCCAAACCTTCTCTCACCTTGGAGCCCAGGTCCTCAAGCAGCAACATATTTCCCATAAGCAAGCTACCACTCATTGAGGGTCCTCATTTTCTCCCACTTTGCAAAGCTATCAGCTTTTCCTACCGCACTGTCTTCAGTCTTCCCAGATAAACACTGGGCACTTCCTACCAAAAATAGATTGGTTGGCTGCTTCAGAAAATAAGGGTTGTTATCACTTCTAATACTAGTCTTCAAGACCCTTCGTGGCACCTAATACTAGTCTTCAAGACCCTTCATGGCACAGCTGCCAAATACCTATCCTAAAACCTTACTTGCTATGTTACTCATCAAGCAGCTTCCCTCTGACACCTCTAGAGCAGTATAGAACCAGCGTGAAACTGCACAGCATTACCCAGTGGCACACAGGAGAACTGCTGTGAAAGGTTTCCAGCTGCACTCTGGTGCTTGAGTAGTATTGTAAGGTGAGGAATCTGCATTTAGAGTATCCACCAGAAAGAGCATTACCGAAAGTACGTAACTTGTTCTTTGATTGATAGCTGTACAGGTGGTGGAATACCTGTTTGTATATGCCTGTGCATATGTCTGTGTATTATCTAGTTAGGAATTTGAACCTGGTGTATCTCCCACTTTTGACTTCTATTCTCCTGCCTGACAAACAAAATGCCCGCATTAACTATAATGGAGTATCCCGCTTTTCAAAGCAATATCACCCACCAAAAAAGTGCTCATTTCCTATTGACTCTAACAAAATCACTCTCTTAAACACCCAAATTTACCCACATTTTTGATGCAAGTGGTTGACAGGTATGCTACTTTCATGTGGATTTTTGCTTGTTTGTGTGTGTTGTTTGGCAGCCTTGTTGATTTGTGTGCCAAATTAGGTTCAGTTTATTTGTGTTTGTGGGTGCTGCTGTCTGTATACCTGTGTGTGAGTGTGTATTTATATATTTATATATATATATATATATATATATATATATATATATATATATATATATATATATATATATATATACACAGTGTGTTTCTGTGTGTTGTTTTGTTGCGATGTATGTGTTCATAATTTATATTTATATGCGTATGCAGGCGTTTGTGTATCCATGTGTGCTGTCTGTTTCCATACATGTTGCTGCCATTGGTGGCTGCATGTCTCTCTATGTATCCCTGTGCTTGATTTTTGACAGGCAGTTGACAGTTGATGAAAAGAGCAGTTTCCCATATGGAATGAAAATCATCCTTCAAATGCATTGTTTTCCGTGTGTTAACCCACGGCTCAGGTATGTGTGTATATGTTTTTCACTCCGTGCATGCCGATTTCTTGACAGGAGGTTTGTAGATAGAACAGTTTTCCATAAGGAATTGAAATCATACATCAAATGTATTGTTTTATATGTAACCCACTTGAGAACAATAAAAACAAGCCAAATAACATTATGAATAGATTTATCGCTCCTTGCTAGCTCCTACCTTTTTTCCCACAGAATTATTACTTTAATCTGAAGAATTTATGTAGGTAGGTTTGCAGCGTTTACATTCTTTATGCGTTCACTTCAGAGACTTCTTTTGGCTGGTTGGCGGCACAGTGTTTAAAACAAGTGTTATCAGGCAAATTATTTTGGTGTTTCATCATTTTTTATATGCAGGCCCGCGCGCAGTGTATAAAATGGCCGACTGGTAATAGAGAAGAGTTATAGTGCGCGCCGCGATGCGAATCTACGCATGCCCCTGTTGGGAGGGTTTTCTTCCACCCACCAGAGGAGGCGGGATGCCTCACCGCTGCCCTGGTGCCGGCGAATTGCAGTAAACATGTACCAGAGAACTTTAAATGCTAGCATTTTAAGCAGTTAAAGTCAATCCAAGGATCCGCCGGCTGAATGGATGGAAAGCATTTAATAGGCACCATGACAACTAGTGGGGAGTTATTTTACTAGACAAAATTGTATAAAAACGATAATTTCCCCTAAACTGACTGAAAAGAGCCCTTGGGAGAAAATAATAAATTCTATTTGCTGTCACTTTTGTAGCTTTTCAAGTAAGTGTAATTCATTTTGCAAATTGTTCTAGCTAGAATCATAGGTTCAATAGAACGAAACATCTCAACCCGAGCCAGAAATAAGGCTGTAAATGAACATGTTTTGGTGGGAGGGTGTATAATAGCCTGTTGAAAGAAACTAAGGTTACTGTCAGTTGGGTGTGGACCGATTCAGTGATGGGCTTTAGAAACATAGATATGGTAGCATACAGTCCTACTGATGTTTTCTTTCACTCTCTTTTCTTCTCCCACAAATGTATGCCTTTTACCTCCTGTCCACATTAACATGACTTTTCAGAAACCTTAACCGAGATACCGCAGTCACATGATAAAACACATTTACAACAAGCAATAAACAGAACTTGGGACATGAAGATTAAACCTTAATCTAAGACTAATTACAACTACACCTTTCTATGTCTGTGTCTGGCACTTCTTCTTCCATCACCTTGCTAGGTGCAGCACCTTAATACAAGGCAAGATAAGAGAACCTCTTCAGTTACTCAAGTACCGCAGCAAAATTCTTCTCACATAGATCCAAAACGACAACCTCAGCACCCTTCCACCCTACGCTCCTCACAGTGCATTTCATTATCTAGAAAATAATGCACTTTGGCTCCTCGCAAAGGGGTATATATAAAGCAGTAAATAAACGCTAAAGTGCAATGTTTTTTGAGTCCCACATGTGGTCAGTGTAATATGTACAGTAATACAAGCTGCAGCATAAATGTGATATTTAACTTCTCTGCCACTGGTGCACTTCCTGCGCTAACATGCAACTCAACCCAGTGTTTGATTTGCAAAAGAATGAGTGCTGGTGCCCTTATTTTGGCTTAGAGGTCTGTAGATTATGCTATTAATTGTTGGTGCACTGAATAACAAGACTAAATAGTTTTGAATCCTCCATAGTCCTCTCAAAACCATTACTAGACAATGCCTGCCCCTTTACTTCACTACTATTAGTCCACGTTTTCTCCCTCTATGACAGTTTCTAAAGTTTTATTTTCTTCCTCCTTTCTCCTTTGTGTGTTTTCCCTCTCTTTTTCTCTGTAAATGTTGTATGAGGAAAAGTAAGTCCCAGTCAGCAAAAATGAGTGGTGGTGGGCCCCACTGGCAATCACCAGCTCAAATAAACACTGGCTCAGCCTCCTTAAGCAGGTAACACCTTCCGAACCTCCACAAGACTTCAAGATCGCAGTTCAATTCCTGTTTGTGTCCAGACTAGAGTATGGGAGTGGAACCTTAATGAGCCTTGAAAAATTACGCACCAGCACCACTAATGGCAACCCTAAATGCTGCAGTGAGATTAATAACAGGAATGAGGTGCTTCAACCACATCACTCCATCTCTAATGTCTCCCCATAGGGTACTGCTTGAAACCAGAATCCAATTGAAGATTGCATGCCTAATGCACAAAACCCTGCATCATGATAAACTTGGTTACCTCACGGATAAACTCATGATCTCAGGAGGCAGCCTCTTCCTAGGGAGTACAAACTCTCTCCTTCTGGAACTTCCCAGATTCAGAAAAAAGAAAATCTACGCCCACACTTTCTCTGGATCTGCTCCAAGAATATGAAACTCCCTCCCATCAAAGATCAGGTCAAACCCATCAACATCCACCTTCAAGAAGGAGGTCAAAGGAATTGTAATAAACAGATTTCTAATAGTAGGTTCTGGACTAGGCTCTGTTTACCTACAGGGTACCATCCCAAAGAGACTCAGCTGTTTTGGAAGTCTCACACTTACATGAACCCAAAAAGGGTGATGAGGACATTAACATCCCAACCTTATATGTTGTTCTATTATGGTATGTCATTTTTAATGTTATGAAACAGAATCACTTGTGAATCCTGATACTGAAAGTCATGAAACAAGATCGTGTTGTATATGTACAGTGCTCTGATATCCATGGATCATGACTGTGCTTTATAAAACTCTCTAAATAAACTTACAAAATACCATGATCTTACTGGAAAAATAAATGAACCAGTTGACTGTAACCAATTTTACATTATTTTTTTAAGGCCAGAGCCACACACCCTGAGACACTGCATGTAGTGTCACAGTACACAGAGTTGTATACTAGCAAAGGTTAGTCCAGAAAAAAGGAAAAATGTAGAGAGAGTATGCAGAAACAGTGACGCTGCTACATATTTCTATTGAGTGATGTGTTCTTGCCAACAGGCCTCATTTGAGGCACCAGATCTGCCATCCAGCCGGTGCAGCAATACGATTGAGGGATTTAGCACGGGATGTGTACTTCCTCAGTACACTGCTAGAATTACAGGCCCTTTGGAAAGCAAATGTTCATCCTTGGTGGGTGAAATCCATTGAACACCGCTCTGTTACTCCCGTGAACACAACAGACCCAATCTTTAGTTCCAGCTAGTAGTGATGTATCCCTTTCAGCACAGTGAGCACTGCACTTAAACACTGTCATTAATTATAGTGGTTTAAGCACTGTCATTAAATACAGTGGAACACAGTGGTCACTGAATACAGGGGCAAGCAAAAGTCACAAAGATAAGGGCTGTGAAGATTTCCTTATTGGCAAATTTCAGAATTTCATACCAGCCATGGAAAATCCATGGCAGCAGTCCTATGTTTATTTATGACACTGGGTTTTACTTAAAGTTTTGCAGATGTGGGTCATCCACATCACAAACCTCAGAGACTTATAGGCACTTGCCCCGTGCTACAATTAGTTAAAGAGCCCAGCAGCAGGCTTTCAGCTCACCAGTAGCAAGGACGACACATACAATGTGCACTGATATTAATGACAAATTAACTGAACATTGGCGTTATGTAGTGAATCATTTTTCGGTCGAACGTAAGCGTTCGACCTCTTGTATACTTTCAAGTATACTTCTTCTGTGGGCTTCCAGCTATTTCATTTGTTAGTTTCAGGGTCATTTAAAAATCTTTGCTTGCTAGTGGTCAGTCATGCCTCTTTGTCCCTCCTCCTCCTGTGTGGGGGCAGTAACCAACTACTGTATAAATACACTCTGTCCTGTTTCTCTGGTCTGTAGGGGACTTTTTTTTAACTTTGTTTTCTGCTCCTGTCCAGGGAAGCTTCTCTTGTCACTTGCAGAGCATTCTTCCTCTGAGCTTCACTTTAAAGAAGGCTATAAATCAGGCTGTTATCTTGGCCACATTTTGTCTTTGTGGGCTCTCTGCACCCTCTCTCAGCTGCCTGGCTCCCGCCCTTCCTTAGCTTGAATTTTCTTTACCAAGTGTGCCTGCTTGTGTGCTGAGAGCAAGGGTGGAGGATGGCTTGTAATTGCTTATAGCCAGCTCTACCAGGGCTCCGGCATGCTAGAGACAATGCCCACTTCTGCTTCATACCAGGATCCCATTTGTAGTTCCATCAGTGCACCCACTCCAAGCCCTCTGCCGTGCCAGTGCTAGGAACCCCACATGCGCTGTCTGCCAGAGCACCTCAGTTCTTGCAGTCAGTGCATTTGACTGCCCTCTTACTGAGACCTCAGACTCAGCTCCATCAGTGCACCTCATTTCACGCACTCCCAAGCGCACAGCTGTGCCCGTGCCAGGAACCCCACACATGCTGTCTGCCAGAGCACCACAGTTCTCTTAGTCAGTACACTGATGCTCCAGTACTGGGACCTCGGGCACAGCTCCATCAGTGCACCTCAATTCACACAGTCCAAGCCCTCAGCCATGCCACTGCCAGGAAGCCCACACTCTGAATGCCAGAGAACTTCAGTTCTTGCATTCAGTACACTCTGCTGCTCCAGTACTGGGACCTCGGGCGCAGCTCCATCAGTGCATCTCAGTTCACACACTCCGAGTCAGAATCCCCCACACACTGTCTGCCAGAGCACCTCAGTTCTAACCCCGCAAGTTCATTTCCTTTCCTATAATGGGACCTCGCTCACATACAGTTCTGTTACAGCAGCTCAATTCTAATATTGAGTCCCACTGCCAAGCCAATTTTGGACCCAAAAGAGCAATACAAAGCTCAGCCAGTGCACTTCAAGTCTAACATCCAACTCCACTGTTGATGGGAACCACCACAGCTCTGCCAGAGTCCATCAGTTCTAACGTTCAGTCCACATTTCTTCTCAGTACTAAGGCTCACACACGCCCTTCAGGACTCCTCACTTCTGTGGTTCAGAGGCAATGCCACTCCCATCCTAGACCCCACCTGCAGCTTCACCAGGGCACCTCCAGGCTCCATTACCATACCTCACTTCTGACCTTGTGTGCCCGTTACTATTCCAGTACTGCAGCCCACATACAACTCTGTCAGCGCACCTCAACCCTAACCTGCAGCACCCCATTTTTCTAATACAAGGAATTACACGGGGCTCCGTTTCACTTTTTTCATCTGCTGCCTTTCTGTTATTCCAGCACTGGGCTGGTACACAGCCCAATCCTGATCTGAAGCGCTACAATATTGCTGTATTGGGGTTCACATACAAGTCTGCTAATGCACCTCCTGCAGTTCTGCAGTGCCCCTGCTGTTCCACACTCTGATTTCTGTTTGATGACGTGGGTTAGCCAATTAAATCTATTCTTAGCTGCCATCTTTATCTGGGAGGGTCTGTTTCATCTATGTCACTCCATTCTTTCCTTTACTCTGTTTACTTTAAATGTTTTCTTTCTCCCCTACTTTTCTCTTCCCAGCTCTTAAAATCCACATATTAACAGTTTTGTTCTTTCTTTCAACTGTTTATTTCTACTCTTCTCCCTTTTTTTATTTCCCTCTTCCTCTTGCTACCTTCTCTTTCAAACTTGCAAAAACGTGGTTATTTCTTTCCTTGTTTTGTTCCTCTCTTTCTTCTTCATCAGGCGTTCATTCCTTAACTGTTTTTTTTCTCTTCCCTTCATTTTTTATTTGTTTTTTTTCTTTGCTCTTTCCTTTGAATCAGTATGCTTCCTTTCGCTATTATTTTTTGTTAGATATTTCTTCCTTCTTTTCTCTGGTGTTTTTCTTACCTTTATCTGTCAATTCATTTTTTACTATAAATCCCTCTTTTTCCGGTCTGTATGTGGAAGCCACAAGTTACTTGTCAGGACCCAAAGTGTCAGGGTGGGTTTCCCATTCTCCGTCTTTGGGAAATGTGTCAGTACATACTTGCCCTGGTTCTTTCACTGCTTGTTTCTCTCACCCTATCTCTTTTTTCTCTAATGTTCATTTTTCTCTTTCTTTTCACCAGTCATTATTTTTTCCTCTTTATCTTTTGTTTGCTAGTTTCCTTCCCTTTTTTCTTTTGTCTCACACGTTTGCTCTATTTCTTCTCTTAGTTGTGTTTTCATTTTCTTGTTCTTTCTTTCCATTCTTTCCTTTATTTCTTTGCGACCCCTACTCTTTCTTCCTTTTGTCTGTTGAAGTCCTTTTGCTTCTTTTTTGCCCCATCCACTTTCTCTCCTGGGGTCTAGTTATCAATAGCGCAACAGGTGCAGAGGCACCGGGGCCCAAAGTCATATGGATCTCACTCAACTCCAATTACTGCTGTATTTTCCTTCTGAAATTGCAGTCAACCATCTTACTCTAGGGCCCATGACACAGTTAGTATGCCACGTGTCCTCTCCATCTTTACTTCTGACTCCCTCTTATCTTTCACCCTCCAATCCGTCCCAAATTATATTTTTGTTGAGGTGTTTTGAGCAGTACCATCTAATGCCAAAAGTTTATTTCTGATAAAGGTTTATATGATCATTACATCTGCTTTAACGTAGATGAAGAAGGTAAATGGAAGTGCTTTAGTAAATGCTGGGCCACTGGAATTATACGGCAGGAAAAGATGAAATTATGAGGCAGGGTTGACCAATTTATGTGGCAGGAAAAGTCCAGTTATGAATTTACAATGCCAGTGGCTCTAACTCCAGAAAATGCGAGACCTATGGCATTGCAAATGCTTGTTGATATGATGTGATTTGTGCCTCAGTTTGGGCCCAGAAATTCAACGGTCTTTGGGCTATTACTTTTACCATGTGAAAGTAGTGAACGTGTCCTGAAAATGATAGACTAGGTGAACACATTCTTTCCATTAAAACACGTTTAGTAAGAAAGTTTCTGCTTTTCTAAGTAGAATGTGGATGGAATGTGATTATCTCACTTCCTACAAAGAAATAAAACAATTATGTTCAATTAGTTTCTCTTACGTTCATGTGCACGTAAAAAATGAAAAATAATCAGCAAAAAAAATGAATTTACATTTTCGTAAATAGACACTCCTGAGCTAACCTGCACGTTAGCCATGGTTTCTCCTCCCATTGCAGAACTTTTAGACGTATCTATTGCAAAAATTGTGATTTAAAAGTACCTTTGCAGGGAGGTTGTGCCCCTTTCCCTGTTAAGCACAACTCCTCTCCCACCTTCCCTTTGCACCAAGCAGTGGAATGGGCTGTCTCCCCTTGCCCATCACAGAATGCCCTCAAAGAGGATGTGAAGCAATGTTCTAATCTACTATTAGTATTTCGAGTCGCTTAAAAATGATTTGCAAACAAATGAGGTGATAACCCAGAGTTAGGGTTCAGAATTATCATATTTGAGTGCCTGACTCTTAACTACTAAAGGTAGATTTGAGTTACCTGACATCATGTGTAATATCAGTGCTCCATAAAACAAGGTCATTTTTTATCAAATCTATATGTGCAATGTTAAGGTAATGTCCAGAAATGCTGATTCAGTAGCATTCAATAAACCTGTTAAAGTCTGCAGAGCATTTTACGTTTTATTGTTACGATGTAATGTGAGTAGTGTGAGGACTTGTGTGTATTATATGATATCTCTGAGGGGCCTTATTGCAGAATACACTCGCATAACTGTCGAATCCAGTCAGGCTTTTTTAAGCTCAACCTTGGATAGTGATGGCTTTTGAGCATCAAGGCCTGTACAAAGGAACTTAGAGTAAACCATTCAACAGTAGCAAACAACGAAATAAGAAAGTCACACAAAAAGAAAGAATCAGAACAGCAATTTATAAAAATAGATTATATTCTGTTGTATTTTTTAGAGACCTCGATGAGCAAACTCCACCAGAGGGTTCGGGACATACAGATTTTTAAATTTATTAGCATTTTTTAATTAAACCTCAAACAAGCATTTGTCAACAAAAAGTTTAGATACTTTTCAAAAGTGTGTAAAGGTTAGTTCAGCTACTCCAGCCCAGTGTGGGCAAACAATTAGACAGGATGGAGTTCTGGGGGTGAAAAAATACCTAGCTATCAAAGCATTTTCAGCCAGTTCCAAACTTTACAACACAACTGCCATAGACTTCATTGAAATGGTCCTGATGCTGGGAATGCTGGATGAAAAGATGCTCAAGGATGTTCTGGTTGCGTTACGGTTGACAGGGGTGGTGATTCCTCAGTCCACAAGTGATTTGGGGCGACTTTGGTCATAAAAGTCGGGGTCCCACAAACTCATCTTCAAGATGGACAGCTGCTGCTGGGCTTCTGGTCTCTGGACTCAGCGCTTGGTGCGAAATCCTTTGGTGGAGGCTGGTGTCCCTCTTGGGTGACTGATCCAGACTTTGATGACACACCCGGGTCCGAGTTGCTCGGGTGCAACTTTTGGCCATCAAAGATCGGTCTGTAGGGGCGCCCAGTGGCTCTTAGCTGTGGATCTTCTGTGATGGCTACCAACTTTCTGATTTGGGTTTCTTCAGCTATTTTGTCCCTGTAGCTGGTTCCAGGAGACCGGCCATCTGATCCTTGGAATCACTGGTTTGGTGTGGTGTTGGGAAACGTCTTTTCCCCATGCCAGGAGCCACAGGCACAGTTCTAACTTCACGAGCCTCAAGTTCCTGTGTGATCTGAGGTTCTGGGTGCTAGAGATACCATATCTATCCCAGGAAAGTGCCCTGAGAGGTGCGTGATGAATTTCCTGTGAAGTGGGGCATGCGGAACTCCCAGGGTTCACTATTCTAGCCACCCCAAGATGTGTAAACCTTCCCTCGACTGTGAGTAGCTTGGTAGCCCTCCCTAGAGGTATAACTACGTGGGGGTGACACACCCACGGGAAAATTGATTTGGGCAATGGTCTTCCCTCTCTGACCCTGTCTCCAGCCTATCTACCTGAACAAAGGAGTTTTATCACCATCTCCCACCAAAGGCCGCTTCCGCTTTGAAGCTCGCCTTTTGGGCTAACACCCCAAGTGGCTTCCTGCTAAGGGGAGGTAACACCTTGCCTTTTTGTGGGCTGCTGTTTTTCCTAAATCTGGAAGTAGTTCACACTCTCGCCAGGTGGGCAGAAAGCTGTCTGTTGGCCAGTGCCCGTACGAGGGTACTGGACCAGCTGGGTCACAGAGTGGCAACTTTGTAAAAGTTTAATTAACTTAATAGTGACATTAAATTGGATCTGAGCAACAGGTCGGGTTTAATGCCTTGATTAGTTTGATACCTTACAGTACCCAGTTAGATAGTCTCATTCAGACGTTAACCAGGCAGGGGTGCGAGCTAGTAACTGGTACCAGCCTATGGGGCTAAAAAAAATTCCACAGGAAAATGACAATTGAGAAGTGCTGCTGCTGAGACACATGAAATATATGCCACACTTAACAAGTACAGGTCCCTGCCATTGGGCCTTCTTTAGGGGAGACTTACATATACTGTTAAGGGAAGGGTTGGCTTTGCCATTGGCTTGAATGGCGAATTCGAACTGGCAGTGTAAACTCTGCCCTTCCACTCTGCAGTAGCAGGCTTGGAGCCCTTTTGTACCTTGTCAAACACACAGGGTGGCATAATCAGTGCTGCAGCCCTTGGTCGACACTCTGCCTTACATGCCCTGAGTACTATATACTAGGGACTAATAATAAATAAGTCAGTACTTGCCAATTGGGCCTAGCCAATTTGACATACACTTTGAAAAGGGGTTAGAAAACTGGCACTGAGGTCGGATTAGCAGGCGTCAGTGCACTCTTAGAGTCCAAAAACTAGCAGCATCAGTCCAAAAATAGGGGGCAATATACAAAAAGAGGCATTTCCTTACAAGTAGCATACACAAAAAGAATAATTTCTGGGTTTAACAATTGCAACAGGAGGCTAGTACTCTACTATTAGAAAACTTTATGATACTCACTTTATCCAAATCAGAAAGATGAAAATCTGAGGTGTTCCTTCAGGAAGCTGTCACATCAGCACATATACAGTATCCACTCAAATACATTTGCATGTCATGACAATTGTGTCATCTTGACATGCCTTGCATTACTTAAACTGATGATTAGATGCAACATTTCTCACAAGTATTATATTCTTTCATTATATAGGACCACATGCCATGCATGTCGTCATATGTCAAAGAAATAAATAAACAAGCTGCCAAAATGATAGTTTCCGATATCTTACACGTTATTTTATTTACTTTTTTGTGCTTTTTTCCGCTCTCTTTTTATAGAAGACAGAAAGAGTGTTATCTCTCATCTCTGTCTCCGTCTCATAATTATGTCTGGGTGGGAGACGCGGGTCCTCCTCCTGAACTTTTCAACCACTTAAAGAGATGTACATTAGTCTATTATTTATTGCATGCGGATAACATCACTTCCAATGTTTATTCATCTCCTCTTCTCTGCCTCCGACTTGCATAACATACAGAGAATAACGACCTCTGGCAGCTGCTGTGTCAGAAACAATTCATTTTCAATTAAGTAACTGGAAACTAATCAATCAAACCTGAATACCTTAATTTTGTCCGATTGTCAGCCAGAGACAAAGCTGAAGTTTAGTACAACCCAAGCACCTCCTGCCAAAATTGAGGTCTAGGCCATTGCAAAGTATTCTGGTCCCTACTCACCCCATCCCTCGCTGTGGACGTTCCTCCTACTGATGCCAGATACCCCGGACATGGGAGCCATAGTTAAGGTCTACTGGCTTCCCCATGTGAAAAGATAGAGCATTGGTGCACACCGTAGCCTCTGCTGTTTTCATTATTTAAATACCTATAATGTTCACAAATGGTAAGCACAGTCATCACTGTTGCAACTCTTTGCAAGTCATAGTAGAAGTATGGCCACGGCTTCACAAACAAAGGTCCACCTGTCGTTAGGGGTAGTCATAACTGTTTATAGATATGACCCTTAGTGTAGGAATAACAAACGCAAAACTTGAGAATGAGTCCTGCCCAAAGAGGACATCACCATATCCCAATTCCTACTAACTGCTCGTCTTTGCTTAGCCGCTTCAGTGCGTTGTGGGAAGCTGACCTATTACAGACTCCTCTCTCAGGTGAGCAACTGGTCCTCAGACTAGTTGTCCGAAGTTTGTATTGTAAGGATGACCTGGACCCAGATTAGCATTGAAGTATAAGCTAGGCGTGCCGTGCATCTTGTATTTGGACATTGATGGATACTTGTGCTCTGGTGCATCATGAATGTGGAACTGGTGTGCGACCTGTTTCCTCCTGGCTAGAAATAGCCTGGAGGTCTTACTGAAGCCCTGCTTGCCGGCCCAGCTGCAGCTGACCATGCCCAGGGGAAGCTGGGAAACATAAAAGAGCTTGAAAGTCCACTCTGTCTCTCATCACGAGACTTGAGGCAGCCTACTGAGGAATCTACCTCAACAACTGCCAGTGCCCGTGAACATTTGCTGCACCCCCAACACAACCACCAAATACAGAAGTGGGCTCCCTGAGAGATCAACTAGCACGAGGTGCAGGTGAGATCATTATGATTCTGTCTGACAAGCACCCACAATCGTCAACCTTTTTTTTACTTTTACCCTTTTTGTTTTGCTTCCTTCACTTTGCCGAGTACCGAAGTCCTGCAAACAAATGGCTAGCCAGCTAGGTAGATCCAGCGACCCCTTATGGTTTGTCGTGAAGTCTGTGTGATCTTGGGGTTGCCTTATGTCCCTGTTGACGCCCCAGGGTCAGTTTACTTCCCTGGTGGCTCCAATGTAAAGCACACAAGCTCTGGTACACTGTCACTCTTGCATTAAAGTTTCCATCAATACTATAGCTGTATTTGTGTTTGTTTTGCTATGTCCTATTTGTTGTGCCCACAAACATTTGGGAATGCAAGCCTTAAACGATAACGAAGAGAGACAAAGTTACCAGTTTTGGTGATCAGGTCAGCATCTTACATTTGGCTAAATTGCTCCCTGTATGCAAACATTGTTGTTCTGCATCCATAATGTGCAGTGCTGGTTCTGTGTCTTTCCTTTCCCGGTGTGTTCTGAACTTCATACACCTTAAATTTTTAAAAACATTACATAGAGTGTGTAGCCAAAGGCCTAGATGTCAATGGTATATTGTGGATCCTAGACTTCATTTTAGATTTCCAGCTTTTAAGTTAGGTTGCTGTTCACCTTTTCTGTTGTTATGTTTAGCTTATGTCTGCTATATTGATAGCTTGTTATACTGTACAAATCTGATATATCACAAGATACTGTTGACAGGGACCTTGGCTGGACGTACAACCTTTACTGCAACTGTGAGAATTGTATGGTACTGTACCTAGACTCCACACACTTCTCTCATGATAAGCTTTGGCTGTGAGCCTATGTCTTCCCAGAGAAGAGGGCTGTCTTCTGTTCCGGCCTTGGTACTGTGAGCAGTTTGCTAGAGTCTGAGGTTTCTCTCCTTGAGAGCACCAAGTGGTTCCCGTAACTGTATCCTCTGGGGCACCCCACCTGACTGGCAGGATAGTGCAAGAGCCCACCCCCTAACAGGGGTTTTGTGGAATATTGTAATCAATGCCTATGTGTTTACTCATATTTTTATTACGGTTTTGTGTCACTGTGACAACTTATGTAGGGTACACCTTATTCCCACTGATAACCAACGGCATAAATGTCAAAATATTAAAGACGGGGAGGTATTGGGAACAGCAAGTTTCAGCAAATAAAGGTACCAGAACAAAACTTCAAAATCTGGCAACTGTAATCACAGCTGAGAGGATAACGGGAGCCTGGACTTTAGAAAACAGGAAATGCAGGACTGACATCTTGCACATTGGACGTGCATCCGTCTGGTGCAAGAAAATAGCCTAGCAGGCCGTTGGTAAAATATTCAGTTGTGACTAACGTCCGTAGCAAAGTCCTCAGAGAGGCCAAGATCCCATCCAGTACACCTTCTAGCAAAATGAACCTCTGTTTTCAGGGAAGTGTTCAAGCAATGCCATCAAAACATTCTCAATCCTAGACACATCTGTAAAAGTACTTCCAGCAGCTTCCTCATCAGCACTGGTCTCACCCCGGGACAGTGGTTGCAGATGAAATAAACTCTCCCGGGAGTAGCAGTGCTAGATTTATAAGAGTGACTGTACTAGAACTGCTCTTATGTATCCGGTCCATAGGCTTTTAAGTTGCTCATGGTAGCACGATTGCCTCCTAAGCCCATTACATAACTACATAATTTTGAAAAAATGATCCAAATGCCCCAGTTGGTCACACTCAAACAAAATGGTTCATGGGGAAGGTGTGGGCCTTAGAATGTGTGCTGGGTAAATGGGTCATACTGAAAGCTATATGCAGCCTCAGTATGTCTGCAAGCTACCCCACAGCATAGACCTTAAGGTCCTAACCACAACCGCACTGTGCCACTTGGAATCACTTTATGTGGGCCGCTGATCCAAGGTTATTGACAGTTGTGCCTGCCATCTTGAAATCTCGGATCAGGAGACTGCGAGGAGTGCATCTTAAGCCAGAAACTGTAGGCTGTGATTTCTTGTTCTAGATCTTACTGGTACGGGAAGATTTTTGCTTTGGACAAGGAGACACCAAACTTAAGGCAATAAAGATATAGAACGACCTAAAGAGCATCTGCTCCACAGTTCAGAAGGCCTAGACCTCCCCCCAACCCCTCACAATAATACCTATTTCGAGGTGATCCACTCATCAAATTATATACTTTGAAATATATACTTTCATCTATTAAAATCACAGGTGTTTTAATAACATGAAAAGACTAAAATGCCCAGTTGGACAATTACTCAATGAGAGTAAAATACCAGAGATATGAATCAACAAAAAATGTTGAACAAATGCATAGTGTAACATAAATTGTTAGTTCGGGTGTACACTGTGGCTTGCAAATGCCCTCTCGTTATTTCTGACACATATCTTATTACTTCAGGGTTTATTCCCTGGCCCAAATCACCCCACCCCTGACATGAATCTGTCAGTCACAACTTCCATGACAGACAAGGTGTTTTGGGACGAAATCTCTTTCTTATTCATAGTATGCCCCCCTCCCCTCCTGGGGCACATGAAGCCTTCAACTGCTCTAAGGCAGATGGCACCTGGCCCAACTCCCACTGGGCTCAAACCCCTTAACAGATCCAAACTGGAACCGACAATTTCTAACTGGTCATTGACTGTGTAACTGTGAAACATGGAGGTTGTGTCACTAGTCGATCCGTTAACTTACTTTATGCGTGATTGTGCACTACTGGCCTGACTCGGCCTTTCTCTGTCAAGAATGGCCCTGTACCTGCAAACGTTTTTACAACCTGCTAAAATAATTCATGCTTCCCATTCCACAGGCTGACTCAATGAGGACATTCATGCTCATGGGTCACAGTCTCTGGCTCAGTATGTTGATGACACTTAACTGCTTCTGTTGCACCAGTCAAGACTCCTCAAATGCACCACAGTTGGGCCACCAACATGCCAGTAACAGTGCTGTGGTGTTGCCTCCGTTTGCATAGTCAAGGGTTGTCTTCTATCACCCTACTACCAGATGAAGGGGTGCATTAAGAACTGGTTGCCCTACCAGTGAAGGGGTAATGTCCTGCAAAGTCAGAGTGATGATGTCATCATCACCCAGCACAGGTACATGTCCTACTTGCATGGAGACAGATGAGAATAGTTAGAGAAGGGTCCGAGGCGCAGTGGTACCTCTGCCCCTTTAGAGACCCATGAGTGACACATGATAGTGGCAATACTTTTTGCCATGGCTTACATATTGAACACATTGCTAATATATTTTAGCCAAAAGAGAGGCTCTTACTATTGATCCATTTGGAATGGGTTAGTCAGCTGATTTATTTGTGGTTGTCAACATCATATCTTCAGGGTGCTCTCGTTGTACAGATCTCTTGCCTTGATATTAGGTCCTCCGTCTGTCTAGACTGCCTTCTTTAGATACCCTGCCATCAATCTCTTCCTTTACACACCGAACATACATTATGTACTGATGTCCACTGTACCATGTGTGTTACTCTGTGAAGGTTTTTACACTCTGACATAGTTGCCTATTTGTAGCCTTGGCGAAAGCAAAGAGACTTTAATGCAGATTGTGCCTAAAAAATCACTACATGGATGTCAGGTTTCACATCTGAGATCTCCTGTTTAGTCTGCCTGTATTGCCTGGATCTACAATCTAGAGTACTCCTTTGTAGCAGGCTAGACCAATGTCAAGGCCAGGCATGGCCCCTCATATTATGAATGGCAGGGCATGCTCTTTATTTAGGATAGTTGGGCAGAAGGTATGACTCACTCTTCTCTACTGGCCCAAGAGGCTGGAGATCAGCAGCGCTTGCAACCAGAGGGTGATCAGGACAGCTGCTGTACCACTGTTATTTGTGCTTCCTCTAATATTATTATTTTATTATCTCTCACCAGAAAGTCAACACACTAAAAACGTATTCACTAATTAACAGAACATTCACTTCTCTGTGAAGACTCGAATGCCCTGCCATAGGCGTAGCAAACAGGCTCGTATGAAATGGTTGCTGTTCATATAGGCTTAAAAATGTGACCCCAGCAGAAAACAGAAATATCTGCATAGACGAGTGTATACTGTATTTTTTTGCCAACTTCTGTGGTTCATTAAAGGAGAATGCGATGAAAATACTTTGTGAAAGATCAGTAAAATTGGTAGCCAGCTGGTACCAACTTCTTAATTAATTCCGTGTTATTGTCTTTTAGCCAAGACTCGGTAAAGCTTAAAGAATACATTTTCATAATTGTGTCTGAGATTATGGATGCTGTCAGCACCTCCAAGCGAGCATTGATTAAGGTGCCATTTACACCTCCAGGAGGAGCGAACGTCTTTCTAAACTAGCAAGATGGACAATTAGGATTGAATTCAATTTTGAAAATACTGTTTTTTTGCTAAGAATTTAAAAACTGCAGAGGAAAGTGTTCTTCAAAGTTGATTGTTCACTGTGGTGGGGGTAGAGTGATGCCATGATTGGCCTAATGTTTTTATCTCTCTCTTTTATAAGATCAAGCAGAGGACCAGATATAGGCCCTTATTATGAGTTTAGTGGGCGGCAGAGGCCGCCCACCAAACTCGTTCGTACGGAAGAATGCCATACCCGTCTTCCGCCCTGAGGCCCTATTTGGAGTTGCCTGCTGGTCAGAAACAGCGTTTCCGCCCACTGGCCCAGCAGGGAACAGGGCCTTAACATTGATGCCGGCTCATAATTGAGCCGGCGGCAATGTGGTGGTTCGTCAGGTCCGACAGCACCCATTGCGCTTTTCACTGCCCATAATTCGGGCAGTGAAAAGCTTGATGGGGCAAGTGCAGGGCCCCCATGGGCACCGGTACCCCCTTTCTGCCAGCCTTTGCATGGCGGTGATACAGCCATCCAAAGGCTGGCGGAAAGGGGAATCTTAATCCCCAGGGCAGTGCTGCGGATTGAGACCACCAGCACGCCCAGGCTGGTGGCTGGTGGTGTCGGCTCCACCAGCGTTGTAATGTGGAGTCCAGACCGCTGCTTTGGCGGAGGTCCAACCTCCACTGCGGCCCTGGCGATCTCATGACCGCCAGGGTCGTAATGAGTCATATTGTGTCCAGGCTTGACCAAGAACTGTACAAGTGCAGCTGGCCCATGATTGGCACATCCTTTTTTCATGCCTTTTGGTCAGGCTACACAGTTACAATCCAGCAGAGAACCAAGCAGCTCTGCTGTTTAAATTACTGCCGTAGTTGTGATATAATTAAATCCAGCAGTTGTATGTCTATCATCAGTGTATTTCACAATTTACCATAAGAAAAAAATAAAGTGTACCATGCACTGAACTTGGGCTGTGTATGTGAAGAAAGAGAACATGCTGCTAAGCTAAATTAGACATTCTCCTCCACATAAGCCTTCTGGCAGCAGTCGCTGGTGGCCACCAGAATTTCACTTTTTAACTATCCCGCAAACAGATGAAAATGGATGTAACTTCCATACTCATTTCAACTTTTAACCAAAATAGTGGGAACATGTTCTCCAGTATTGAATGGACAAAGCAGAGAACGTACACCCAGATAGTGGTGGTCAGATGTACTTAAGTTTAATAGTTGACTCACTCATTGGCCGAATAAAGTCGCACTTCTCCTTGCTTTTGCGCGGAAAACTTTACAGCTTGCATCTGCTGCTCTGTAGGTGAAAGTGACTTCACATTACAAATAATTCGTAAGGGAAGGATATTTATGCAAAGCAAAAGGAGGTGATTTGATGTCTTTAAAAGCTCCCCACTTTGACATCATTAAAGTAGAGGTTTCCAGCTGAGAGTAGTTGTGCGGGTGCCACTGCTGTTCGAGATGAATCTTGCACGCACACATGCTCCCGCCCAATCTTCAGCACTTAAGCTGTACACAAGGATGCTATCCTGACAGCGTCGTGCCTCTATTCACATGGGAAGCCCCTGTTTTCTAATCGGCATATCCCAAAAGTGCATTATGTAATTTGAGTTTGGGAGCAGTGGGGGAGGGAAGATAATACAGGTGTCTGACGGCTTTGTGGAGAGCACTGTTTGTGAGTATATTTATCCCACGGAGAACAACGAGACTGCTGCAACACTGTTTTTTAGACAGCATCTCTCTCTAATGTATGGATTGGTGGAATCTATCCAGCAGAACAGAACCTTGTTTCATCCCGAGTCTGCCTGACATGATTCCCATAGGCGAAGGTGTTCCACAGGGACAAGTTGTCTTTGCGAATCGGATGCCACTGCCTTTGAGTCTGATCAAAAGCTTTGATACATTCTATTATAAATCACAGATACAGGGGTGGCGCCCCTTTCATACACACCCCCTTCCTTTTTGAGATTCCTAAGGGGTTACAAACCCCCTTTTTAATGAGTCAGGAAGACATTTCTGACTTTTGAAAACGGGATTTGTACAATTCAAAACACCCCTGTGTGGTCGCAAATCCTGAGAATTTGTGACTTTCAGGGCTTAAAGCTGCAGAACTGTTTTGTACAACAGGACCTAGATGTTTTAGCTGCTTGAGTAAGAACGAGTGGATGTTGCAAAATTATCCATTCAACTTTTTAACAGTTGCTTCCAAGACTCCATCATATTGTTATACCTATATGCAAGTTTAAAACCATGAATTTCAGTAATTTTAGAGTGTTATGAAACCTTCAGCAAAACCTACTGGGGTGTTATATTATTAAGTAACGGAGTCCCAAATATTCATGTTTCCATGAGCCCTCTGCATACTTTGTACCCCATATTATTACCATTTGACCCTGGCTATCAACCAGGGTGTATTCGGTTATCTGCTGTAACATATAGTGTGTTTTGCAGTTTAGGACCTTCAACCTCTCAGATTATGGTCTATTTTTCAGGTTAGAGAACGTTTTCCCTGGATTCTCCCTCCTTAGATCAGGCTGCCCAGCGTTAAATATCTGCCCTTAAATAATGTGTTATCAGGTTAAAAACCTATGCCTTTTAAATCAGGATTTGTCAGTTAGAACGCCCTGTCACTTAAAGTGAACTGTTCCAAAGTTAGTATATTTGCCCTGTAGACCGAGTTCATGTTGGAGCCTGTCAGACACTATGCCAAAGCCTTATTTTCAACATGCCTGAAGCACTTCTAACCAGGCAGGTTTCAAAAACTGTAGAAAAAATTTACATTTTATCTGAATCATGATGTCAAAATCTGTCCCAAGGTTCCCTTCCAGCTCTAGGAACTCAGGGAGGAGCGGGTCAGGGGAGGAGTTACAGGGGGCAGGGCGGGGTGGCGCGTGGGGATGGCAGGGGGTAAAGGAATTTTAATTTTGAAAAAATAATAATAAACGTACTTCCGCGCTACTTCTCTCCGCGCCGCACCTTTCTTCCGTCTTGCAGTGCAGCCACAGGCTCCCAGCCTGCCTTGTGGCCAATCCTGACCCTGCTCAGAGTAGCGTCAGGATTGGCCGGGATCGCCCAGCTAGGGAGCTCCCAGGCAGACTCGGAGCCTGTGCAGGCTCTCTAAAGCCCGGCAGCTGTGTTGTCGGGATGGAGACAGCCTACTACACATGGATGTTTAGCCGGCTGGCAACGGCCAGCCAAACATACATGCGCAGTGAGGCCAGAAAAACTGCTTACAAATCAGCTCTTAAGCTTTCCCTGAAGTCTAAAAAAATAATAGATGTTGCGTAATGAACATCTTGAGACAACAGTCATTGCCTCTCGGTAGACCTCTGTGGGTACACCTTCAGTGTCAGTGACTCTTACAATCCTACACTTTGCAATCAGCATCATTACCACTCTGCTTGTTTTTTCAGATCCAGCCCCTATGTACAGCATCATCCCCTGAACACTGATGATGAAGAAAAAGAGGAAAGTTTCTTCCAATGTTGAATCTTAAATAGTCCCTTTTAAATTTGTGATGGGTGGTCATTAAATACACATTGAAGAGGTGGTGGAGCCAATTATTACCTTCAGATTACTTGTGCCATTGAAAAGAATGCAGCAGGGCCCAGGATGGGTGCAAATCCTTTTATTTCACCCATCCGCTAAGAAGTAAAGTTGTAGCTTCGAAGAAGATTTTACCTTCTTAAATAAGCCACTAAACTGGAGTACTTTGGGCTCTATAGATACCAGTGAAAAAAATATAACCCCTGAAGTCAGACCTTGATTTCAAAATGTCACCCTGAAATGTACCTAAGGAAGTGTAGATGTTCAACCTCCTGCGTGCCCTGAAACTGGCATCAGCTGACCAGAAGGAGCAGAAACTAATGATAGATTGGACACTCTCCAAGCATTTAGTGGCAGATTAGCACTATTAGAAAAAAATGCATTGAGCCCCATGATTGTTGCTGGAATGGGTGCCCAGCTGCGTGTTCAAGTAATCCTTCCCCATGATGGAGTGATCCTCTAATAATGGTGACCTGTGGACATTGTGCATATCCAACTTAATATGTGGAGCAATGCTCTACTTAATAAAATAGAAGGTGATCTAATGCATTTATAGAGGATGCTATTTTTTTAATCTTGTGAGTGGATGGTAATGGTGAACATCAAGCATTAGCACGTGGCTGACTCCTGCACTGTTTCATTTCCATCCGCACCCTCAATTCTGCCACACCTGCTTTTGAATGACATTGCCTTATTTAGAAATAAATAGATAAACAATTTCTTCAGTGTAGAGACTATCTGATAATTAGGTGATGCCAGTGACAAATAGCTCATTCTAATAAGGGAGTTAGACAGAACAGACCAGGCAATGGTCTACAAAAGTATCATGCCAAAACACGAAATAAAGAGCTAGAACATTCTCCTACCTTTAAATAATACCTCTACAGAAAAACAGTAAGAACCCTTAAAATGAGATGTGTGAAAAAGAGTACTATAGCACTCTCTAAGTATAAAAGATTTCTTGAAGTTGTTTCAGATCAACTAGTCTGACAGAAACTTTAAAAAACAATAGTAGCACATAAAATGTTGATTTCAAAACAGGCATTTATGAAATCTCCTGTCACTTATGGTGTTCAAAATGTTTTACTCATCCCATTGTACCTGTTAGTGCCACCAGTGAATGCAGTTTTCATAACTTTGCAACAAGATGGCTGAAGCTTTAATGGTGTCCAGATAAAAGGTAGCTCTGCGGAAACGTGTCTGCCTTCGGGGCAAAAGCTTCTGATGCAACTTTCATAAGCACTGGAAACAACAGGCTTGGTTGAGCATTAGGGAAATAAGGAATTCTAAGAGCCCTTTGAGGCGCTCTCCTGGAATCTTCTCCACTTACCAGCATTTGTTTACCTGCTGCCTTGCTCCTCACCATTTGCTGTGCTACTCTTATGGGCATACTGTGTACCAGACTTATTTCTATTTTTTCTTTTTTTTCCTTTGCTCACTTGAAGCTTGGCTTAATGTACATCAGACTTCTGGCTTTGCTGAGACATTTCCCACTGGATCTGTTACCCACTTGGGTATTTTATCATTTATACCTGCTTGCTACGAAAGACATCAGGTCAGGAAGTGGGCCTTTGTCTTCATCCGACTTTGCATGTGGGAATTTGCCACCTGTTTTAACTTATTTATTTACAACTGAACGCCAAAGTAACATCTCTCACCTGTATGGTGTTATGTTTTTAAAACTTGCAACTTTACCACAGAAGAGCAGAAGGGTCTGGGAACCCTGTCATCTATAGTTACACTTGCCACTAATTGTTGTTTGTCTCCATAGTACAATGTGATATCCTGCTGTTTGTTTCCAGCTGGAGTGGACTGTTGTTGTCGAACTTCAACCATTCCAGTTTACTCTAGAAAGCGAATGGTGCTGATGCTATTCTTTGAATGTTTCTCCTCTGTTCTGGCACCTGTGAAGAGTCTTAGACATAATTCATCAAAGGCAGACTTTTACAGACATTTATCAGGGCGGCACACACGCATGTGTCACGATGCATGCAGTAAAAGTCATCTTTAAAAAAAAATCTGTTTTCTTTGACAGTGCTTGTATGCACAGGCAAAAAATGCCAAAAACAAAGGGTGCTACCTTTTGGCTTTGACAGTGCTCGTTTTAAGTTCCAAAAGTGGGGCAGGTACTGTACTTTGAAGAGCAAGACTTAACACACACACACACACACACGTGTGCACGCGCCTGTCGAGAGAGCACACCAACTTGTCGGGCCGCACTTCTCTGTCTCTTTCTGTTATGACACTAAAATCAGTATTTGAAAATGTTGCTTTTGGCACACTCCACAAAGGGAGACTGAAGGCTGTTGTTCGAGTTATTTGGCACATCTTTGTATCCCTTTAGATCGCACTTTTTCTCGTACAAAAAGCAGCGCATTTTTCCGCCATCCCCCGCGCGTTTTTCTCCTGAAGTGACCCTGGCGCCTTAACCTGTCAGAGTGTTAATAAAGCGCGCGAGGCGGTGGTGACGTGCCGGCCGCTGAATCGGGCCTTCACGAGCTGTCCATTACACTCACTCCGGTTTTGTATGTTACTTTCTGTGGGTCCTTTGTAGGCGCTGCCTGCCTTGGTCTGTGGGCAGCCGTGCAAACTGGCTTTTGTCTTTCTCTAGGGCCTGCTCAAGCCACTCTCTTCCATTCATTAATCATCGTGTTGACTATTAGAGCACTGGCAAGTGTAGCGAACACACTCGGCGCCCCCTTTGTCTCCCTGGCACTCACCGCGAGGGCCGCAGGACGGCTGATTAGAAATTGTAAAGTGACGCTGGAAACTCTTTCCGTCTGCTTCTCACGGCTGCAGCCAACTTAAGGTGCCTTAACATGAGCCGGCTGTACCCAGCCGTACCACGGCCGATGGGAATACTTAAAGGCCCGAGTCAGAGATGGAAGCTACATCCCTTTATTTCTGAGTGGAGAACAGGAAATCCAATGGTGAAACTATCGGTACGGTAGAATACATACCACCAGTGAATTCCTCTACGGATGTAATCATTTTTTCCAGATACCTTTGTATTTTCCATTACCATCAAACTCTGAACGAGGAACCAAATGCCGCAAGATGGTTCGGTGAATTAACTGCTCACCACTGACAACTACTGTGACATGCCTGCAGTTCAAATCTTGACATGGCCAATCCAGCCATCCCTCCTTTCGAGGGTGGTGAATTGAGTACCATAGAGTGCCATTGACGTGGATTAAATTAAATCTGCTATTTCCAAAGATATGAAGCGCTATCTAAACAAGTTATTATTGAACCTGTTGAGGGACATTGGCCTTGTCTGGCAGCACACATTACTTGGCCGCTCTGCCTAACCCACTATCGCTTTACCAGACCACCCCACTGCTGCCTTTCAGCTTAACACGCACACAGTACTGCACGTCCAGATAGGACTATGTAGGTGAATGAGATTATATGGTAAAGGGTCAGGTGGGCAGTGGCTTGAACTCGTGACTGCTCCCCAGGGTGTTCACTTTGTAGTAGTGGCTTTAGCTCATGAAGCACAGAGAGGCAGCAGTGGTGCAGACATGGGCCTTTGCTACGTCTGAGCGACTAGCAGCTGAATGAAGTATGTGGTGCGAAGCCCAAAAAGAAAACCATTCAAACCGCTGCTTTAATTTGGGAAGAGCAGGCTAAGTACGAGTCGAAGGTGTTTTTCAGTGTTGGTACTGTGGCTAATCAAATGAGGCCAAACTGACAGGTTTATCTCAGCCTGCAGTGGAATAGCCAGTGTGCCATGGGTCCTATTGCAAAGAAGTAAATTGTCTCCCTGGCTGCAGTTTGAAATGTAAAGTAGTGCAATAATCAGGGTTCAAAGGGCCCCTCAGGCCTTTGAGCCCCAGTGCCACTGCACCTGCTGCACCAATGGCTGCTAGGCTAAGTACCAACTAGCACTACTTCGTTTTTTTAGCACCGTCAAGATGAAGGATGTTTTCCTTCGTCTAGTACTCGCCATATTCATGGCACTCTGATTTTTAGACTGGTTCTCTAATTCAGTTTCCTGCGGAAGTCTGATCTGTGTCTTGTATGCCCACACGTGGAGCTGGAGGTTGTGTGGGCTGGTTGGCTTCGCCAGTTGGTCCACACAGATATATCCCGTAGCAAGAACTGTGAGGAATCATTAGGAGTTCTGTAGCATAGTACAGAAAATATGAGGGGACCCCCCTGCAAAGTACGTGGAGGGCCCTGCCTCCAGACTTACTTGGGAGCTCCCACTCCTAGGTACTGTGCTGAGGGGGCCCCTGGAGCTCGGGGGGCCCCCAGCACCATGTTACGCCACTATAGAGCAGAGGTAGATTGTGGATCATTCAGGACATGTATAGGCAGTAATGGGGTAAGATGGTTGAGGAGCAGGGCAAAGGTAGAAAGGGCTGAAAGAGTATGTTTGGGTCAGTTTGGAGAGTAAAGAATTGAATGTTTTCAGTGGTGTTTCCATCTGCATTTATTACTACTGAAGCATGTCAGAAAGAGATGAGAGTGCTGCGACCCATCTTAGGTGTGATGTGGCATGATGCACAAAATGAGAAGCTTGTTCTATAGTGTTTTGTTATTTTTTAGGGGTTGTAGAAAATTATACTTTGAGATATAACATTTTGTGAAAGTCCTAAACTTAGCAAGAGTTGACTTTTTTGGAAACAAACTTAAATTAAAAAAATAGACTCCCTTTCCTACAAAAACGTCTTTTAATAGACTATTTTTATTTATTATGTTTTACACTGTGACCAAATTTTTAAATTATCATAGCTTGTAAAGTACTGAAAATGTCACAAAAGCTGGCAAAAGCCAAGTTTGCAGGTTTCACAAACACCTGTTTGTTGTCACCTAAACAGCACAAATCCAAATTACAGGTCAGCAAAAAAGTATTTTCCACTTCTCTATTGGCATTAAATATCCCCATTACTGAATCCTTGACTGAACATGTTCTGTTCCAGACTAGTAAAATGGGGAATAAAAAAAGTGGTTAAGTGTATCTTTGTTCCAATTACTGAGCATACAGATCTCCAAGCACATTCCATATTGCTATATATTTGTCTTCCTCGTCCCATTTCAAGCACTTTCTATGCTCATATCTAGACAGTCACTAGCGGTATTCTAACCCCCTAGAACCAGGACAATATTGACATAACAGCATGCTCTAGACAACTTCAATAAAATAAATACATAAAATCGTTTGTTTGGGAGTTGAGATCAAGTGATTGTGTTATATAACTGATCGATTTGTAAATGTGACCGAACTTAGAAAACAGACACGGAAATCAAATTTAGATTAAGAAAATTGTTGAAGATGAAGCATTGATGGCTCAATGATTTTTTTTGGTATTGGCGAATACCGATCTAAAACGTTTATTGTACACGATAAATGGTATCTTTAATACATTTAAATCAGTTTAATAATTAAAAATATGAGAGGATTATTTTTTAATTAATCAAAATACACTTTTATACTTAAAATAAACTAGTACAACTGTCTTTAGTCTACTCCACTACCCCAATGTGCTTATCCTTGTATTTCCTGTTGGTGTGAGGTACATTAAAGAACACATTTTTATTGAAACAGACAAACTAATCACTCACGCTCAATGCCAAAATAAATTATTTTTGTTTACAGGATCAATATACTATGCTCTCTTCTGCCTCAAAACTCGGCCTACCACCCGTTCACTGTCCATCACACAGAGCTGCCGAATGCATCTCTCTCTTCACTCTGCCCAGCCGGAAGAACTCTATTGGCTAATTCCACAGCCAGTTCCATCCATTCATCCGCTTTCCTTCTTAATTTATCTGTAACTACCTAATTTTTTTAGGGTGTCATATGATTTCCGCACCATAAGTCAGTCAGTGCTTCTGCCTGTGTGTATTTTCTAAAGATGGGTATTGCGTAAGAGGTCTATTTTATTGGGCGGACTGACATGACTAGATTTGTAGCAGCAGGTCCAGATGGTTAGCATGCTAATCAAGGGAGTAGCCAGAAAATGAAAATATACCCCCCCCCCCCGAACCAAAACTGATGGCACCAAAGAAGTGGAGCAAGTGAGGCTGAACTTTCCTAGAAATAGCTCCCTTGTTTCATCCATCCAACCATCTATCGATTCACCTGCTGATATCCGAAATTTCACCTTTACATTCTGTCATCTATTCATTCTTTCTTCCATCATTCAAATTTTCACTATTCCATCTATCTATAAGCCATTTCATCCATCCACCCATGCATCATCTATGCATCCGACCATACATCAATCCACTCATACATCCATCATTGACTTACTCATCCACCAATAAAACCTTAAATCCATCAACTGATCATTTAGTCATCCATTCATCACCCTCTCCATTTACTATTCATCTAGCTTCTCAGACGTCCTTCCTTCCGCCCATTCTCCCCTCATCCCCATCCCCCCCTCTATTCACCCTTTCAGATTCGCATCACCCCTGTTTTCAGCCTTTCACCCACTCATTCACCCATCCTTTCACCCTCCCACCCACTCTCTGGCTCATCCCCATATTCTTTCACCCACTCATCCATCCTTTAACCCACTCACTCATCTTCCTCTCACTAAATCATGTATCCAGTCATCCGCCCGTCTTTCCCTTTTCTGTCAACCCACCCTTATTTCTTCCTTTCAGCATGAAATAATGGACTTCTTTTTAACGAGCTGCATGTAAACGGGCCCATACAGGTCTTCACGACGGCTCTGCTGACTGTGGTTTCATCTCCAAGGCAGAGTTTCAGTCCTTTATTAGGTCGAGCGCAAAAGCGCTTTGACGTGTCGTAAGAATTGTGGGCTTCTGGAGAATTAGATCATAAGACGATAGGTTCACAAATGACCCCCTTTGACCTTTATTCCCTTTTCTTGTGGGTTGAAGGTCACAAGTGTTGAGATGACTGCACTGTATCACAAATGGCATTGTAGGGTTGCACAGTGCTGCCAGTTCCAGCCAGATTGTCCGTATTTATCGTGTTTGTTTTGGTGCTACCATACACATGTTAACTTTTGCACACTTCAGAAGGCGTCCATACAATAATGTAACCAAATGGGAGAAAACGATTAATAGATGGATGTGCACAAAGATGAAGAACACAAGGAAAGGGGAGAGTGGGTTTTAAAAGTTCATAGTGAGGTTTTAGAAAAAGAAGAAGCTATTTTATGCCGGTGCATGTGTCATATAGACACTAAATCGACTCGAACCTAGCCAAGGCCTTCATGGGTAGAAAATCCGAGCGGACGAATGAGCTTAAGATAACATCAGAAGTGATAATCATAGGATCTAGGCCAGGGCATTAGGACGTCAGCTGGAAGAAATGTCCGAGTATATGCACATGTGTATGGCCTATTGCTGTGACCTATCAGACTTTTTAAGCATAGTCTGATGAAAGGTCTTTCGTTTTGTCAGTAATAGGCTCATCCAGTGCTTTATATGGGCGGGTGCTGTCCGGTACTGAGAACCTACACTTCCGTAACTTGAGAGGAAGAGTGACTCCGCTTCTCAGGGCTCTCGCAGTACATTTAATGGGAGCATACCGGCACTTCTCGAAGGTAAACAGGTGCTCTAAATAGTGAGTACCTGTACTTTTATATTTCTATTTAAAGCACTGGGCACATCCATACTAAACTCCATTACATGACCTTGAAATGTGGATAGGGGACAATTTGCAGACTCCTAATCTGGACTGAAGATATGTTTGTGAGTAGCAGAAACACTATCTTGTGCCTCCGATTGAAATACACTCCCCTTGTAACATTTGGCCAGACTCTAGGGAACTGCCTAGAGGAACCATTGAAGAAGAGCTTCATAACATATATAAAATGTGATAATCACAGGTGGCCTGCCTCCAGCATGACTGGCTGCCTTTGCCCTGGCGACCAGTCCCAACCCTCTGACAACCCCTACAGGAGTTTGCTCTGCACATACATTCCACATGCCTTCCATGATATATCACATCTCTTGATGACCGTATTTTGGTGAACCACAACATTCGTGACTATGGCATTCTGTGGACTGAGTAGGTGTCTGAATCACATCCAACTATTTTGGGGAAGCCTGCACTCCATATATTCATGCTGTTTTTGCGGTTTGGACTACCAGACCTGGCTAATAAGGTGATCCCTATTTGCTGACTGTATTATCATGTACGTTAGGAGTCCATATGTTAGGCCAGGGTTCTGTAAAGTCGGTCCTGGAGAGCCGGGTCCATGCCAGATTTTTAGCATATCCACATTTAGAAAACTGTAGATTTCTGAAACATCTTTGGTCTAAATGTGGATATGCTAAAAATCTGGCATGGACTCGGCTCTCCAGGACCGACTTTACAGAACCCTGTATTAGGCTGTAGACTTCTGGGGATATAGACACTAATGGGCCCTACGGAGGCCACTAGATACCAATAGT